>NC_056725.1:75062995-75080495 GCF_019279795.1 Protopterus annectens | reverse complement strand
CTACACCCCTTGTAGGACAGGACAGCAGACCAACATCCTGCCAACACATAGACACCTAGAACACAAATAGAATACATTATGGAGACCACAATCAGTCAGTGTTAATAACAGCTATAATGCATCATGGCTGAACAGCTACACATCCTGACATGTAAGCATTAATCATTCCATCTGAAAACACATTAAACAGCATTACATTGCTAAACTTCAGGACATTCACCCTGTGCATCAGAACCATACCAGCATGTCCCTGCATTGATAGTATGGATGACAGGGATGTGGAACAGGTATCATCATATGCACAGGGTGTGTTGCAGTTTTTCCAGAGGCCTAGGCTGAGCCATTTGGTTGACATCATGTGTGTGGGTTATGGGGTTCTTTATTAAATGGGCTGTGCAGATGTGGTGTGTGTAGTTATGGAGGTGCCCTAGCTGTGCTGGTGAATTGTGTGTATGTATGCACATGTCTGCCATGTGGCTGCCCTATACAGGGGGTGGTTGGACAGCTGCAGACCATACATGGCAGGGTGTACAGTTCACTGTCTCTGGCCATGGACATGGGAACTGTGCCTGCCAGGGGTTTCATGGGCACTACCAGGCAGAAGCCCAGATATGGTACTCTCCCCTGATGATGACAATTGTCCACTGGATCCGCATCCCTGTTGGGACAGGCGAGGACAATGTGCATGTGGCCTGCTGTGCTGTGGTGTGGACAGCACCTCCCATGCAGTGCTAGTGCTGGTACTGCCACTACAGGAGCGGCCATGAGTTGTTGCATGTCCACATAGACCTCCACCTGTTGGAGTTGCTGACCTACATCCATGGAGCCACCACCCTACTCCCACCACATGCTCTACCACAGACACCACACTGTCTAGGATTTCCACCATCTCACCCAACTGTCTACCCAGGACCTCTGCAAAATAACGGTGGGCACCTGAAATATCACATATGTTGTCAAGTACAGCAGAATGAGTAGCCCTCTGGAGCCTCAGACTGTCTGGTGTAATGTTCCATACATGCCTGTGCCTCCATGATTGCCCAAAACATTCATCTGGTACACCTGCTGTGGCACTTCTGCCAGGGGCATGACGGCCAGCAGCATCCCACAAGCTCCCCTGCACATCTGCCTGTGCGGTACCTCACTGGTCATCAGGTTATGGCTGCTGTGTACAGACACACTTGTCATGGTTCCCACACTGTCCTGATCCATGCCACCACCCACCAACTGTCCCTCATCTATGGACACTGGTGATGGGGTATGTATGGGCATTGAGACTGTGTGTGGGGATGGGGTGGATAAATGTGGGATGTCAGCTGATGGCACAGCTTCAGTCCCTGACAACCCTGCCTGTGCCTCACCATGCCTATCATCATTGTCAGAGTCTGTATGGACAGTAAAATCAGTTTGTCTGCAAGAGGGACTCTGAGCCAACTCACCACCTGTGAGGGGGAAACAAAAAATGTAATTTAAGACCGATACATTATGGTTTACATCTACACACACACACACACACACACACACACACACACACACACACACACACACACACACACACACACACACACACACACACATACACACACACACGCACACATGCACACACACTTACAGGTGAGGTGGCACAAAGTTATTACACAGACCTCTCATTACCCAACAGTCAACATGTATGACATATGGCACTCAACAGCATGCACTGCAGCCATACTCATTCCTTGTTACCAACATTATACATCTCTATGATGCATGAGTTGTGTTAGTAGGTGATGCCTCTTCCTTTGGAACACACTACATCCATGTACATAGTATTGCTGTGCACCTGTATAGCACACTGGCATGTACTGTGCACCATACCTTATGAGTGTACACACCATTGCTGAATGTGTATATGTGTGGCAGTTATGTTTTCTCTGTTGCTCAAAGCTCCTATGTGTTTGTCTGATACATACCTGGGATGATATGAGGACTGATGTCAATAGATAATGCCTGACCTCTGATTTGCAGATCTCATCATCAGCAGTGCATGTATGAGCAATAAAATCTAATTACACTGACAACCTTCAAAGCTTAATTTGGATATGAGAAGTGTACACACCCTTGTTAACATGCCAGCCTCTTCCATGATATGCAGTGGAGCGACAATACTGCATATGTTAACATTACACACACCTGATATGTGACATATGACCTGTGCAATCCAATGCAGTATTAAACAAATGTGTTAGTCGTGCAGGTGCAGAATGAGATGCATACAATATCATAAGTGTGCACACCCTTAACACAATGGTTTTTGCAGCAGCTGTTAAGTGAACTATAGCAGTCACTATTCCTGGAAGGGGTATACTACCGTGGCCCATCTTCACTTGCCATTTGGTCACTCCACCCTACAAATGTCCCCCAACTCTGCCGGATTGCAAGGTCAGCTAATGTGCACAGTCCTTGGAGGTCACACAGTGGCTTCACTATTGCTGTGGAGTCAGGGTTATGTCTGGCACAATTCATGACCTTGACTGTGTTCAGATACAGCCATTCTTAGCAAGCTTTGGATGCATGCTTCAGTTCACTGTTGTGTTTTAGGATGACACCCCACCCCATCCTTAGCCTTGTTGCATATGCTTGACAACTATGGGCCACACATGAATGTTATTTTGCAGTGTTCCAAATTCCGAATGCCATGTCTACCAGCCTAGTTCCTGCTAATGAACAGCAAACCTAAAGGTGTACACTGGCACCAACAAGGTAAAAGTGGGGATGGTGGCCTGAAGGTGGAGTGAGTTGTTGCTTGTGGACCACATGTATCTTTATGAATACTATTTGTAGGTTTCAGCCTTGGTCTCATGACACCATTACAAATTGCAACACATGCCTTTCGGAGACTTGATGTTATGCATATGCTACCTATAGAGAGCCCTGGATGATGTTTCTTGTGGAACAACTCTTCCGTCTGATTACCCTAACCCATAGGCCACACTTATGCAGATTACAGGTGACTGTTGACACAGGTACTGCACAGGCAGTACTTGCTAGACATTCCTGCAAGTCCCTCAGTGTTGTTGCATGTTTCTGGGCAGCCTCCATGACCAGTTTGCAACATGTGTTGTCATCTGTTTTGGATGGTCATCTGTTTATTTTCTACATTAATGTTGTCCCATACGTCATACACACATACATTACTGTCTGCACTGTTTCCCATGATATATGCAGTGGTAAGGTAAGGCTACTTTTCCCACTCCTGAGTACTACCTTTCAGATATGGGATCCATTTCATGGTTTGTAAGATGTGTGCAAGTCATGGCTGCCTCTGTTGCAGGTGAGTGGGTAAATGTCATGGACATACTTCTTGGACAGCAGACCATTACTTGGTGTAACATTGAGGCCCTGTACTTGATGTAAGGTGTGTACTCAAGAAGAGTGAATGCTGTCGGTACCTCACAAGCTGCTTCCACAATATGTTATTTGGAGTGTGCACACACATATGCTTCCAGTGCTTGTTAAGGTATGTAGACCCCATATTTGTTGTCCTAACATAGTATTCCATATTACACATTCATTGCTCATGTTAGGATCACATTACAGGTTGTAAAAGGTGTGGAATGTGGTATTGTGATTTGCCGTTGCTTAGATCAGGAACAGTTGCCATTGTAATAGTGGTGTATACACTGTTGTAGCCACTGTATAAGGGTAATGTTTCAGACATGTCCCTACTGTAGGCCATTTGTCCCACCATTATGTTCATCTTTGTCCACACATCTTGCACTGACAGGTTGTTAGGTATACTGCAGGACTCTTACATACCCTTCAGATATGCCACCATGGTGACCACTGTGATGAAGTGCAGTTAACAGCAACAATAATTGAACATGTACAGCATGCATTATGGGTAGGTGTGTTAAATGTGTGCATGGCAAATAGCATGGCCATAACATGGCCGGTGCATTGGCAAATCTGAACAAAACAACTCCATACTCACCAGCTACAGGCTGCTGCCCCAGTTGTATACCAGGGGGACCTAAATAGGTGTGTGAGAGATGTGATGTCAGTAGCCACACCTGTGGCATTGGTACAGGGTGGGAGCAGCATTTCAGCACATCAACAGTACAAATCCACAATACTAGAGATTATGCACATCTGTTCATTACTACACTACAGCAACAGACTATCTTATTTGACATATGCATGTAGATACTTTACAGATGAAACTGGATAAGCAACAGTAGTCTACTAATGTGCCCTGGGACCTTACCTGCATGCTCCTCGTCCATTGTGTGGGTGGCACCCACCTCCACAATGCTGTCTTCAGCTTGCTGGCTTGGCTGGTTGGCAGGTACCCCAAGGCTGGTGAGGAGCTCCTCAGCATGTGTCAGTGAGTGCTGGATGGCATGACCTCCACCTGTGGCTAGCTGGTACCTCCTAACTGCAGTGGCATGCTGATGGGTGTGGCAGATCAGATCTTTGCAGCGATGCCTCACCTGCTCATAATTGCAGTTGTGCAGGCCAACATTGTTTACCCTGTGGATGAGCTTGTTCCACAGGACGGTCCTCTCCTGCAGATCCTGGGCCCTGCACCCAAAGAGGATGGCATAATGGACTATGAGGAACTGGATTATTGCATTATTTTCCAGGGGTATGTATGCGGGCAGGCATTCCTGGGACATTGTACCTGGAAGACATAAACAGGAAAAAAGGCCAGAGGACTTCATACCATTGGCTATGTGCACATCAACAGTGGGCATTATTTGCAAATAATCCAGACTATACCATAACACTGTATGCTATCATGGCTTGTACATCTTGCATTACACTCCTGGCCCTGACCTGTCCAGTTCCCCAAATGTTGGACACTTAATGGCATAATCCACTACACACCATTCATTTCTGTGTACAGGGATGATAGTGGCCATCTTCCATGTGGATGGTGGCAATAGTGTGTTTGACTGTAGTGTGTGATGGGACTGTGAGCACATGCCTGTGTTCATGTAGGAGGCAAACTGTGATGTTCTCATGTCCCATGGAGACTTGCTATTGTTGCCATTAGTTCGCATTATGTTCATGCTCACCATTGATGCAGGCTGGAGTGTTGGGGATGTGCATATCTCCCTGTACTACTGTTGTGGACAGGGCACCACTGTTTCTGCCTAAACTGTTTGATGCAGGTTGCCTGTATCCATGGCATGTGTGTATGAGGTGTGCTTTACCCTCATTACAGGTTGACTTGTGTTACTGGCTCTGAGACTGTGTGCATATGTGTAGACATGGTTGCAATTGGTCTTGGTGGTTTGCATTTGTCTGATTTCTAGTCATAGTCAGCCTTACAGGAGGTCACGTGTGAATCTACATGCTTGCTTAGATAGAGGTGCATTTGCTAACAAGTTGTGGTCTGCACCTATGTGTCCTTGTACAGCCACTATAGCAACCTATTATGTGCTTTGTATCTTGGTGGTGTCCACCAAGGAGGATTACTCTGTCATTGATGGAGGATGGTTGTACAGGTAAGGTACTGCTGATTCCATATAGCTACAGTGGATATAAAGTGTACACACCCCTGTTACAATGCATGGTACTTGTGCAATTGGAACATGGCCCTACAAAAGCATATGTCAACACAATCCCCACCTGTGATGTGTCCTATAGCCTCCTTAGTTCAATAGGGTACATAACAACCTGTCCTGTGGAAACATAGGTTCATAGGTGTGTACTAGGCTAATGGCCCTGGAGCCTTTACAAGCCTAGCCCATGGGATTACCCTGGTATCATGCCACCCGACCTTACTTCCCAGTGCCTCTGTCGATTAAAGCCACTGGAGTGATCCCTGTGGTGAATTTTCTATTTCCCATCCACTCATCAAGATTCTTCTTGAAGAGGGCCAGTGAGGTGCTCTGCTTGACATGTATGGGAAGTCTATTCCATAGCATGGGCAGTCTCTGTGTTATGAACCTGTCCCTCCAGCATATGGGAAGTAATAATACAGTAAGCCAGTTGAATGTGTGTGTACACCCTTACACTGGTTTGTGTAAACACCTGCTGAGATTATTACAGCATCCACTTGTCTTGGTTTGTACTCTAACGTCATATCACATCTTCACTTGGCAATGGTTGCTCACCTTCCATGAAATAGATTTGTTTCTTTTTCAATAGAATTGTACAGGTTATGGGTCACACTTGAGGTGAGAAATATTTTGACATGACTTCCTGTGGTCTCATTGGCATACAGCACACAGACCTAGCATTCCAACAGGGGTGTGTACACTTTGATATCCAGTGTATATGGGTGTTGATATAGTTGTTAGTGGTAGGCATGGACAGTGGGTTATAACACAGTTGTACACTTCTCTGATTACTACATCATAAGCATGCCTACTGTAGTACTCATATCAGTGTCATGGCAATACAACAATAAGTAGCAGTAAACATTTTATTTTGTTGTATGCAGTGACACTGATATTACACACATGTGCAACATGCACATCCTATTTTCCGGACTGCTTGTGATCCATGTTATTACTTTTGTACTTTTCAGCTAAACGTACGCATACATACACATGCTTAGGGGATACCTCATACACATTTGTGTTCCATGCCATTATGGCACACTGCATTTACAGTCTTGCAGCTCAGTCATACATCTCAACTTGTTAGGACTTCTGGTCATTTATCCACCTCACTGGGCTACGAATCAGGGATGTAAATTTTGATAACATATCAATATAGCTGCCATAACACAAGTATATGTGTAAGTGACTACAGATATTTGTCACAACTGTGAACTTTATCCAGAAGAACACGTACAGTTGAATGTTAATTCAATATATCACATGCAGTTTAACACACACATCTGCAGCAGTGCTTTACTATGCTCATGTTGTATATAGGTATCTTAGATTTACAATACCAACATGTAGAATACTTATATTCACAGGTAACATATGGATATGGGCAACATCCCATTAAGTGGCCTAGCAGTGGCACAGACATGACTGTTTGACAGACACTGTAGTGGTTGCCATATGTGATCTGTCCTTTCCCAGGGTGTGTCAGGCTCCTCAGCTGTGACCCAACCTATCCACCTCTTAGAGCATCACATGTGGACAAAGCCTAACATTAGGGGGATATATAGGGACAGATCGTAGATATGCCTATTACAAACATATGAAGTTTGTGCATGATACATTTTGCATTACCATGACTGTTCTGAAGGTGGTGGGGTCTGAAACTCATGTGTCTATCATGACTTCATTACTTCCACCTTCAGCTATTTGCCAGACTAATATAGATGTTTGGAGGATCAGAACAAATACTATGATGGCTAAATCTTGACATTCTGTGTAGATCTGCACAGCTGACAGATATGACCCACTGCATACAGAGCCAGATGCTATGTCCATAGCATTTGTTCAGCAGGACATCATTAAAGCAAATATTGATGGCACATATACATCTTTCATAATCATCTATCCCATTTTTACAGACCAATTACTACATTCAATTACATGCTTACATGTTTCACATACATGGTTTATTTTCAGGTTCCTTCTGTGTGCAGGATATCTTCCGGTTTCTTATTTTGAGATTTTGTTAGTGTGTGTGTGTGTGTGTGTGTGTGTGTGTGTGTGTGTGTGTGTGTGTGTGTGTGTGTGTGTGTGTGTCTCTTTCTCTCTCCACCACTACTGGGATCAAGCTTGTTTGAGTAGGTTGAAACATGGTTTTTGTAGGTGATGCTCATGTTCAGGTGATGGTCTCTGCACCAGTTGCTGTTCCCCACTTGCTAATTGTATGCAGGCAGCTGTGTAGGTCTTCCACTAGCCAATGTCATAGCAACCCACTGCTATAAATAACTACATTATTTGGGCATTGTGCCCTTTACCTTTCCTCTATGGAAGACATCCTTCCCATGTGTGGGCAGTGGTGTTATAGACAGCAGGTAGTTATACCTCTTACAACAGGACATGTGGGCACACATCAACTACATGTTTGTATAAAGTTCCAGACCTAGGCATAGTGTGTGAGTATTGCTGTCATATGCATTGAATACTGCTAGTTTTAATAGGTTTGTGTGTACATGCTAGTTTTGCATGGAATGCAGTCTGTCTGCATATCTCTCAACTGTGGGCCTATGCACATGATAGCCAGAGGATTAGCTGTTATGTTTTGTCTGTTCCCCACACAGGTCCCTGACATATCAGTGGCATTCTCTCCGTTGATTGCTATCAGTACATGGCAACATCCATTTGTGTTTCTGACTTCATATTCCTGAGTAAGGGTATATTACAACCAATCCTGTAACACCAGCAACTTTCACAGTGTATAACAGAAATATTTCAAATATGGCCCTATGTTTCAGCCTCTGTCCTCAACCTATATACCAGGCTTTGTCCAGATGTCATGCAGTAAGAGGATGATAGGTAATAGTCTATTATCATTTAGTGCTGACATTCCTGCTATCATTCCAGTGATGTTGTGGACTCCCATATAAGTTATTTATTGAGAGCATTAAAGTGGAAGTTTAGATGTATAAAATTTAAGCAACAATACACAGTGTGATTTTTCTAAACACATATTTTAATGTAAAGCATCTAAGCCCATTAGGAATGTAATTTTTATAGAAACGTCATTTACAATTATTACAATTAGCAACTGAGCACTGTAGCTTTAAGGACTTTTTTGTATTTGGCGCCAATATAGCGTATTTAAGAATGAATGGAAAGTTAATTTAATTGTTCTGAGGAAGCTCGTGGTGTACGAGTGAAAGCGCTTAACTCATTGTATGGTGAATAAAAACGTTTTAATTTTTAACTGTTCCTGTGATCGTCCTGCTTTAGGAGAAGTTTCAACTATTATTTTAGTTGGCGTTTTGTCGTTTCTACAATTTGTGAACTTACTTCCTTTAATTGTGGATTTTTTTGTACCAAGTTCCGTATCTTATACGAGTATCTACAGTGATTTGTTTTACTTTTCAACCTTTCTTAGTGTGCTACAAACGCTGTGTTCAGGTGTTGACAATGGATAACACTCGTAGCCCTGGCAGCAATTCACCCATTACCAGCAGCAGCGAAATAGCGGACATCCGTGCCGAAGTATCAGCGTTGCGTGGGGAGATTTCAAAGCTGATGGAACTACTTAATTCAAGGGAGGCATTGTTTCATCGTGAACCGGCTGGGAGTCCAGGGGATCACAACAACCTCTCTGAAGTCAAAGGTATTCGTACGGGGACCAGTTCTAAGGTACAAGTTAACAGTATGGATATTTTATCATCGTCATCCCCAGGCTTACCGAATGGACAGGTTTGTCGCACGCAAGGAAGGGAAATGATTGACCTTTCAAACACTGCAGGCAAGGGTGACATCAATGTTACTGAATTGAATGATTTTACTTTTGATTTTTCGTTTGGGCGTATAACGGAGGAGGCCAAGCGGACTGGTACACGCCCTAAAACAAGCCAATTGACTAAAACATATGGACAAGTTGCGGCTAAGAACAGCAAAGACACAGGTACAAGATCATTACCTGAAAAACTTTACGTTAATGACGCAGTCAGAAAGTCTGCAAGTAACGTTTATAATTTGAAAGACTTTGTTGATAGCGACTGCATATTTGACTTTACAAATGAATTGACATTTAATAAGAGGTGTTATTCCACAAAAGGAACATTAAAAGAAATGATTTATGCTTTTGGAAAAAAATTAAACGCCATTAATGCGATTAAACTGGATAATGCATATTTAAATCATTGTTTGTCCCTTAAGATAGTTCCTATGGGTTTAAGATTTTTCAAGGTCCCTATGGGGGTAGAGTTAACTCACAGAACTACTACTGAATTCAATGCATTATTTGACTCATTTGGTTTGGAATACATGAAGACACTCATTAAATTTAATGATGAGAAATTGTGTAAATGTATTGAAGATATAGAGAATATGAATCAAGCTATTATACATGATTCAACTTTCGCTGAATGGGATAATTTGTATTTTAAACAGTTTGAAATTGCCAATGATAGGGCAAAAAGAGCATTTGAAAAGAAAAATAAAAAACTTAGTAGGGACAAGGCACAATATGAATCACACAATGCATATAAATGGAATTTTAAAGAACAGGCATATAATGAGAGATGGAATGCCAATGAACAGCCTAATGAAGGAAGAGTATTCTATAGACATGCTAGCACTACACAAGCTAACACTACACATAGAGGTAATGTTAGAAAAGATGAGGATTTTTTTCAGATGCCAAGGAAAGTATATTCAGCAAAATGGAATCAAGGGGGGAGGTGGAAGAAAAAATATTAAATGTACCTGAGGAGCACACGGGTCACACTCCCACCCCCACCTTATCTGATATTAACATAACTAGTGAGGTTACTGCACAGGGTATCAAACAGGATGGTGCAGTACATACATTTAACAACTTTAAGATCTTTAATTATAGTAATATAAAATTAGAAACTACACATTTTTCTCTTTTGTCAAAGGGTTTAAAATTCATACCCACGACTACTTTTAATGTCGTGGATAGTATCAGTGAATTAAAGTTATTCACTAGAAAATTGAATTTAGCTATGCAGTTTCAACAGAAAAGCGACCAACCCAAACAGCTTAACCCATTCAAGAAAAAAAGTTGTTACATCCCTATTAGTTATTCCCAAGTACTAAACTATGAAAAAAAGTCTGTAAGAGATCTGTATGCTCTAAACAAGAAAGTAAGTAAGATCAATATTCACAAAAATCTATCACATGAAGAGAATACATTACTAAGGGAGTTAAGATGTGACAAAAGTATTCGAATTATGAAACCGGACAAAGGTGGGGGGATGGTCATTTATGATGCCACTTGTTATAGCAGTATTATTCATGACATTTTGCATAATTCAGGGAACTATACGGTTACATCTTTAAATGAAGTGAACCAAGCATATAGAAGGATAGATATGTTCTTGGAGGATTACTTACTTGAGAACAGAATCAATGAGGAAACATACAACTATAAGCTAGTTACAGATCCAGTTTTGGCTACTATTGTAGGGATCCCAAAGACCCATAAAGATACTATCAACCCCCCATTTCGTCCCATAATTTCAGGAAGCAAATCTAAAACTTTTCGCATAGGGGAGGTTATAGATAAATTACTCAAACCTATGTATTCTAAAATTCAGCATTTGACCAAAGATTCTTGGGAATTCTTAAAAAACTATCCTGTTACTATTGAGAAACAGAATATTCTTTTTACATCGGTGGATGTAGTGGACCTCTTTTCAAGTATTCCTTTGGAGGAAGGGTTACAGGCTCTGACAAATAGTTTAAGAAAACATTCTGAGATGACTTGGGATCAAATTTCACTCTTAGTAGAGCTTACTAGTATAGTATTAGAATATAATTTCATTTATTATGAAGGAGAACTTTTCAGGCAGACCAAAGGGGTAGCTATGGGGGCAGCTTGTGCCCCCATATATGCCAATTTGGTCTTACTGGATTGGGAAGAGAATGTCATCTTTAGAAGTTCACATTTTGCCAATGTGTGTTATTACTCTCGGTTCTTGGATGACATATATATTTTATGGAAAGGAGACACCCAGTCATTTTTTGATTTTGTCCACTATTTAAATGACTCCAGTGAGTTTTTGAAATTCACCTATGAGTGCAGTACATATGGAGTAGCGTATTTAGATACTTTTGTATATTTAGAGGATGAGCACTTTAAATCCAAGATTAATAGGAAGATAACTTTTTCTAATTCTTATTTAGATTACAGTAGCAATCATCCCAATAAACTTAAATATAACATCTACAAGGGGCAAGTCATCAGAGCTTTGAGAATGACATCTGATAGAAAAGAAACGGAAGTAGAATTAGAATTTATAACAGGTTTATTCAGAGAGAGGGGATACGATGAACGTATGATGACTGACACAGGAAAGTATGTCCTTAAAGAGTGGGGACATAAATATACACCTCTCTTAGGTCTTAGACATGTAGGTAGTGAGGGTATATTAAGAACAGAGGCTAATGATATTAATGTGAAGGATACATCTTTTAAGAGAGCCTGTATAGTGCAATATGGACCGTTCTCTAGCCAAGTAAAAAATATACTAACCAATAATTGGCAAATTATTTTAATGGATGAAGATGCACAAAAAATTTTGGGTCCTAAACCACAATTTGTGTACAAAATGGGGAAGAACCTGAAATACTTACTCGAGAATGGTCCAACACAAGTATCAGATAGCGAGAAGCATACCAGTAAATGTGGAGCATGTGGACAATGTAAACATATATGTGAAGACAGGATGTTCTCTTTAGAAAATTGTAATAAAACAATAATTAGACCCACACAAGGTAATTGTACAACTAGTATGATTATTTACATAGCTAAGTGTAGCGTCTGTCCAGCATATTATATTGGCAGGACGGAAAGACAATTTAGGAAAAGGATTTATTCACATATCTATAGTATAAGAACCAAAGACATGAAAAACGCCCTATTCAAACACATCAATGTAGTAGGTACTGAACATTTTTTTTAAATTTGCTATTTTAGAAAGAATCAAATCCAATCCCAGAGGGGGCAACACAAAAAATACTTTGGCATATAGGGAATATTGGTGGCAAATTTATACTGATGCAATGACGTGGCCTGGAATAAATGATTATATCACAGTCAAGCCACTTTTGATGGTTAAAAGTTAGTGTAGGGGTGTGTTTGTTATTGGACATTCGTAGTTTTTTGTTTTTTGTTTTTTATTTTCATATATTAACAACATCTTTGTATTTGTATCTGTATTTTCTCAAGGTTATATGGTTCATATAAGGTATGACTGTTTACAAGTAGTATCAAAAGTTTGTTGATACATATGTACCATACAGGAGACAGAATATATGTGATCGAACAGATATTTTAATATATATTTTTTATTGAGAGCATTAAAGTGGAAGTTTAGATGTATAAAATTTAAGCAACAATACACAGTGTGATTTTTCTAAACACATATTTTAATGTAAAGCATCTAAGTCCATTAGGAATGTAATTTTTATAGAAACGTCATTTACAATTATTACAATTAGCAACTGAGCACTGTAGCTTTAAGGACTTTTTTGTATTTGGCGCCAATATAGCGTATTTAAGAATGAATGGAAAGTTAATTTAATTGTTCTGAGGAAGCTCGTGGTGTACGAGTGAAAGCGCTTAACTCATTGTATGGTGAATAAAAACGTTTTAATTTTTAACTGTTCCTGTGATCGTCCTGCTTTAGGAGAAGTTTCAACTATTATTTTAGTTGGCGTTTTGTCGTTTCTACAATTTGTGAACTTACTTCCTTTAATTGTGGATTTTTTTGCACCAAGTTCCGTATCTTATACGAGTGTCTACAGTGATTTGTTTTACTTTTCAACCTTTCTTAGTGTGCTACAAACGCTGTGTTCAGGTGTCGACATATAGCTACAGTGGATATAAAGTGTACACACCCCTGTTACAATGCATGGTACTTGTGCAATTGGAACATGGCCCTACAAAAGCATATGTCAACACAATCCCCACCTGTGATGTGTCCTATAGCCTCCTTAGTTCAATAGGGTACATAACAACCTGTCCTGTGGAATCATAGGTTCATATGTGTGTACTAGGCTAATGGCCCTGGAGCCTTTACAAGCCTAGCCCATGGGATTACCCTGGTATCATGCCACCCGACCTTACTTCCCAGTGCCTCTGTCGATTAAAGCCACTGGAGTGATCCCTGTGGTGAATTTTCTATTTCCCATCCACTCATCAAGATTCTTCTTGAAGAGGGCCAGTGAGGTGCTCTGCTTGACATGTATGGGAAGTCTATTCCATAGCATGGGCAGTCTCTGTGTTATGAACCTGTCCCTCCAGCATATGGGAAGTAATAATACAGTAAGCCAGTTGAATGTGTGTGTACACCCTTACACTGGTTTGTGTAAACACCTGCTGAGATTATTACAGCATCCACTTGTCTTGGTTTGTACTCTAACGTCATATCACATCTTCACTTGGCAATGGTTGCTCATCTTCCATTAAATAGATTTGTTTCTTTTTCAATAGAATTGTACAGTTTATGTGTCACACTTGAGGTGAGAAATATTTTGACATGACTTCCTGTGGTCTCATTGGCATATAGCACACAGACCTAGCATTCCAACAGGGGTGTGTACACTTTGATATCCAGTGTATATGGGTGTTGATATAGTTGTTAGTGGTAGGCATGGACAGTGGGTTATAACACAGTTGTACACTTCTCTGATAACTACATCATAAGCATGCCCACTGTAGTACTCATATCAGTGTCATAGCAATACAACAATAAGTAGCAGTAAACATTTTATTTTGTTGTATGCAGTGACACTGATATTACACACATGTGCAACATGCACATCCTATTTTCTGGACTGCTTGTGATCCATGTTATTACTTTTGTACTTTTCAGCTAAACGTACGCATACATACACATGCTTAGGGGATACCTCATACACATTTGTGTTCCATGCCATTATGGCACACTGCATTTACAGTCTTGCAGCTCAGTCATACATCTCAACTTGTTAGGACTTCTGGTCATTTATCCACCTCACTGGGCTACGAATCAGGGATGTAAATTTTGATAACATATCAATATAGCTGCCATAACACAAGTATATGTGTAAGTGACTACAGATATTTGTCACAACTGTGAACTTTATCCAGAAGAACACGTACAGTTGAATGTTAATTCAATATATCACATGCAGTTTAACACACACATCTGCAGCAGTGCTTTACTATGCTCATGTTGTATATAGGTATCTTAGATTTACAATACCAACATGTAGAATACTTATATTCACAGGTAACATATGGATATGGGCAACATCCCATTAAGTGGCCTAGCAGTGGCACAGACATGACTGTTTGACAGACACTGTAGTGGTTGCCATATGTGATCTGTCCTTTCCCAGGGTGTGTCAGGCTCCTCAGCTGTGACCCAACCTATCCACCTCTTAGAGCATCACATGTGGACAAAGCCTAACATTAGGGGGATATATAGGGACAGATCGTAGATATGCCTATTACAAACATATGAAGTTTGTGCATGATACATTTTGCATTACCATGACTGTTCTGAAGGTGGTGGGGTCTGAAACTCATGTGTCTATCATGACTTCATTACTTCCACCTTCAGCTATTTGCCAGACTAATATAGATGTTTGGAGGATCAGAACAAATACTATGATGGCTAAATCTTGACATTCTGTGTAGATCTGCACAGCTGACAGATATGACCCACTGCATACAGAGCCAGATGCTATGTCCATAGCATTTGTTCAGCAGGACATCGTTACAGCAAGTATTGATGGCACATATACATCTTTCATAATCATCTATCCCATTTTTACAGACCAATTACTACATTCAATTACATGCTTACATGTTTCACATACATGGTTTATTTTCAGGTTCCTTCTGTGTGCAGGATATCTTCCGGTTTCTTATTTTGAGAGTGTGTGTGTGTGTGTGTGTGTGTGTGTGTGTGTGTGTGTGTGTGTGTGTGTGTGTGTGTGTGTGTGTGTGTGTGTGTGTGTGTGTGTGTGTGTGTGTGTCTTTCTCTCTCCACCACTACTGGGATCAAGCTTGTTTGA
This sequence comes from Protopterus annectens, assembly GCF_019279795.1. Taxonomy (NCBI): domain Eukaryota; kingdom Metazoa; phylum Chordata; order Ceratodontiformes; family Protopteridae; genus Protopterus; species Protopterus annectens. The sequence continues at coordinate 75,064,878 of NC_056725.1, read as the reverse complement.
GTAGGTTGAAACATGGTTTTTGTAGGTGATGCTCATGTTCAGGTGATGGTCTCTGCACCAGTTGCTGTTCCCCACTTGCTAATTGTATGCAGGCAGCTGTGTAGGTCTTCCACTAGCCAATGTCATAGCAACCCACTGCTATAAATAACTACATTATTTGGGCATTGTGCCCTTTACCTTTCCTCTATGGAAGACATCCTTCCCATGTGTGGGCAGTGGTGTTATAGACAGCAGGTAGTTATACCTCTTACAACAGGACATGTGGGCACACATCAACTACATGTTTGTATAAAGTTCCAGACCTAGGCATAGTGTGTGAGTATTGCTGTCATATGCATTGAATACTGCTAGTTTTAATAGGTTTGTGTGTACATGCTAGTTTTGCATGGAATGCAGTCTGTCTGCATATCTCTCAACTGTGGGCCTATGCACATGATAGCCAGAGGATTAGCTGTTATGTTTTGTCTGTTCCCCACACAGGTCTTGTCCCTGACATATCAGTGGCATTCTCTCCGTTGATTGCTATCAGTACATGGCAACATCCATTTGTGTTTCTGACTTCATATTCCTGAGTAAGGGTATATTACAACCAATCCTGTAACACCAGCAACTTTTACAGTGTATAACAGAAATATTTCAAATATGGCCCTATGTTTCAGCCTCTGTCCTCAACCTATATACCAGGCTTTGTCCAGATGTCATGCAGTAAGAGGATGATATAGCAATAACCCACGCCTGGGTGTGGGTAATGCTAAATTTACCCACGGTTGGCGTGGTTTGGTCCCGAGAGCGAAGCCCGAGGGACCAAACAAAGCCAACCGTGGGTAAATTTAGCATTACCCACACCCAGAAGTGGTTATTGCTATTATATGACATTATTTAAGAAAAGAAACTGTTACTTTTCTTAAATAATGGCATAGTATAATGCCTGTTTACTGCCCTCCGCAGATGTCTGGCATCGGCAGTTCTGATGTACTGCGCCTGCGCGTACATCAGAGTGAGCAAAAGCAACGGGAAAGCAAGATCTCCGTTGCTTTTTATGTCTCGCTATGTTAAATGAGTTTAACATAGCGAGACAGTTAAAATAAGCAACGGACATCTCCGTTGCTTATTTTAATTGTCTCGCTATGTTAAACTCATTTAACATAGCGAGACTAAAAGCAACGGAGATCTTGCTTTCTCCGTTGCTTTTAACACTGTTCGCTATGTTAAATGGGTTTAACATAGCGAGACAGCTAAAATAAGCAACGGATCTCCGTTGCTTATTTCGCTGTCTCGCCATATGTTAAACCCATTTAACATAGCGACAGTGTTTAAAAAAAACGAGTTATACTAATGGAAAAAAGTCCGGGCGACCGGACCTTTTTCCATTAGTATAACTCGATTTACAATGGGCACGCTGGCCAATCAGCGTGCACGTTTTGGGGGGATCATGGTATAATAGGTAATAGTCTATTATCATTTAGTGCTGACATTCCTGCTATCATTCCAGTGACGTTGTGGACTCCCATACAAGTTGTGGGGTAGGTTCCATATATATGAGGGCTGCAGCTGGACAAAACATGTGTGACCCTGTACAGTCTGGAGGTCAGTGTAGGGAGAACACTGTTATATGCTCTTGTAAGACATTTTATGGGGGAGGGGTATTAAATGTTTTTAACCTAGGCTGTTACAATATGTGAGGGATATCAGTAATAAGAACCATTAAGGTATATGGAATTTCATATGTTTCACCATGGGAACAGTGGTGGGCTAGAGCTTACTGTCTTGCACACAGTTCTGTTTATCAGTGTGATGGTAACATTTTAAGTTAAGCATTGTTATGTAATGGATATGTTTACATTGTGACAAGTGATACTTTTTCCCCAGGGGGTTCAGTACAG
>NC_056725.1:75012995-75060495 GCF_019279795.1 Protopterus annectens | reverse complement strand
GTCCCAGGGTGGGTCCCAGACATGCTGGGACCCAGTGCCATGGCCAGATGAGTTGGGAGAAGCGTGCTATTGAGTTGCAGTTTTAGAACATGTGTGTTAGCAATAGCCAACACAATCCAGGATTACTTATAACAGCATGCATAGATATTCCCATTAACCCAAAACACCAGATATGGAACAGTTGCATAGCAAACAGAACACATGCATATATGGAACCACAGTGGCCATTACAACAGCATGCAGGTTACATTGATAGCAACAGGCCACCAATGATAGTATTTCAAAATGGAACATTAATAGAAACACATTTCAATATTTGTTGAACAATAGGACATATGTCCCAACAGTAGGTTTGGTGTTAACATACCCATTGATTTGTGTGTTTAGATTATTGTTGCAGATATGGTGGGGGGAGAGAGAGAGATGTCAATTAACAACTTATATATCCTTGCAGTACTCACAACGTTAATGATCATTACTCTAATTATTACTCCACAGGTATTATTACAATACCCTATGGCCTCGGTTTGGCCAGTGGTATGTTTGTACACAACTGTTTTATAGCTAAATCCTACTTCTCTTACCTGGTAGACCTGTGGAGGGAATGTTTGTTAACACAACCTGACTGTTTCTACACATAATCCCAGATTCCTAGTTGTAATTATGCACATACCTCTCAATCTCTTAATGCACAACATCTGGACAAAGCTTGACAACATGGGGTTACAAATAGGGACATATTTTGAATATTTCTCTTATAAACTTTTAGACAGTTGCTAGAGTAACAGGATTTGTCTTAATATACATTTTCTGAAGGATTTGAAGTCTGACACTCAAATGTATGACATTATTTGGTGACTACACTCCTGAGATCATCCCACTGATTTGCCAGGAAAAAAGAGGAACAGGCCAAAAATATGAGCCAAATATCTGGACATTCTGGGAAAATCTGTACAGTTGAGAGGTATGATTATGCGGTTCTACCTCACATAAACGAAACACCAAAACACCGACAACGCAATAACCGAAACCACATAACCGACAGTACAAAAACACGAAATCCCACATGCCCGACAACGAAATAACCGACGGTACACAAACACGAAACCTCATACACTTCACACACCACAATCAACAAACAAAACACATTCCCCGTCCAAAAACCACATACACAACACAAGCACACCAAAATCCCTACAAACCCACACTAAACCTCACATACACAACTACCTACAACCCTAACCCAAACCCTAACCCTAAGGTCCGTCACTACTGCACACTTACCTGACCGGCTCCCTAACGCTAACTCACTTATCCCGCCCCTAACCCAAACACAATCACTACCGCACTTACCTGACCCGCTCCTAACCCTAACTCACTTAACCCACCCCTATCCACACTTACCTTACTCGCACCCTAACGTCCGTCACTACCGCATACTTACACAGCCTTTTCCCATTTCGGCATCCTCGGTGTCGGTGCTTTCATCCGTCGGGTCGGTCTTCTGCTTGTCGATCTTCTAGGTCCCGTCGCGTCGGTCTTCTGCGCTGTCGATCTTCTGGGGCTCGCGATTTCCCTGTCGATGTTCCGGCGTGTCGTTGAAGTGAGGTAGAATCGATTATGCATACAGCTTACTACCACTCCCAGGATTCGAACCATGGCTGTGTCCGCTAAAAATACAACAATTTATGTTTCATCTGAGTGAGCCATTTAGACACTGCTGTCTTTTCCTTCAGTGTTTTCTTTCTAAGTCTCTCTTAGTTGTACAATCTGACCTTGTAATTACAATAGTCTTATACAGACATTCCTAGACATATTTTTTATGTAGTACAGTGTGAGAAACAGTGGTTGACACAATAGTACTATTCTGATATCAGATGTTGGTGAATGCAACATTTCAGGCCATACAATACCAAAGTACACACTACCAGTCCATGATTTAATACTCTATTGCCAGGCAGTTACAGTTTTCTTATCTGAAAGACCTGTGGGGGGGAATGTTTAACACTTCCTGACTGTTTCTACACATATTCACAGATTCCTAGTTAATATACATACAGCTTACTACCACTCCCAGCATTTGAACCAAGACTGTGTGTGCCAAAAATACAACAATTTCAGTTTTATCAGAGTGAGCTATTTAGAAACTGCTGTCTGTTCCTTCAGTGTTTTCTGTCTAAGTCTCTTTTGGTTGTACAATCAGACCTTGTGCTTACAACACTCTTATACAGACATTCCTAGACATATTTTTTAATGTAGCACAGTGTGGGTAACAGTGGTTAACACAACATTACTATTCAGAGACTGCAACACTAAATGCCATACAATACCAGAGGAAACACAGCCAGTCCAGGATTTAGAACTTTATTACCAGGCAGTTACGGTTTTATTGAAATATCACCTATATGGGACTATTACTGTCATATTGTCTGGTTTATTCAGTACAACCCATACACAGTTTTTATACTGCCAAGTGACTTTCTACTACTTTATATTTATTTGGTATGACTACTAGAAGTAGGATTGTTACTCACCAGCCCCGCAATGCAGCCTTTGCAACCTACTGACATGGGCTTCCTGATTCAGAGCCCGCTCACCTGCACCTGTAAAGGGAAGAGAGAAATATTTAGCCATACCTATCCATCACATACACAGGCTGGACTTTGGTAAACAGTTATTGATATGAATACTTACACACCTCTAGGACATCACCCCTCTGCCTTGCTTCTTGGACCCACTCATTCAAGAGCTCCCTCTTCCTCTGATTCAAGTCAGCATAGTGGTGCCGGACCTGTTCACCAGTCCAAGGGATACCAGTGGCACTGGTGAGATTACAGGTGAGATGGTCCCAGGCTTTTGCTTTATATGGGGTCCCCTGGTACTGGCCCTGCAGCAGTCTCTCATCATGGTTATTTACCAGGAATCCTACCATGACCTTGGACTCCTCTATGCCCCAGCGCTGTGCCCGGAAGCACATGCCCTCACCAACACCTGCCATACTGCCTACACTGGGAAGCTGCAACCAGTTAAGAGCTGTATTCCCGCCTACGGAGTTTAGATACGTCCAATGTCCTGCCCTTTGCCATGATTGGATGGTTTATATATGCTGAGCTAAGCTAAGCTATGAGCAAACCTGCTTAGCTAAGGTTGGCAGTGCTTAAAGGGGCAGGTTCAGCACTGCTTACCAATGGGAAAATTCACTTAGCTGGGCTACTCATTGCTTAGCAGTCATAGTTATACAATGCTTGCACTTGCTAAGCAGAGCTGTGCAATGCTTAGCATTGATTATTTTTTATTTTATAGACTATCTGCTGTATGGGATTGATTCCTCATTCATTACACATTATAAATTTGTTTACTGTCCCTGACATCCCCCAATGTGCTTTCATTACATTTATTCATGTGTGACTATACTGTATGGGGCACTTGTGTTTATATGGGGGTTTCACAACTTTATCAAACTGACACCTCACACCTGGACCTACTACAGTATGCTGGTTAACAAATATACGTTATTTAGTAGCTAAATATAAAAATGTTTTATGTACTGCTTTCACATGTAAAATGCAAATTGGATACAGTGGGAATTGAACCAGGAATGGCTGCTTGCAAAGCATATGCTCTAACCACTACACTATTGCTTATGTTGGATGTCTCTTGCTATTTAACATCTTGTGCTGTTTAAGCTGGACTAAGCATAGCTAAGCAACGGGCACACCCATGCAGCTACACTTAAACATTATCGCATTTATAAAAAAAAAATATTTGTTGTGTTTTTTTTATTTGTACCCTTCAGAATATCCCTGCTAATGCTGAACCTGTTATTCTATCAACTTTCTGCTTTGTAGGATGATTGTGCCTTTTGGCTTTGTCCACATTCTTTACTCTGATGGGTTGGAAAGTTTGCGCTATGTGCTTATGCTAAACGTGTTATTCTATCCACTTTTGGTTTGGTAGGGACAATTGTCTCTTGTGGCTTTGACCAGATTTCTTACCCTGATGGGTTGGGGGTGTTACAAGTGTTCTCACACATTTTAAATTGCCAAAATGCAATTCTGGAGTGCAGGGAGCATGTGTATTGTGAGAGCTCTGCTCTCAGACACACACCCTGTGCTCATACACAGAACCATGTCCATTTTAGAGCATGGCAGCACACCTTCATACATGCATGGCACGCTGCCATGCTGAACAGGAATGGTCCCTGCTGTGCAGGAATAACTTATTCCTGCATGGCTGCTTGCTGAATCCGGGAGTCTGTCTTTTAGTCTCTGATCTGTCTTCCCTACATAGAACACCGAACAATCACATCAAGTGGCTAAATAGACTAAATGTTGACTATTACATGTGGCATAAGCTTTGAACTTATACACAATTCCAGAGATAGGATGTTGAAAGGAATTACTGCTGTCAATATGAGAGCAAGCTTTATATGTGCCACATTTGTACGTTCCTTTTTTCTCGATATGTAGATTTATGTTTAAAGCCATCTTTGCCACAAAGTAACCTTTGAATATTCTTTTTATTCCTAAAAGTAAACCTAGGTTTATCTCCTATGATGTTTCTCAAGTTCTCATCTTCAATTAGAATAGGCCAAACCCTATTAACCACTTCATATATTTTCTTGTTATCTGTGCTATACGTCAAGATACAACTAAGTATGCTGTCTCTGGTCATCAACTTATTTAGTGTTTCTTTTTCCTCCTGTCTGCTGTGGGAGAAGTAGGGACATCCTTTAGTGTGTCTTAATTCATTGGTACTGGTCCTGATGTTAAGATCTCTCAAGATAGCCTCTGGCTTTGAGTTGTTTTAGTAATTTAACCTTTTCCATCTCAAAATCATGATTTTGTGTACATAACTGTGTCTGGTTCTTAAATATATGGCTGGGATGCATACTATTCCTGTGCAAATAATTATTTTTTTCCATGTATTTTTCCTTTGTAGGGTAGTTATCATTCCTTTTATGTGATGTAGTTGTAGGTTCACATCCAGGAAATCAATTTCCTCCTTTGAATAGTTGACCTAGAATTCTAAAAAATCTGTACAAGAGTTCATATAGTCAGTGAACATTAAAAGTTCCTGTTACATCTCCTTCCCATATAATAAAGATATCATCCACAAAATGACTGTAATAATAGATATTCTTACTCCATGGATTTTTTTTCATTTAATACATGATTTTGTTCCCAAAAGGCTAGCACTAGGGAATGGCTGTTAGCACAGGGAGTGCCCATGGTAACTCCCCAAATTTGCCAGAAGTAATCAGAACCATAGACAAACACATTATTCTCCAAAATAAATTCCAGTAATGAGCAAATCAAATCTATGTGAAACCTTGCTTGATGTGAAAATTCTCTAATGAATTCTAACCCATAGGCTATTGGGTATCACAGTAAACAAACTGCTGATATCCACTGTAACCAAACTGGAATAATTATTCAAATGTTCCATACTAGTGTGGATGCCTTTCAGAAAGCTCACTGTGTCTTTAAGTACACTACCTGCTTTAGGTAGAATCTTTTTTAACTCATTCTCAACATAGACAGATAGGGGCTCAGTCAGCCATCATCTCCCTGCTTAGAGATTTTCACATCAAGCGAGGTTTCACATAGATTTGATTTGCTCATTACTGGAATTGATTTTGGAGAACAATGCATCTCTGTCAACAATAGAAGGGGAGACATAAATAATCGTACTGAAATATGTGAAACAGGCTGGATTGTGAACTTGCGGGCTGATTGGCCTCCTGGCTTAAATACGATAGCTCAGTTGAAACACATACTAAAGAATAAACAATTGACCGTTGAATGAAAGTAGGAGGCTTGGCCTTTTTCTACCCAATGATTGGTTTTCATAGGATTGGTTGTTCTGGGGGCATTGTCAGAAGGATGGTCATTGATTGGGCAAGAATAGTTTTATTCATGAAAGAGAGCCCTAGGAAGATACGATCTGAAGAAGGCGAATAGCTGAAAGCACTTATCATTGTGTAGAGCTCTCATATTGTTTTTAAATTGTTTTACCTTGAATTTTGAGTCCTGTGAGTCGTGTTTCATTTTGTGTGATTAAAGTTTTAGTATGGGTCTGAACAAATTAAGAAGCAAGTAAGCAAATATACGGTAGGTATAAACTATAGACAGGGATAGTGGCTTTCAAGATTGTCTTAAGTTCAATGCTTAATCTTTACCAACTATTATTAAAAATGAATAAAAAATAAAATGGGATAGGAAATGGCTCTCTGTTAAAACACTAAAACCTTCTCCGATGGCTTAGCATAAAGTCACCTTCTAGGAGAATTAGCAATCACCAAGTTCAGAGATTAAGAACCAAAAAAAAGGAAAAGCAGTCCAATAATTGACTTTCATGAAGTAAATAATTAAAAATGTCCAAATGACTTATCGGTTAATCCTTTTAGGGGCAAGAGTCCCAAACTGTAAAATGCACATATTCTCTTTAGTTATCTGATCTCCTCACTGACCCACTCTGTTCATAAATTTGTTCTGTGAACTACCCCAAAAAAAAAAACAAATGGGGATACTTGGGATTAACATGGCCAAGCTTGAAAAGGCTCAAGAGCCACTAGCCGAGTAACCTCCTATGAACCTATGAATAGAACATTTTTAATATCATAAGCATGCCATTTTCCCACCTTAAGTTGCTCCAGTATTGTAACTTCTAAGCTCCTTTATCCCATGAATTTGCAAAAAAATGACCTTTTAGTATAGTTTCCACCCTTATATTTCTTAAGTCTCTAATGTGTTCCAACATTTCAACATTATAATAAAAGCTGCAGGAATACATAATGGCATATGTAACACCCACCGAATGACAAAAGAAATGCCTCAGAACAGCAAAACTAATATTGCTAATAGTATCAAAATTACGTATATGCAATTACATATACAAGATTGCCAAAGCATGACTATCTTTCTGGGACTCTGAAAAAAATGTGTACAGGAATTTGCAGTCTGACAAAGTGATGGTGCACTAAAATAAAAAAAAAATCTATATTCCTGCATAACTGTAAGAGAGGATCAGTATTAATTATGTTTTGGGGAAAAATGATCATTGTCAACATTTCTTGATCAATTTGATTATTTCTGATGATAAAGTATTCAGCTTAGTAATAACGCAACTATCTTTTTTCCCTTTCCAAGGGGAGCTGGATTGATTATTTCCAGCCTTGAAACAATTATTAACAATATCATCCCTCATATCCTACCTGTTTGTAGAAGTCACTTTCTTGTAAGAAGACATATTTTGACAGTTGTCGTCATTCTTACAGAGCAGATCCACCATAGCCCTGCATATACAAAATTGCATAAGAAAAACTCATCAAAAACTGGGGATGCTTTTCAGAGCCAAAAACGTTCTCACCAATGCAACTACAACTACACTTGCCACTACTTATCTCCTCAAAAACAGGAATTCTAACTCACAAAAAATAATACAACTGCCAGAACCGAAGGAGAACACTAAGCCATATGGAAAATTGAGCGCTTTCATCTTTATTTGTTATACTTCATCAGAGTATAAAAATCAGTAAAAAAATAAACACTCCATTTAAAAGCTAAAATCAAATCCACAGAACTACCAACATCATGCATGAACAATCACAGAAAAAATTAACTCTTCACATCCTGACATAAGATTACCCCACTGCTAGTAATCCTATGCATATACTCATCACTACCAGCCCATTAGTAAGAAGAAGTGTATATGCTGATGTATGAAAACTATGAGGTGTGTGAAAAACTACATAATTATTAATATGAAAACAATAAAGCCTTGCAGGAGTATGACAGAGCACCACATGCAGAGAGATTAAAAATAACAAAAAACAAGCAGGCTAATTACAAACATTCATCAATAAATTAATTAAGTACCTCCAATTAAGTTTTTTCTTAATCCTTTTAGTGGCCAGAGTACAAATTTTTAAAATGTACACATTTTCTTTAATTAATGGAGAATACTTGATCACCCGGATTCATGAAGCTCGGCGCAAGTCCGGCGTAAGGCTTGCGCTGGCCGTGCGGTGTAGATGTGAAGTAGTCACGCCATATGCATATTAATGAAGGCGCACAGCTGCCACAGCCATGTGCATAGGAAACGTGCACGAGTGCAAGGGGCGTATCGAAGTTGCACAGGGAGGCGTGTCAATGTCGGCTTTCGAGGAGCAACCTAAACTGCTGAATATTATATTCCGGCAGCGATAGTAATCATACCTATCAGTGTCCATGGAGACGGAAACATATGCAAAGCAGAGTCCCTGTGAACAGAAAATAAAGACTCAAACACAAATGCATGGTAGGGAATAACGGGTCTCTACCCATGAACAAATGACAGGAAAACCGTGTGCCTGTAGTCCAACGTAGCGTTGATAGCTATACCATGTGGAAGTGAAACGTATCAGATGTTAGCGCGCCGCCAGTAGGTATGTCCAGTCCAACGGAGAGGGTCACCAGCCGACCCATAATTTGAGGGAGGGAACATAGCTGTGCAGATGTGTCCATAACAAAATACGCAAGGAGAAATGTAGATATAGGTAGTGACCGTATGTCTGAATCATATCCCACAAGCCATGTAATAGTCACATACAAAAGGTATGTCCGTATTTCACATACCAAATGTGATAGGAAATACCATATGCATGTAAACGAAACAGAAGGAGCATATAAACGAGCCATAACAACATGGACACATGTAAGCCAAAAGGAACAGTATGATCTGTACCGTCGACTAAGATTACCACCTGTCCCACTTTGCGAGCGACAGTCCCTCTGTGGGCAGATGTGTCCTGACACAAACATGTAAAACTGGCAAATGTCCAGAGAATATAGGACATAATTCCTCCATAGACGTCATGCAATAGTTGCATTAAACATATTTCACTGGACGTATAATACATAAATGTCATAACAAACAGAATAAGATACCGAAATGCTACAAGAATAAGCTTAGATATGGGCAAGAATTGTAAGTTCTATCTACCGAACTGACCATGGGTATGTGTCGGCCTGTAAAATATGCTGTGTTCACCGCAACTGTCACAGTAGGGTTGCCACCCTTACAAATGGCCAAAGTGGGACATGTTTGGTACAGACATCAGACTATACAGGCCGACACATACCCACGGCCAGTACAAAGGACAGAACATAACTGTTTTGCCTACAGAAAAGCGTATTCCTGTAGCATTTTAGTTGCTTATTCTGTTTCTCATAACAGTCAGGTATTTTAGATACAGAATTAACTGTTTAATGCAACTATCACATAAAATATAAGAAATATGTTTGTCCTAAAATCTCAGGACATTTGCCATGTTGACAATTACATGTCAGGACACAACTGCCCAAAGAGGGACTGTCCCTCGCAAAGTGGGACAGGTGGTAACCCTATGTCACACTGTGGCCAAATGAAAAGGTGGAAACACAACCGTTGACTGTGGGGAGGCAATGTCCACAACAGTCGGACATGTGTAAGGAATAGCTTGGACATAGGAAAAGGTGCCATCCTACCAATGAGTAGAACAGGCTTGCAAAATTCGGAAGGCAGCTGTATAATCCAAACGTGTATGTGATACAGTCAAACGGGTAGTACCCGGATACACCAACCAAGTAATGAAAGTGAAGTAAGGGCGTGTACCTATGTGCGTGAGGTATAGCATGTGGAAAGCAAACATGGCAGGGTAGTCCACACAACCATAAAGGTACCCAACACATGTAGGGTAGTCAATGTGTAACTCTGGCCGTGTCAGGGGCCAACAACCAAAGTAGTGCTCTATGGGGTGTGAGTAATTCGCATGTGAGGGGTGTGTGTTTAATGGTAAATTCCTCAAAGGCGATACTTGTGTCGTATGCAGAAAAGGTGAATCGGAGGTGTATGAAGGGGCAGTGGGTGAAGTGGAAAGAAACACAACCTCATGTAGAAACAGCTGCAAGACAAGCAGACAGGCCATAGTGTAGAACACAATCCCACAAACATATGAATATGGAAATATGCAAGACAAATGTATAGATACGGCACCATCACATACCCACAGATGGGTCCTGATGGAACTGGCCATAACAAATGCAACACACCTGGATGCATAATAGCCTACCCAGCATACCCTCCACAACACACAACCTGCCATCATACCAGAACGTCCACCAAATCCAGCCATACTTGGTCCACTGGTTTGTTGCAGAAACAGTTACACACAGTGACCCCTACGCATATGTAGTAGGTATTGTCACCCTAGGCAGTGTCAGGATTGCAAACCATGTATCCCCTGCAGGTAAAACCCCCTGCACGTTTTCGTGAAGCCACAAAAATCTTCGTTATCCAACTTGTTTTGGTCTTGACCAATTTTCGGGATATCCCTCACGGGATGACCAACTTGTGTATATAGTAGAATGGGTATGATGACATGATGTCCAATCCAGTAGATATCTGGACACAAGTCAGAACGTGCAGTGGAGGTCCATGACACTGTCCAGCCCTAAGTGGGCATGCATAACCTACCACCCAAGATAAAATACCTTCCCGTGATGCACATGTCCAGACACGAATAGGAGGGAGAATATAATGCACACATTTGCAAAGTGGAAAACGGCATGAGGGCGAGGAAGACACTACGTAAACAGGTCAACCCTGATCAAGTGTGAGGGACACTGACTGTGTGCAGTCATGACTGACCATACCTGTCAACCTGTTTGAGCAAGATATCTGGACAGAGCCGTGAATATAAGTGAGACAAAGGTCCAAAATCAGGGACAATCTGTAAACATATCTCTTAGAAACATAGAATTTGATAGAATAACAGTTTGCACATTGGCATTAATGTCTGGAGTATGAAGTCTGAAATCCAACTGTCTGTCAGCATGTTCTGACTGCAGTCTTTAATGCTGAGCTACTGCTATGCCAGAACACAACAGCGTATTACAGAGGTCCGTGCCATACCACTCAACTGTCCGGATATTCGCAGAATGACTAGGGTCACCACCTGCCCCACTTTGCGAGTAACAATCCCTCTGTAGGCAGTTGTGTCCTGTGAAAAAAATCAAGACATAGCAAATGTCCTGAGAGTTTATTTCCTAATTTACTTTAATAGTCGCATAAAATGGTTATTTTATATATGAATCCTCAATATGTTATGTGAAGTAGCATAAGCAATTCAAATGTTACTAGAATAAGCTATTATATGTACAAAAAAAGGTTAAAGTTCAGTACTATGCATGGCTGTAGGTATGTTTTGTCCTGGAAAATCTGACATCTCTACAGAACATGTCCCAAATTTGGGCAGTCGAAAAGGTGGCAACCCTAAGAATGACCACAGGTTCGCACCATAGTGTTGGTGTGTGCCTCCAACAATCTGCACCAGTGTGGTAAATAGCTGAGGATTGACGTCACTAAATAATGAGAAATATCCTGAGTATAAGACTCCACAACCTGCAGAAAAGTCATGCTAATGCAAAACCTAGCATTCTATCAACATTGTAAGCTTGTAAGAGCAATTGTTAAAATGTGTCCCTAATTGTCCCCCCATCATGTAGGTTTTGCACAGGTTTGGTGCTCTAAGAGGTTGAGAGGTATGGTCCGTACATATTTACAGGAACAGCCCTTCACACTTGTGTAATGTACAACCGCATACCTGTAGTCACTTCATGTCCAAAAATAATAATCCCCGTATGACTGTATACAGGTAATAGTCAAATGTGAATGGGAACACCCCTCACCATGAAGTATGGACTGTAACAACCCCACCCATAATATGTAATGCCAACAGAATAAGCTGCTGACAGGTGCCCAAACATCTGTGTCTATAAACACAGGTAAAACATCAAAATAGGGAGATAATCCCTGTCCATATGCTTCGTCTGACATTTGACCTCGGCCAGGGAAGTTCCGTTCACCAGGTGGACAAGCCTAAACCCAGATCACTACATGAACACCCTGACACTCAAAGACCAGTATGTGGCTGGACTATATGCCTTGGTGTTCTGCATATCCTCTGAGTGATTAACAATGCAGCCGGAGTCCACAGCAGTAGGCAATAGGGAATGTGTAATATGTAGTACCACCTTTTTCTCAGCAGGAGAATGGATGCCTGTGTCGTAGGTGAAGCGGTGAGGCATATGTTGATGTAGCTAAGTACTATGAGTATGCATATGAATGAGGGAGAACACCAATAGAATAGTGGTTCCGGTATCCAGCCAATGTGAATGCAGTCCCGGTTGACCTACGACCACTGCACATATAACTTGAAAGTGTAATGAAAGCATTCGTGCAGTACACACATTAAGTCGTCATTGTTTGCATGAACACTGCACTACATATATCTGACACCGGTCTTCTACACAATGTCTGCTGCTGTCCATCACCTTAGCTGTACCAGTCTAAACCTGGCACACTAATACCACCCGTGGTGATGTCCTGTCAGGGGTGGCTACTTCGCCCATATAGTACCATTCATAGATGAATGCCCTGAGACCAGGTAAACACCCTGACACCTAGAGGACAATTGCATTGTATGTGTATGCTAAACAGTGCTAGATGTGTAGCGTTCATAATCAAAGCTGCCAATCTAGATCCAACAATGGGGACGACTGACATCTGTGCAGTGAGGAACACCTGGCATAAGGCTCAGTTGTGCACAATAGCACTACCGCCGTATACCTCAGATACAGACATGATGTGGGCCATAACACCGTTACGGACCGCTCCAGGTGGTAATGCTAACAGTACATAAGGTGTGATAGCAATGTTGACTGAGTTAGCATTCCCTCTGTACTGGTTACCCATGACAACTATCATATCATACAACAGTCCATGTGTCATATATGTCATCACACATGTCCACCAATTGCAATGCATACAAACATGGCTAAATGACAGGAATGTAGGACCTACACACATGTACATGTAGTGGTGTGTATTCAGCTACCATGCGTGTGCAGTAGTTGATGTTTGCAGTTCATCTGTGTCTTACTACAACATGCAGTTGCAATGCAGCCCCATCATTGACAGCTGTATATGGTGAAATACTGACAGTACGGTAAGATGTACATCAGGTATGGATGGATGTGTGTACATAAAGTGGTGGGCCAACTTTGCAGATGGATGTTTGCTGAAAACAACTCACAGGTGTGTCACAAGCCATCCTACCATAACATGTGCAAACACTAAGCTATGTTTCTGTTAATTGAAGGTGAAGACATACAACCTACACAGTGGTCAGGGTGTCACTGACTGTAAATCACTTGACACCTGTAACACTTAAGTCCTCCCATGTACATATAGCAGCACAATTGCTGAAGGTAGCGTCGGTACACATTGTAATGTGGGCAATACTGCTGCATGTTTGTCCATAAGATAGCAGGTGTTTGATTCACAGTACTGCCATGTGTGCTTGCTTGTGTGTCCATATATGCCACGTATAGTGGGGAATACATCCCAATTGTTACACACACCTGTACACTGTTGTAGAGATCTGTACATACTGCAGTGTAGAAAGCAAGACATAAGCAGGGGTGGTGTGTGTATCACACACATGTCAGCTATCTGTATGTGCATGACGTAGGTGAATTCAATTGTGGACTCCACAGTGTGTGTGTGTATGTATGTATGGCTGTCTGGTCCATGGAGTGAGGATGTATGCTACCATAGTGAACAGATAGGACCCCTAACCCCTCCAGGTGATGCAATCTACTACCCTGTTGATGCCATTGGTCTTAGGCATTACTGACTACCTGTACATGTTCATTCTCTGTGTTGCTTCATGTGGGTGCACAGTACTGTAATGGTGATTACCACATAGGCAGGGGTCCTCACCTCAACACTATCAAGTGTGTCCGTGTGTGTGTGTGTGCCATTGACCCCGTGAGTGTGGGTGTGTTACTGTGTCTGAATACATGTGTGCAAATACCTGTGTGTGTGTGTGTGTGTGTGTGTGTGTGTGTGTGTGTGTGTGTGTGTGTGTGTGTGTGTGTGTGTGCGTGTGTTCTCATCCTGTAATGTGAATGTGTATTACTGCTACACAGTGAGGCCTCATGCTATCAACTGGCCTCTACCCTTGACATCAGCTAGACCGCTGTGTAAACCCCCCCGCACCATGTAACTGTACCTGTGATGTCACCTGGTATGGATGTCACGTCTCTAGCCACTGTAGCTTAGTACACAGCTCACATGCTCCTGGATCAGTAGATGTGTAGACATCTTTGGAATGTTAGCCTTTCTAACAGTGAGGTTGAGGCTACGTATAGCATGCTGGTATTGCCATGCATGCCTGTGAGTTTTCCACATTTACACATGGGAAACTGCAAACACTGGTACTTAATGGCACATGCAATTAGACCTTAAGGAGGGAAGCAGGGCATCATTACCAACATGCTGTTACTGTTGTTACCAAGACACATACTGTGAACATAAAACAATGCATTCTAAACCTGTACTACATGGTATGTCTGCTGCATGTCAACAGTACACAACAATTGCAATATACACTTATCTCCCTATTCTGTTCACCCTGTGCATCAGACCATATGAGCATGTCCCTGCACTGATGGTGTGGATGACAGGGATGTGGCACAGGCATCATCATATGCACAGGGTGATAATGTTTGACAGGGGCCTAGGCTGCACCATTGGATGACATCATGTGTGTGGGTTAGGGCCTGTGATCTAATTGGCCATGTGTGGTTGTTATGCATGTGAGTGTTGCGGTGCCCTACAGATGTTTCTGGTGTGTGCATGTATGTGTGCACACAGTTCTGTCATGTGTCTGGTCTACACAGGGGTATTATTGACAGCTCCAGATTGTACAGACCAGGATTTACAGCTCACTGTGTCCGGCCACGGCCACGTGACCTGTGCCTGCCAAGGGTTGCACGGGCACTACCAGGCAGAGGTACAGATTGGGTACTGTCCAATGACACATGTCCACTGGAACCGTGTCCCCACTGGGACCATCCAGGGCCATGTCCACATGGCCTGCTGTGTCCTGGTGTGGACAGCGCAGCACCGGCTGCACTGCTGCTGCTACCAGCACTATGGGAGCGGGCATGTGAGGTAGCTCGTTCACGTAGACCTGCACCAGGTGGTGTAGCTGGCCTACGTCCACGTGCCCTATGCCTCACTCCTACCAGAAGTTCCAGCACAGACAGCTCGCAGATTGTCATGCCATGGTCAAGGATTCCAACCATGTCACCCAATCGTCTGTCCAAAACTTCAGCAATCTGCTGCTGAGCATTTGCCAATGCCTGGATGTCGTTGTTTAAAGAATGGATAGCAGCCCTCTGAAGCCTCTGCCCTTCTCTGTTCTGCCATTCAGCATGTGCCTGTGCCACCATTACAGTCTGAAACATGCGTCTGGTGGCACCAGCTGCTGCGCTCTGTCCTGCAGGTGCATGTCAGACAGAGGTCCTCCTACGAGCAGCACTGGCCACATGCCTGTGTGACACATCTGCAGTCATTTGACTGATACCATGATGTGAAGACACACCTTCCGTAGCCACCACATGTTTCTGTTCCAAGCTAACACACGCTAACTGTCCTTCCTCTATGGCCACTGGTGATGGGGTATGTGTTGGCATGAGAACTGCATGCGGGGAAGAGGGGGATATAGGTGGAATAGCAACCAATGGCACAGATTCAGCCCCTGACAACCCTGCCTGTACCTCAAGCATATGTTCATCATCACTGCTAGAGTCTGTGGGGACACTAACATCAGATGGACCGCAGGAGGGTAACGCACCTACATCACCTGTGAAGGCAAACAAAGACTCTACATTACAATAGAGACACACACACAGATGCACACACAGATGCACACACTCATACACAGACGCACAGACACACAGACGCACACACACACACACACACACACACACACACACACACACACACAGAAGTACAGACACACAGATGCACACACAAAGATGCACACACACACAAACACAGACACACACACACACACACACAGACACACACACACACAGACACACATATACACAGACACACAGACACATACACACCATGCATGTGATTTGACAGAAGGCATGCAACATGCATGTGATACAGCAGATGGCATGCAGCTCAGACATTAATTGTGGTAGTTATCATACATCCCTGGGTTGCACACAACAGCAAGCATGTGCCATAGCAGAAGCCATGCATTTCACACAATCATGGTAGTAAGCATGCATCCCTGTGATACACCATGTGGACCAGCACAGGTTAACAGTACACATGACTGATGTGAGGCATATGACCTTGACATTACCATGCAGTATGACATGTAATTTGCTGATGTGTGCATTGACATGCATACATCTTTGACACAATGGTGTCCTGACACATGTAAAGCGGTGTCACATTGCAGTGTTGTCTGTACAGCCTACAGATAGAATGCACTTTTAGCAGATGTGCATGACCATTGAAGGGTATTATGAGGTGTCTATATTGCTATACAGTGTGAAGTACAGACACAGTGCCATTGCATGGAATCATGAGGCTTCTGTATTGCTATACAGTCTGAAATACACACACTGTGCATAGCCATCACTGTGTGCATACACAATACTTAAATACTGTGGATTGTGACCCACGTTGCTGAGGTGTATACACACTAAACCATGATGTGTCATGTGTGACAGGTCACCGAAAGAGATACGGATGACACCCCTGCACAACTGCTAACATTTCTTAGCTGCCTGGCAACCATGTCCACACATGGCTGACTTGTCAATACACCATGTCCCACATGACATTTATGTACCACACAGACGAGGTGCACTGCTGACAGTGATGTCTAACAGCAGCAAGGGAAATGTACGGTATCTGTGGCCTGATGCGGTGTCTGTGCATGTATGTGGATGCTGTACAGGTGACTACTGTCATGCTGTGACACAGTCATAATGTTCAACACATCTTATGTGGTCGAATTAAGTGACACCTCCACAAGCTGTGCACAGGCTTTTAGGATGTCCAGTGTTCCACATCTACTATATAACTATTCAACAAAGGCTATAGTTGGACCATGTGTAGACAATGTACAACAGGGTGTACACACATACACATCACATCTACTGTGTGTTGCTACATGTCTCTGGCCATCCTCCATGGCCATGTGTGAACATGTGTTGGCCAAATGTTTGTGATGGCCGTCTATCTCACATGTCTGTGTTGTCCCATATGACATACATCCATAGATGTCAGATACTCCACTGTCCACAGGGTTATGCAGACAAAGGGTTATATGTTTGGTATGTGGGGTATGTTTTATGGGATAGTGAGACAATGTTGCAGCCGGACCACTACATGTCATGGACATGTCAGATGGCACATCATAATGTGTGCATTCATTGCAGGGGCATATTCCACAATGGTGAATCCTGTGGGCTGCCCATACTCCAGCTCACTGTGTAGTACTCTTTGCGTACCCCACATGTGTTGTTCTGATGTATAGTACATATTCCTACATTGAACAACACCTCCACTGTTCTATGCACAGCTGTCCACACATCTAGCAATGACAGTTTCTGTGGTTTCATGTCGGTGTTTCATTTAGTTTGTATGTATTGCACATGGGTAGCCAGTGTGATTGATTAAAGATGTGACCTGTATATCGTGACTGGACCATACATTATGTGTACATGTGTTAACTGGCCACATGGTGAATAGATCTGTGCATTAACATGCCTGATACTGATAACTGTCTCACCTGCAATGGCCTGCTGTCTCTGTGACGTGCCAGAGGCACCTATACAGGGGTGACACAGCAGTATGATCATTATCCATAACTGTATGACAGCTACAGGGTGCAATGTGCATGTTAACACATTCGCCAGTACAATAGAATATACTATGGAGTATGCACATGTGTGCATACACAGGGTAGCATACTATAGTATGCGGCATGTGTGTAAACATACCTTGCATATGCTGTTACATTACATATTGTACAGTGACACATGCAACTAAATGGGATATAATAGTTATATGTGCAGTAGTGACTTACCAGGCAACTCCAGGCTCAGTGGCTGGGAGACACCCACCTCCACGATGGCAGCTAGAGTTTGTGGATGCTGTTCTGATGGCATCCACAGACTGGCCAGTAGCTCCTCGGTAGGTGTGAGTGGGGGCTGGGTTGGTGGCCCACCACCTGTTGTACCTTGTTCCCTGGCGATTTAATTCAATCGCTGTTTCGCATGTCTGATCAGGTTCGTGCAGTGTCTGTGCACCTGCTGGTAGGTGCGGTTATGGCCACCTACATCATTAACCCTCCTCTGAAGTTCCTGCCACAGGTCAAAATGCTGCTGGGCATGCTGTGGCACATGGCTGAACAATACCTCGAAGTTATCCTGGAGGTAAGGTATGAGGGCCTCATCCTCCAAGCGGCTATATGCTGGCAGTCTTGATCGAGGCATATCTGGAAGACATAATGATGGAGACAGGTCACAGTATCTCAGAGATGCACAGAGATACAGCTGCACATACATGTGTATTACATTTAGTACATATGAACAATTGTCTTTGCAAATCTTCATGACACTGACACCACTGACATGTTTGTGTCACACACATGTAACACCCAATGGAGATTGGATATTATCACCATATATGTATGTCACCTCATTACATTGCTCATACTCCATGTGAATGCTGTCTTGATGTGGGCATGTCTGTTTGCCTGTACTGGTGTTCTTACCTATCAGCACATGCCTGGATGTGTCCACATTAATGCTGTTGACCTTGATGCTGTGCATATGTCACATATCAACACATACACTGCCTTAACGGACATGGCCTGTGACAATGCAGACATGCGTATGGAAACCTTTACATGCATGTCTTTTGCCATATACATCTACATGGCACTGTACAGCAGTTCAACGTCCGGCCATGTATCGCCTGTGTTGCACATGTGATACACATGGGACAATGGCTAGCCGGATGGTATTTGCAGGGATGGTTATCAACTATAGCATGTACGGCCAAGGTCATGTAGTAGTGTGTATGTCCTGGGCCATGTATGAGCATAGGATGTAAGGTTTAATAGCTGTATCCGACAGCTATGTTCCCGCCGCCAGGTGAATCAGTGCCACATAACTGATCCAGACAGTTAATGATACATCTACCATGCTGTCATCACACCATGTCTGACAGAGATAAAATGTGCAGCTTTGCAGGACAGGGTTGCATAGTATGGCAGGAGTATGTAAAGTGTATGGCACAGGGATCTGTCCAGCATGTGGCGATCCTTGTACTAGGAAGGTGGCTGTCCATGATGTATGTATTTCAGATCAGGATATGTACATGTAGTATGTCCAACATCACAGTGTTGGACATGTCTTTATGCAGGGTAGGCAGCATGCTGCATAGTGGAGATGTGGATTGTGAAGGCTGGTGTCGCCCATCCAAGCATGGCCAATACCCCTTAAAGGTGATATGTGATCCGATATTGGTCACTTGAGTGATGAGTATGGCTGTACAATGATCTCCATGCTCATGGATGGCACCCTGTCATGACTAGGGTTGCCTCTTTTGACTACCTAATAGGCCTGGTCTCGTCACTAGCTCAGGGAGGTAAACTGCACAGCACCATCCCTTACACACAGTGTCCATTATGTTGACCGCTGCCTAGGTGGTAGTTCATGGGTACAGGGTTTTCAACCTAGCGGTGACAATGCAATATGCAGCTGTCAGATTGTGCACATATGTCACGCACCTCACCCACAAAGCCCATTCTGTATGTTGTCCACAACACTGAGTCAGCTATTGCTCCTAGGTCATGACCATTCACATACGTACATACGCAGATACCTCCCATTTGTCTGTGTGGTATGGACTACAATAAGGGGGAAGTACAAAACATTAACCCTGTTTTACTGTAGCTGCCATTGGTGTGATATGCACATGTCATTCAGACACCTTTTGGAGTGTTGGTTCTGTCAACAGGCCACTGGCAGAACACTCCTGTGACATACAAAGGTACATCTAGTATACTGAGTGTAGGTGGAACACAGTATGGGTGATGATGTCCTATGACCTGTCACAGGTATGATATGCAGTGTGAAATCATCCGTACTGTCATCTACATCTGTACTGCTAACAACATATATGTTGATTAAGGTTCATGGACTTTCAGACCATACTCAGCAGGGTAATAGTGCAGTGCCTCCCATTATGAGTGGTGTCTCCACTTTGTGGGTTGTGATAACTGTTGGTGTGCACCATTCAGTGTTTTCACAGACTGACATGAACCTATGTTTTACATGATGTGTATGTGTAGAGCAAACTGTTTTGCCATATGTGTATGATACAACCAGGGATGTGGACAGGTCACATGCAGCCTGAGTGCACCTTGTACCATCATAGTTATGGTTACAGGGACTCTGTAGTGTTCATGGATATGTGATTGTGTGCCTGTTGGGGGGGGGCAGTGAGTTTATGTTATCTGACACCCTATCTGTATTGCTTATTCATGCTCAGCACTTGTTCAGAACATGTAAGCACTTCATGAGCTATTAATTACTATAGCACTCAATCCTACTCATTTCTTACAGGTAAACACTGTTTGTACTTACATTTCCAGCTTGCTTAGAGTAAAACAGCTGTTGTATACACTTACCTCACATATCTAGTGAGAAATAGTTGAATGTTCAAGCATGTCCAAGTGTCAATTCCCAGTGTTATCGCCTGTCTATATGATGAATACGGGCATCATGAGGCAATATAGCAATTGTCTCATGTACATAGTCAATGCTCACCTCCTAACATACGACACTACAACCAGTGGAAGATGCACATATGTAGCCATGCTGGAGGTAATGCTCTCTCCAACCCAGACTGAACCTGACAATCATGTGGGGATGTTAAATGTTTGCACCACACCACACTCATCACATAGTCTCACTAGATCTCCAACACCACAGGCCAGACATAGTAAGACTACAACATTTGCAGAGCCTCTCAATACTACTCTGTGTAGGCAACAGAGGACTCCGAAGCAGAAACGCAGGCATCCCCCATCACCAAACACAACACCAATTACTTATAGCCCACAGACTCATGTGTGCCCATCAGCTACAGCCAATAGGGTGATATAACATACCCAACATACTAGTCATAGGTGACTCTGTAGGCAGTCACACTGATGTCCCACTCAGCAGGGTACACAAGGTGATAATCACTTTCATCTGGCTGTCGGGTAACAGGATCCGCAACATAACCTATGCACTCAGGTCACTCCTCAACAGGTACAATATGTTAGTGTGAATGCCCTGAGTTGTAACTTCCTGGACTACATGTACAGAGACATGCAATACTCTCCGATCTTGTAGCCCAAGCAGGTATCGCTCTAGTCCTGAGAAGCATTCTGCATTCGTCCAGACTGATAATGCAGTACAATGACTGAATTATTCACTTCAACAGTTGGCTATGCTTCTGGTGTCATTCCAAGGGTATCCAGTATCTGTCTTCTTTGAATGACATGGTCGACAGAATGTGATGCTTTGGCATAGATGACCTGCACCTGTGGGCCTGGGATTACAGATAATGTCTAAGGCTCTTGCTGCTCCTATAGTGCCTGTTTTAGACACGGTTCAAATAACATGTTCACTACCATAACAGGAACAGGCAAGCAAAACCTGAGGGTAAATGTTACTCAATGCTTGACATCTTCATCTCAAATGCACTCACCCGAGGCACTCCTTGTAATGGACCACTTTGATATTTCTGCAGTGACTGGGACCTGCTTCTAGGCTCCTGAGATCACCCCTGCACTAACAGGCTATTACGCAGACCACACCTTTCAGTCATGTAACCAGGACCAGAACACCCATGGCGGAGATGTGTCCATATTTCACAAGGATGTACATACCTCCAGGCTGGTTGCTTAGCACAATGCATCAGAGGTAATCCAAGTGCAACTAACTGTGGCCATAACTGCTATACAAATTGTAGCTTCCTACGGATTCCACACCATATCCCATGGTTAATGGCCCTCACTTCTTGATGTACTGGAAAGTAGGGTTCAAACAGGAACTACTGATGTGAGACTGACACTACCCCACACTTAACTGGGATACCTACTCATGTACCGACACATTAGGCCAACGCTTTCTGGGATTCATAACCTCCAATTGGCTGGATCAACCTATCCACACCACCACCAGGGCCAACAATATCCTAGACCTGGACATTACCAACATGTGTGACTGGTGTTCCACACCTGGGTTATCCCCTCGTTGGTCAGATCCAAACATATGCTAATCACCCTTGTTATCCACATCCCGGCACCACACCCTTCACGGAAAACACAGTATAATATTTCTACAAAGCTAACTTCAGGCTTCTTATGACAGCAGTAGTAAACGTCATGACACCCGTGCAGATGGACAATATAGTTACAAACGCTGAATCATACACAACTGCACTTCATTAACACTTACACGACTGCATGGATCATGCTATCCCAAACACAGCCATGATGGTACCCACCAGATAATGGACACCACTCTGGGGGTCCACTGCCATGGACATAATGTACAACAGAAGGAGGAGACTGTTGCAAAGTAGAGTACAATCCCATGGGTGGGGTAGCTCCTTGATCAGCCTCAGTAGAAATCTGAGATTTCTTATCACATCCTCCAAAGCTAGCTACGTAAACATTACTGCGACTCATTCCAAGGACTACCACAAAGCGTTATAGAGGTATGTCACTACTCTCGATGGCGATACCCACATCTGCTCTGACATACAGCGGTTAGGCACGAACATTACAGAACCGACTGATATTGGCAACATCCTGGCAGATAAGTTCAGTGCTAACTTTACACCCCTCTCACACCCTAAAGGGCCCAAATCTATACAGGAACAATGCAGAGTCCATGCGGTCACAACTACATAGTTCCAAGCTGCACTCTCTAAAGCCTGGAACACAGACTCCATGTGACCGTCCAACATCCCAGGCTGCGATTTACACAAACCTCAGAACGCAATGGCTCCCCACTTGGGCACCAATTCACTAATAGCATTGTATCAGGCATTGTGGCCCCTGAATGGTGCACAGCAACAGTTATCACACTCCACAAAGGTGGCGCCACAATGGACCAGAGGAACTATTGCCCTATATGCCTGACTAGACTGCTCTGCAAGGCTATGGAGCACATCATCATGGAAGTCATTCACAGAGACATTGGTGGCCTCCAAACCTTTAATACCACCCAATTTGGATTTGTTAGGGCCAGACCATGACTCCTAAACCTGGTGGAGTCCTTTGAGACAGTTACCAAGGTAGTACATAAGGGTAAGGAGGTCCACACAGCCTACCCTGTCCTCTCATTGGCTTTCAACACCGTTCCCCATTCTGGTATTGTCAACATGCACATCCACCTGCACATCAACCCCTACGTCACAAGATGTTATCTAAAGTGGCTCACGGACAGGACCCACACAGTGAGGGTAGCATACCCTAGTTCCTACTGTAAATCAGTTACAATTGGCGTACCCCAGTCCTCAGTCATAGGGCCCCTCATGTTCAGTATATGCTTCTCTGAGGTACAGGCTAGCACAGAAGGACTTACCCTGAATAGGTTTGCAGATGACTGCAAACTAGGGGCCATGATTGATTCACCAGCTGATACAGACACCCTCCATAAGGGTGTCACTGTGACAGATACCTGGTGTCGATAACATGGCCTCAAGCTTCATGCCACAAGGTGCATAGACATCCCCTTTGGATTACACCAATCACCCACTGGCTATCACATAGGTGGTAGTCCCCTACATACATAAGACATTATAAGGGATCTTAGAACACAAGTAGATAGCACCCACTCCTTTGATAACCATATTGCCAAGGTGGCGTGGATATCCTTCTACGTGGCCACCCTAATCTGTAATGGGTTTGTAGCCGGAACAAAGGCAGCCATTGTACCTCTCTACTCCTGACTTATGAAACACATTCAAGGGTACAACACCCTATTTCGGATGTACCTTACGAGACAACAGCAACGGCTTTAAATACCACAACATTAACACACCAAGAGGATTACTGACCTTCGAAGGATGACGTATGCAGCCCAACTACAGAAACCCCAACTGCACTCATTTGCATACTGCATACTCAGAGGTGATCTCTGCTGAACATACAAGGCCCATGTCCAAAACAATATTGATGGATATGCTCCACATAAGCAACATAAGCAAAAGCCACTGAGAGCAACATGCTCTGGGATATGTACCCAAATGCAATGATGACTAGGACGTGCTGGAGGGATACATTCCTGAACCGGACATTCACCATGCTTTGGAACATGATTCCTATGAACATCAGGCAGGGACCACTTGTAGTTGGGCTTACGAATGGACTTGGCCAGACAGCATAGTACCTAACTATGAACCTATGAAGCTATTACATGTCCTTTGTGCATGGATAATTGAGTAGCTCTTCCATTTCAATTAGCTATCATGCTGTTACACTGTCTGGTGACTACAAGCCATGTGTATCCTGTTATTGTGTATTGTACATGCCAATAGACATACCTGATATTTGCATAATAAAACAGTAATGCTATGTAAAATGTTTGACATATCTACCTACAATACTGTACATTTCACATTTTTGCAACAACATCCCATAATGCAAAGCATAATTGCACAGCAGGACCACCTTAGACATGTTATTCTCAGTTATACGCCCATACATATGCCTACTGTTACAGTATATCAGCATATAATATCCCCTGTTATGGCACGTACTTGTTGGACAAACCCTGCCACTGACAGCGGCTGGAGTGGAATTGTTGTGTTTAAAACCCTTATGTAGCATCCCTTGTGGTGTATGAGGTGTTTACCTTGTGGCCCACAGCAGTACACACAATTTCTACAAGTGTTACTATGCTCAACAAGACCTCACTACATAATACCTTTTCCCACTGTATGCATTGCGTACACTTTCATTAATACAGAACAGGCACTACATACACTAACATACTGAGTGTTCTGCATACCTTCTTAGTGATCCGAGTTTACGAAAATATCTGTCTTACTCCTTTCCTGTTTCAACAGTTTTATGGTATGTGCATATGGTTTGACTGTATGGCAAGCCATCCTTTTATACGTAGATACCAGTAACATGTGGTATCCTGCCACCAATTGGTGTTCCAGAGCAGATGATTACATGCACATCAGCTGTGCAGCTACTCCATTAGCCAATTACATGGCAACAGTGGGGTATAATTGAATACTCCACTTGGGCGTTGTCCTTTTGCCCTACCTTCAAGGAAGACGACCTGGATGTGTTGTTTGTGATGAATTGCAACTGCTATATGGACAGACACAGATATTTTGACTTCATGTCCCCCATGGATTGTGTGTGATGGCTAGAGGATGTAGTTGTATGTGTGAGTGTAGCTGTTCTCTCAACCGTCTGATACGAGACTATTGCAAACAAAACCTGTAACATTGGCATCTGTTCCATTGTACAACAGCAATGATTTCACATAGCACCATTACAGTGTGTCTCTCACAAGGTATGTTAATGCTTCTGCAGATGTCATTGAGTGAGTGGATGTTTGTGATGTTATTACAGTCTGTATTGCAATTATTTCAGGTGTGGGGGAGATGTAGGTGGGTGTACATAGCAGATAAAGGTTTGTGGGGACTGCATTTATACATATTCCACATGTGTGTGAGAGCTCCTTCCCTAATTGAAGACCTATCATTTAGTAGACTAATACTATGGTTATTGCAGGCTTATTCATTAAGCCATTGTTAATTGCTTCCTATATAGCATGCAGGAGATGTTGATCCTTCAATCCCTCTGGAAATACATCGATATGTAATGAAATGTTGCTACATGAAAGCTGTCTCGTGTATTTCTGTCCCAGATATTTGCACTCATTGGAGTTGTGTTGGTGACTGAACCTCTTTGGCTTGGGTTGCCACCTTTTCAAATGGCCATAGTGAGACATTTGCAGGACACACATCGGATTTTAGAGGCCGACACATACCCAGTCAGTACAAAGGATAGAACTTAACATTTTTTTCCTAAATAAAACCTTATTCTTGTAGCAGTTTAGTTGCTTATTATGTTTTTTGCAACATTTAGGTATTTTAGATACAGAAATAACTATTTTATGCAACTATTACATAAAATATGGGACATAATTATGTCCTACAATCTCAGGACATTTGCCCTTTTTAAAATATTTTGTCAGGACACAACTGCCCAAAGAGGGACTGTCCCTCTCAAAGTGGGACAGGTGGTAACCCTATGCCTAAGGCCGGCTATGACTACACCTACTGTAATAATCTACCTCCGAGTTAGCACGAACAGACACATGAAGCAAACACACACACACACATTACAGTCCCACAGAAACACACACTGCACTCAGAACACACACTTACACACACTACAGCAATCAGAAACACACGTAAACACAGTAACTACCTGGACCACAGCACCAGCAGCAATAACTAAATGTCCCTTAGCATTGTGATAATAATACTCACGGTTCTAGTGTTCCGGTACTGTGGTCTTCCGGTCTTTAAGCCTCATGATTACACGTATCGGTATGTAAAGCATTCAGTAGTTGGCAGTATCCTATTGATTTGTACCTCCATGGTTGTGTACATGTTGTTACATATTTGCAGATATATGTATATTTGTATATCTTGACATATATCTCTCTATCACCCTTGCTATCTCTATATTATATATATATATATATATATATATATATATATATATATATATAGAGAGAGAGAGAGAGAGAGAGTGAACACACCTTTCGTTGGGTACATGGCGGTGTATACTATTTCCTGAACTCCACCCTTTTGTGTTTTAACCTGTCACAATACACACCTGCCATTGTTACATCTCAGGTTGCTTAGTGGTAGGTGATTGTGTACATGGTTGCGTGTTCTACTGCTGGCAGTGGTTGTTTTACCTCTCAGAGCAGGCACTATTAGTACAAGGGTGAATAACACAGATTTCAGCTGTTCTGGCCATCTTTGACCGTGATCTGTACGATATTCAGCAAAGCTTAGACCTGTTTCGCGCATATCCATGTAGTCATGTTTAAAAGATGCTTACCATCACTTGACAGCGCATAAACTCACTAACATGTGCTTAAACATGCTCTAATGACCTACATCCAACATCCATTATTCGTGGCATCAGAATTACGTAACAGCCCTTGCAGGTCGTGGAACCGGGAACATGCACAACACAGTCAGTGGCTTAACCACTTGGGCATCTGGGATATGTACAAGTGTTATGGTGCTTTGTATGTGGACTGTACTACGGCTGTTCCTCCATACTGCAAACAAATGTGTAACTCAGTTAGTTTACATATGGATGATACCTATTAATGGTATGTTCAAGTGATGTTTAATGGATGTGCTCCAGCTATGGGAATCCATGTCACAGTGAGCCACACACTGTAATGTGCTACACCTTGCCACAACCATAACTGGAGAATGCTGGGGTGATGGATACCTGTCATGGGTACTCCCCATGCTTTGGAACTACATCCCTGATTACATTATATGGATCCCCTCATTAACACACCAGGGAATCCTTGCAGAGTGGGTGGGGAACAGTGGTTACATCCAGGGATCCCACAATTGGCTCTGCTCCACAGAGGGACAGTTAGTTAATCGATGGGGTGGTGACAGCAGACACATTTTGCCTAGGCTGATGAATGGCCTCTGACAATCGGGCATGTACCTACCGATGTACCTAGGAACCTATACATACAGTATCAACACATGCTGTTAGCTTCGTTTACTGTTCAGGTGTTGACTTACCTTGTTCCAATAGCTGTTGTGTGTGCAATAGTTGAGGGCTGCCTATGTAGGATTCACACAGTACACCACCTATACATAACAATTTACAGGTGGTCGTGTGTGTTTGCCATCCATTTTACTGTGTGTGCAGGTGGAGAAGTGTGTCAGTCCGTAGGGGCCTACACTGTCAGTGTATGTGCTATATGTGCCCTCTTTGCCAAGGCGTGGGCATATTGGGCATGCCTCCATCTGCCTACTGGGGCTAGCACAGGCTGTTTGTGGTCAGAATCCCTCTGTGCCTGTGATGGCCTTGGCAATTGCAGTGGGCTGTGAGGGCCTTCACCATTATGTCCCTGCTGCAGCTGTTTCCGCAGGATCATATTATGTAGCATGGCACATACTGTGAAGATGTGGGCACATGTGCCTGGAGAGTACTGCAAGGCTCCACCAGATATGTTCAAGCAATGGAACCGTGATTTTAGCATCTCGAACACACGCTCTATGATTATTCTGGTTTGTGCGTGTGCCTCATTATGGTGTTCTTGCATGGGTGTGTGTGTGCATTTCTGATGGGAGTCATCATCCAGAGCTCCAATGCATAGCCAGCATCCCCCACAAGGTGGCCATATGGGATGTCCCCCTGACAAATACCTGATACAGCTGTGAGGCATGCCAGATGTGGGAGTCATGGTAGCTTCCAGGGCTGCCAGAACACACATCCGTGATAATGCCCTGGGCATTGCACATGACCTGGCAGTTGATGGAGTGGTATCCCTTGCGGTTTATGTAGCACCTACCATGCTCACTGGGTGGTGACTTGATATGTATGTGCGTGCAGTCTATTGCACCCAGTACCTCTGGGTAGTCTGCCACATGGTGGAAGAGACGCATATTGCTGGCCAACTCCTCCTGAGTTTGGGGGAAGTATATATGCTCATTGGCATGTGGTAACATGGCATCCAAGAACTGGTGGAGTACCCTGGATGCTGATGCCTGTGAGATCCCCATGATATCTCCAGTTGGCCTTTGAAAGGTACCTGTGGCTAGTATTCTCAAGCTTACACATACCTTCGTGTCCACTGGGATGGGTTCTCCTCTGTTGTTTCTGGATCTGAGGCGTGGCCGGCACAGCTCAACAATTTGCTGTATGATGTCCCTGTCCACCCTGTAATGCTCTACTATCTCCAGATCATGTAGCCCTGGTAGGTTACCCTTGGTCTGAACACTCTTCTCCTCCTCCGGGGCCTGAGGTGGTTGTCAGCATCATCCTCCACACCACCTTCAGTCTCCAACACATGGTGATGAATCACAGCTATGGCAGCTCCCAACAAGTACATTGTAAAAGTTCCCTGTCTGTTTACACTGATGGTGCAGTGTTTGGGAATACATGAGTGTGTGTGAGGTGCCTTCACACTTTATACTATTGTGCTTTGAACACTGATGATGTCATAGGGTGTGTATGTACAATCAGAGCTGCAGTGTATCTTATGTGTTTTACCACAGGTACTGCTATTGGGGTGCCTTTGGTGTTGAATTACATTTAGCTGCCGTGGATCACCTCTTGCCCTTGCCTTCACTTTTCTTAACGATTCCCCTCCCATTGTCGAGCATGCATCCAGCAGCCTGCTTTCTTGTGTTGTACTTTCCCAAACCAGGATTGTGTTGTGAAATGTGTTCTATAGCTGATCTACTGAAGGTTTGCTTTGCTCTGCGGTGACAGTTCTCTTTTCTTTGCAATCCGACACCTCCCCTATCTTGTTCTGCAGGTTGCTACTAGCAGCCTTGTTAGCTGCCATCAATGGCCCACTGTGAGTTAATAGGTGTTAATTACTCAGTTGTACTCCAATTACCCTACTGCAGCATTTCCTTATTGTCTTCCTGTAAACTTCCTGTTTGAGCTGTGGTGTGCGGCACGTGTGGCCACTTACCGGGTTTCAGGCACATTGTCATCCACGTACACATGCACTTTCGGGCACCATGTGTGCTCTCAGCTAAGCAAAGCAATACCTACATCCACACCCCTATCCTGTGGCTTTTCTTAGCAACGGGCAACCCAGATTTCCATTGTTCCAGTGTGCTTACAGCTACGGTGGCACACCCCACTGCTGATCTCATGTATACCTCCAGACCACTCCTCAGTGTTGTAGCGCTGCACCGTATGGTACATCCTTAGGCCGGCAGGATGTTTGCGATTCTGTATTACTTGCCTCATTTGCATGGCATTGACTACTAATTCATATTTACCGCACCGAACACTGTCACAGACCCTTAGCAACCCTTGCAGCTTGGTTGTGGTGTAGCATGCATACCATTGACTATTATGGTGAAATCATGATTTGTGTTACATTGCAATTTTATGACATCTGTATATAATTTCCTTGTGTTCCCATTTGTGCACACATGTCCTGCGGTTGTACTTTGCATTAGTGTGACCATGACATTAAATGTTATTTTTTATGTGTTGTGCATGTTTTTTTATGCCATTGGCTGTATATTTAGCCATTGGCATATGTTAACTTTGTAATACGTAAGTTTGGTCCACTTTCATGGCACCGATGTTCTGTTTGGAAAAATGTAAACCATTTTTTTTTTTGTTTACATTTCTGTATGCTTACGCTATGCCTGCACCACTTCATGAATTGCTATGTACCTTCATTTGCATGCTGCAGTACTGCACATGGGGTGATTAGCATACATGAGCCGAGAATTGCACAGATCTGGAGTACACTGGTAGTGCACGTGGAATTGGATCGTACCTGAATCGCTCGGCAGCCATATTTGGCATTATACCGCCTACGCTACGCCTGCGCCTGGCGCAAGCTTCATGAATCCTGGGGATAGTCTAACAGTGGAGGCTACAGTCTAGCTAGTAACAATTTTTCTTCATTTTATTTTCATCCAATAGAAACTAATCACAGGTATTTCTTCTGTGTGTGCTATATAACATGTTGACGACTCCTTACCTTCTACTTCATTGGCTTATTAATACTTTATTTTTAAAACAAGCTTCCTTAATTTATATTTTCTGACTACAGGCTTCAAGGTCAGTCATACTGTTGAATTTAATATAACAAAATCAGATTTTGCCTTCCCGTTTTTGCATTTCAAGATAATATAATCTCATTATTGTCACCATCAGTTTTTGTACTGCCACACCAGAAAGTGTATTTTAACTTCATGGACAAGGAGGACTGATATGCTGTGACCTTCTATACTCTCTGTTGATATGTCCTTAGGGTATAAGCACTAAAATAAACTTGAACCTGAAACTCATATAGGATCCATATTAGGATCACAGCTTTATAAAGCAGGCATTTTATGTAAAGTAAGTAAAAATACTTCCGGGGCTATATGGTACATAATCGCATCAGGTAATTGCCTGAACATACCACAAGGACATTAGCTGATTACAAAAAGCCAAACTGTCAAAAATGTGGAATGGACCCTTTGCAACTGGGTTTAAAATTTTAGGCACATAATTTCTTTAATTTAACCTTCCATTGAGAAGTTGTATCCCAGTGAGTCTAATACATAATTCAAAATGTTTTCAGCTAAAAAAGGACAGCGCAGTGGTGCAGCGGTAGCATTGTTGCCTCCCAGCAAGAAGTTCTCAGGTTCGATTCTCAGCAGTGCTTCCTGTGCAGAGTCTGCATGTCCATACTGCATTTGTGTAGGTTTTCTAAGGGTACTCAGTTTCCTCCCATGTTACAAAGACATGTGTCTGAAGCACTTCTCCCTGGGCCTCTGATGAAAATTGGCTTTGTTCCAAGTTTGACTTTCCTGGTAAATAAATAAAATGAAAATGTGATTATCTAAGCACTTTATATCATGAACTGTAGAAGACCAGTCAGTGGCTTTATTGAAATGTTCTCCTCAAGCATGAACTTAACTTTATTAAAACTGAAGCTTTGGTATTTGGAAATCTGAAAGGCTAGTTAGTATCTCATGCATTATGTATTCATTACCCTAATAATAGGCTTAAATGAAAAAGGAACTCATATTTAAGTATCATGGCATATGACAAGTAAAACCACTGAAAACCACTGGAATAGAGAGTAGTCAGGAACCAAACTACGGAATTAGCATTCACAATTTTAATATACTGCTTTCATCAACAAAGACGTCATCAGAATGCTTTCATCAGCAAAGATTTCATCAGAAACTGCTCAAACACATTCTTCCAAGACCTTTTACATATAAAATTAACCAGTGTTAAAAAACACTTTATGTTAGCAGATTAATTTAGTCCTGGATACTTACCTGCTCTCCGTTTTATTTGCCACTCTGCTTCTTTAATCTCTACTCTTGTGAGGATTCAGTAAAGCCTACACTGCCATTTTTGACTGTGTGTGCATCATGATGCAATGCACACGTGGCAGAGAATAGTTTTAGATTCAGTAAACTTTGTGTAGCTACGTACACTCACATGCAGACATGAAAACTTCTGTGGCATGCAAATTACAGCATAAGTAGCTGAATTGTATGCTAATGAAGCAAATCAACATAGTGGAGCGATTCAACAAGCTGTAAATTAACCATGTAGAATTCATGCTCATGATGGCCATGTATTCAAAACTTTTCTCAATATAGCCATGAAAGGAGTCTACACAGAAACAAGACCAAGTAAGTTTGTAGATTTGTACAGAACAGACTGCAACATGTAACCCCACACACATTATGACATTATCAGACATGATGAATGCTAGAAAATTAGATTAACAATAGCAACAATTCCTTTTTAAGTGCCATGACATAAATGCAGCTTTGCTCCTCCACCCCCAAATGAAGAATGTACGCGTAACTAATGTAGAAAGCTAAAAGTGTAAACCCCATGAAACATACTATACATATTTTCATGTAAGCATATGCAGTATGTATCTTGCTGAATACAGTCAAATTGTATCAAAACCTGCATTCCTCTGTGCAGCTATATACCTCAGTAATACTGTCCCTTGAGTGTACAACAATGGGCTCCCCTTCAGTTTCCCTGCCTAAACGGTTATCAACCATGTAGATTCA
The DNA here is from genome assembly GCF_019279795.1 of Protopterus annectens. NCBI lineage: Eukaryota > Metazoa > Chordata > Ceratodontiformes > Protopteridae > Protopterus > Protopterus annectens. The sequence continues at coordinate 75,027,702 of NC_056725.1, read as the reverse complement.
GGGCTGTCAGCACAGTGAAGATGCAAATGACTTGAAAACTCATTAGAATTGCTGATTCCCAAAAAATTGTAACCATGTAGGGATGTTCACTTCATGTAGGCACTTCAACAGTGTTCACGCTGAATGCATGTCAACAGTGAATGATGAATTCAGGAGGGTGTGTCAGGTTACACTTACAGAGGTGTACATGTAGGGATGTGAAGTGTAAAAGTGCATGTAAGCAGTGCACAATTCACAAGTTCTGTTTCATCCTCTTTATTGTTTGTTAAAATGTATCATCTCTGTCCGCTTTAAGTCAAAATTTATTTTTTAATTTTTGTAATTGTTTGCATGATGTGGAGCTTAGACTAACCATGGTAAAATGAGGAACAAATGGCAGGTTTCTCAATACTTGTCACATAACTATTCCAGTGGCAGCATGTGTATGGGCAAGAGTATAGAAGGTCCTGGGTTCTAGTACATAGTCTCCAACCTTTCCTCCACTTTTTCAGCTGCATGTCTGCATGATAAAACAGGCATGGAGCAAGATCACATGTGTTTACCTTATTTAAGCACTAGAGTTCACAGCGGTCCGTAGGTGCACATTATGCACTAATGAGTACAAATGGAATTGATATATATTCAGTAAAGCAGGCATTTTTCATAGGTGCCAATTACAGCATAAGCAGGTGATTTCAGTATGGTGGAGCTATTCAACAAGCTATAAAGCATCCATGTAGCCTCCTTTCAAATTTGTCCTAAATACTTCCATATCATGGGAGTAGAGACAAGGAAATTCTAGTCCCGAAATAAAATTACATCAATTGCTGCATTTGCAAGGTAAATCCTGAACCTAGAATGTATTCTTTAATAATATTATGGCATATCCTTGTATATCTTAACTTGGTGCAGTAATGAAGTAAATAGTGGTGGATTTGTACAAAAAGTACCTTAACATGTGACAGCAGACACTTACTTTACTCATATGTGCCTATTACTAAGTTTTTCTTTCTTATCCTTCTCATTTTTAACTGCACGTTTTGCGTGATGTGCCACATAGCACAAACAGTGGAAGAAGGGAAGCATGGTGGACCACCTAGGAAGCAGACAACCATAAATAGTAACTGGATACATTCATTTAATGCCCTTGGCCATTGTGAAAACCCTGCCTGGAGTACAGCTGAATCTATATGGATTTATTTGGATCTACTTGAGTCTATCAAGATACATCTGAATACCATGGTTTTGGGTGACTTTAACTACCCATTAATTGACTGGGGAAATTATTCATGTGGAAACTCACTTGCCCAAAGGTTCCTCGACTTCAATAACTTCAATGCCCTGAACCAGCTAGTTGACCCCCACAAGAGGTGCCAACACCCTGGATCTGATGCTTACCATTATGCGGGACCACTGTAGTGCCCCCATTGTCAGGTCTTCCCTGGACAGATCTGACCATAAATCAGTCTCATTCAAAGTTACTGTCACACCTGACTCACCCCCCTGCAGCACAAACTAAACTAAAAAGCATGTTCTAACCTCTTACAGGATGATATAAATAGCTTTGCTGCATGTCCTCCCTTAGATGGAACTAGCATCTAAGCTGAGTTCTACACAAATGCTTTATACAAACACCCAAACAGCTGCATTGACTCGGCTGTACCTGATAGGACCAAAACAAGCTCCTCAAGGAAGAGCAAACCTGTCTGTTGGACCACTGCCATTAACAGTCTGTACAAGAAGAAGAAACTGCTGCGTAAGAGTAAGAGGGAGTGAGCCCCAAACTTGAAACACTCCCTCCTCAGCTTAAACAAGCAAATACGACACCTTGTGAAGTCCTCCAAAGCTAAATATGAATCTAAATTAGCTTCCTCAACTAAGGACAACCATAAAGTGTTCTTTAGTTACATCCGCAACCTAAAAAGAAAGGTTCAGATAACTGGTAGTTAATGATACTACACATACCAAGCCTGCGGACATTGCTAACCTGTTAGCTGACACATTATGTGAAAACTTCACTCCCCTTTCCCCACCACATTTACCCAAAGACATCCCCACCACCTGTGCTCTACCCTGTATCTCTAAAGAGCAGGTCATGAATGCTCTCTCTACAGTCAAACACACAGCACCCATGGGACCTGATAACTTCCCATGCTGCGTCCTACATGGGCTCATACAAGAATTAGCAATGCCATTGGGTATTCTTTTCAGTCATAGTCTAAGCACTGGCTTCATCCCAGCTGAATGGAAAAATGCCACTGTTATCCCCTTGTACAAAGGTGGTGCTTACACTGACCCCAAGAACTAAAGACCTATTAGCCTGACTAGCCTCATCTGCAAGGCCATGGAGAGAATCATCATGAACCTTATCAACAAAGACATTGGTAACCTCCAAACACTTGACCTATTCAATTTGGATTTGGCAAAGGTAGCTCATGCCTGTTAAACCTGTTAGAATTCTTCAAGACAGTCACTAAAGCCCTTACTGAGGGGAAATATATGCATACAGCCTACCTAGATTTAGCCAAGGCTTTTGGCACTATCACCCACTCGGGCATAATTGACAAACTCACCTAGCTAGGTATCAACCTACATATCATTAGATGGATCACTAACTGGCTCACTGATAGAATCCATATAGTCAAAAGAGGGGAATCCACCTTCAAAAACAGACCTGTAACCAATGGTGTTCCACAGGGATCAGTCCTGGGACCTCTACTGTTCAGAATCTATATCTCCAAAGTGCAAGCTAAAACTAAAGATCTCTGGCTGACAACGTTTTCTGATGACTGCAAACTGGGAGCGGTCAACATCCTACAAGAGGGTCTTACACAAGCAAATGACTGGCACCAAAGTCATGGCCTTAAACTCAGTGCAAAACATGTATTATCATCCCTTGCAATAAGAGTGATGTTCCTGCTAACTACCACATCAATAACAACACCCTAAGTACACACTCAGCAGTGATAGACCTGTGCACACAGGTTGACAATATTACCTTTGATCACCATGTCTCTACAGTGGTAAGAAGGGGATTCTATAGTGCTCATCTCATAAGTAAGGGTATTGCCTCCAGAAAAAAAGAACTCATAACCTCCCTGTACTCTTCACTATTCAGGCCAATAATTTAGTACAATGCCCCTTTTGGTATGTACCTTTCCAAGCACCTGCAGCAATTGGAGACACCACAAAGGCTCCTTACAAGGAAAATTCAAGGTCTTCTGCATCTGTCCTATGAGAATAGTCTGAAATCACTGTCACTTTATTCTATTTCATACAGACTACTCAGAGGCAATCTCTGCCTTGCATATAAGGCAATCTTTGACCCTGCTTTATTGGAAATGCTGCATATCCATAAGTCAAATGGTACACGGGTTACTCACTCTAATAGCCTTAACCTGGTATGTGACATTAACATAACCTGTTGGAGGGACATATTTCTCTCCCAAAGGTTGCCACACCTTTGGAACAGACGCCAACTTCATATCAACAGAGCACCTCACTGGCTCTCTTCAAACACAATCTGGACAATTGGATGGGTAACCATAAATTCACCCCAGGGGTTCCACCTATGTCCCTCTTGGACAGGGGTGATAGGTGCTGATCATGAAAATAAGGGTAAAACTTGGCTAGGCTTGTAAGGACCCTAGGGTCTTTAGTCTAGGAACCTCCAATGATCCTATGGTACTGGGTTCTAGTTCAGAGTGTGCAACATTTGTTTTACTGCTGTGACATTGCAGTTGAAAGCAGCCCAACATAGACAACTTTTCCTCAACTTTTTTTTGGCAGCAGGTGCGAGTGTAGGACTGTCATACACATGGTCCTGGGTTTGAATACACCATATACCATATAGTATTAATTTTGCTCATAGAATAATCTATGTATTATTACATTTATGATAAAATGTATGACTGCGGGTATACTGTGTAGTATAGTCCTGTAAATGTCTGCTATTCTAAAAGCACATTAGTTGTGGTTTAAGCACTTTGTCTCCAGGCCAGTTATTTTACATTAAGAAGGTTTATAGTCTGCACTCTTGTAGGGGGGAGAGGCTAGATTCTGCCCTTCTGAGCTGGGAATTTCTGGTTAAAGGTTTATTGTGCCTGCTTATTTGATCTGTTTTTTTCTGAAATTTGTGCGCCTTGTTTGCGGTAGCCCAGAAGTTATTAGTTTATTGGCCATTTTGGGCTAATTTCTATCTCTTTCATTTCCGACAAACTTTCAACTTAAGCACTCAAACCATTCATTTCACAGCCCAGCACTTGCTCAAAACTCATAGCAAGCACTAATTAACCCTAGCACTAGACCCCCCTATACTGTCCAGAAGGACAAGGCTCTCTATTCGTCCCTACCAGATAATCAGTAAAACAGCTCACTTTACCTATTCAGGCATGTCCAAAGGGCAGTTTCAGGTGTACTCTCCAGTCCAACTGGTGAATCTGGGCATTTTGAGGTAATGTTACAACTGCCTCATGTACACAGACAACCCTCTCCTCCTACCACCAAACACTAATATATGCGAGAGATGCAATTATACAGCCAAACTTGAGGCAAAGCTCTCTCAACCCAAGAGTGGAACTGACAGTCAAGAGGAGAAGGAAAATACTTGCAACACACCACCAGTCTCACATAGACCTAGTAAACCAACACCGGCAAATAACACACATAAATACATGAAAATATACTTGGAGGCTCTAAATAAAAATCTGCAAAAGCAACAGAGACCTCCAGTGCAGGCACCCAAGCAACCTCAGCACCCCATCACAAACCATGAAACACATACTTCACATAATCAGTGTGCCACGCAATCACAGACCTTAACGCAAAATAACATACCCAACACACTAGTAATAGGTGACTCTATAGTCAGGCACACTGATGTCCCACTCACTAGACTGGACAAGGAGAAAGTTCCTGTTAGCTGCCTGTCAGGTGCCAGGATCCGCCAAATAACCCAACCACTCATGTCACTCCAGAACAAGTACAAATATGACTCTGTCATTGTCCATGTTGGTGTGAATGACCTGAGATGTACCTCCCTGGACTACATGAAAAGAGACATGGAAGAGCTCTCTGATCACGTAGCCCAGGCCTGTATGACCCTGACCCTGAATAGCATCCTGCCCTCACCAAGAATGATGCCACAGTATAAAGAAAAAAATGATCAATTTCAACAATTGGCTAAGTTTCTGGTGTCATTCAATGGGGATCCAGTATCTGTCCACCTGGGATGACATGCTCGATAAGCCACGTTGCTTCGCAAGAGATGACTTGCACCTGTCACCCTTAGGCTTTTGAATACTGGCCAAGGCTTTTGCCACCCCCATAGTGCTTTTTTTAGGCAAGGCTCAAAAGACAAACCCACCACAATAAATAGCACAAGTAACCAAAAACTGAGGGTTATGCTACTCAACACCAGAAGTCTAAACCTCAAAATGCATGCACTTGAGGCACTCCTCAGTATGGAAAACATCGATATCTGTGCAGTAACAGAAACCTGGTTTAAGGCTCCTGAAAGCACCCCAGCACTACCAGGCTATAACTCATACCATACTTTTCGGCCACAAAACCCGGACCGAAACACAAAAGGTGGGGGTGTATCCATATTCATCAAGGATACCCACACCTCCAGGTTAGTGGCACAGCACAATGCCTCAGAGATCATCCATGTGCAACTAACAACAGGCAAAACTGCAATTCAAATTGTAGTTTGCTACAGATCACCCACCATGACCCAGGACCCCCATTCCACATTTCTGGAGACACTGGAAAATATGAAGGTCCTACCAAATGCCCTAATATTGGGTGATTTCAATTACCCAAACATTAACTGGGAGAACTACTCAAGTACTAACTCTCTTGCCCAATGCTTCCTAGAATTTATAAACTCGAACGCCCTGGATCAACTGGTCAACACCCCCACCAGAGGTGACAACATATTGGACCTGGTCATCACCAACATCAGCAACCGGTGTTCTACACCGGAGGTCAAACCCTCGCTGGTTAGATCAGACCATAGACTAATCACTCTGGATATCCACATTCCACCCCCACCCTCAATCAGGGAAACCACTGTGAAAAACTTTTCAAAAGCAAACTTCCCGTTACTTAAGACTGAGGTGGAAAGGTTCACAGCCCCCATGCTAAAGGATAACACTGTCCAAGCTGCTGAATCCCTTACAAAGGCACTCTATGAGCACCTACAAGAATGCATGGATCATGCTATCCCAAGCAAAACCAAGACTCAATCCTCCAAGAAAAGAAAACCAGTCTGGTGGACCCCTGCCATAAACAAGCTATATAATAGAAGGAGGAAACTAGTGCAGAAAAGAGTAAAATCCCAAGAAGGAAAGACATCCCTGATTAGTATCAGCAAGAAACTACAATCCCTAGGCTAGCTTCGAAAGAAAAATTGCCAAGGACTCCAAAGATAACCACAAAGCGTTCTTTAGCTATGTCAAGAACCTAAGTGGGAACTCTCAGATCTGCTCTGAGTTAGTGCAGAATGGCACAAAATACACTGACCCGACTAATATTGCCAACATTCTGGCAGACAGGTTTAGTGAAAACTTCACCCCCCTCTCACCCCCTAAAGGGCCCAAAACCATACCAGAAGAATGTAGTGCCCGAGCAATCACTGACACGCAGGTTAAAACAGCCCTATCCAAAGCCAAAAATACAGCTTCAATGGGACCAGATGGTGTCTCAGGTTGTGTTTTACATGAGCTCCAAAATGAACTAACCCCTCACCTAACCCCTTGTTCAAACTCAGCCTGTCTAGAGGCTACGTACCCATAGAGTGGTGTACAGCAACCATTATCCAACTCCACAAAGGTGGAGCCACAACAGACCCCAGGAACTATTGCCCTATAAGCCTGACTAGCCTGGTCTGCAAGGCTATGGAGCGCATCATCATGGAATTCATTAACAGAGACACTGAGAACCTTCAAACCTTGGTCCCTACCCAGTTTGGCTTTGTTAAGGGCAGATCATGCCTCCTAAACCTGGTGGACTTCATTGAGACAGTTACCAAGGCTTTAGATGAGGAAAAGGAGGTCCACACAGCCTACCTAGACCTCACAAAAGCTTTCAACACCATTCCCCATTCTGGTATTATAGACAAGCTCACCAGCCTGAACTTAAACCCCTACGTCACAAGATGGGGTTGCCAATTGGCTCACGGATAGAACCCACATGGTGAGAGTTGCAGGCTCTAGGTCCAACTCTAAACCAGTTACAAGTGACGACCCCCAGGGCTCAGTCCTGGGACCCCTCCTGTTTGGTATATACTTCTCAGAGGTACAGGCAAGCACAGGAGGACTATGGCTGACCAAGTTCACAAACGACTGCAAACTGGGGGCCATAATTGTCTCTCCAGCTGATACAGACATCCTCCAGAAGGGTCTCTCTGAGACGGACACCCCGTGTCAAAATCATGGCCTCAAGCTAAATGCCAAAAAGTGCATAGTCATCCCCTTTGGAAAAAACAAAGTACCTGTGAACTACCACATACGTGGTAGTCCCCTAAATACAGAAAATGTAATAAGGGATCTGGGGACCCAAGCAGATAGTAATCTCTCCTTTGATAATCATATTGCCAAGGTGGTTAGAAAATCCTTCTATGTGACCCACCTAATCACAAAAGGGTTTGCATCTAGAACAAAAGAGGTTATTGTGCCCCTCTACTCATCACTCATTGGACCCATCATAGAGTACAATGCCCCATTTGGGATGTACCTTACAAAACACCTGCAACAGCTGGAAAGACCACAGAAGTACCTCACCAAGAGGATTACTGGCCTCAAACATATGCCCTATGCAGCCCGACTGAAGAAACTCCAGCTGTACTCAGTTGCATACCACTTACTCAGAGGTGATCTTTGCCTGACATACAAGGCCATGTCCAACCCAGAATTGATGGACATGCTCCACCTAAAAAAAACAAATCCCCAAGAGCCACACACACTCTAGGGATATAAACCTCACCACAACGATAAATAGGACGTGCTGGAGGGATAGATTCCTGTCCCAGAGACTCTCCAAGCTTTGGATCAGGATTCCAATCTACATTAGGCAGAGCCCCTCACTAACACTTTTCAAGAGAAACCTTGATGAGTGGATGGGAAACAGAAAATTTACCCCGGGGATCACTGCAGTGGCTCTGCTGGACAGAGACACAGAGAATTAATGGCTCTGCTGGACCAAGGCACAGGGAACTAATCTAAGGGGGTGGCAAAAGCCAACACATTCTGTGTAGGCTTATGGATGCCCTCAGGCAGATAGACTAGTACTTACCTATGAGCCTATGAACCTAAATGTATTCCTGCTATCTTGTCTGGCACAACCTTAACTTTTGCAAAAAATACCTACACAATTGCCTGTGCATGAAATTGCATGCCACTGTTGCATTTTGCTTGGCAGACATTAACAGTGTGGCTTTCGTTTACACATTACTTACCTATGTGCAAACAGGTGTAACTCGATGAATGTGTACTTTGTTAACCATCGTGCAAATCTGCTGCTCACTGTGCTATGGAACTGTATATATGATGCTTTCTTATTGGTGTTTAGTGCCCATTTCCTTTGTATAACATAAAACTACATGTGCTAACATTGCAAATTTGAGGTATATTCAAAGTATATATCATATATTCATAATACATACATGTGTTGCCCCCCCCCAGCAGTACAACCCTGGGGTCTCAGTATTTTTACACACATATATGAACCACACTACATAGTGTAATATGTAATGTGTGCTCCCTTATGGACAGGGCCAGTTGTTGGTGCTGGGAACCGTGCTCTGCTAAACTCAAACACCAAACTATGCTCAATAAGGGTACTTTTGTTTTTACACAGCTAGGCTTCTACACACCCTAGTGCTTTTAGGTTACTGGCCTCATATGAACCTTTGACTCTATGTGTCTTATGCAGGCTTCCCAACCTATTGACCCACACATGGCCTGCTGATGTCATGTAATATAAGTCCACCTGCAGTAATGTAAAAGTCAAACTCGTGCAGTGGAGCTTGCATAAAGTACTGAGTTCTGTAGTCTGTGTACTTAAATAGGTAAGGGTTCTATTCTCACTGCACTCAACTGTGTGTGTGTTTGTGTGTGTGTGTGTGTGTGTGTGTGTGTGTGTGTGTGTGTGTGTGTGTGTGTGTGTGTGTGTGTAGTCTGCAGAGCAAGTGTGTATCCTGCAGTTACCACCCCAATCTCATAAATTGACAGTATTTTGATACTTGCACCTGCATACACATCCATTAAAGGCTGGCCTCCCGCCTTCCTCTCTCCAGCATTCATTGCTGATGTCATCCACTATAAGTTGACCTACAGCAATGGAAAAGTCAGACTTGTGCTGTGGCATTTACATAAAGTACTGTGTTCTATAGCCTGTGTATTTAGGGGTGGGTTCTGTTCTCACTGCAATCAACTGTGAGGATGCGTATCTCTAATCAGCAGAGCAGACATGCTATCATACAATTACTTCTCCAATGACATGTTTTGTCAGTATTTTGATACTTACACAAGCCTATACATCCATTTCATGCAGCCCTCCCAACCTCTTGTCTCCAACATGGCCTGCTGATGTCTTCCACTATAGGTTGATCTGCAGCTATGTAAAAGTCAGACTTGTGCCATGGAGCTAACCTAAAGTACTGTGTTTTGTAGTCTGTGTACTTAGATAGGTAGAGTTTCTATTTTCACTGCCGTCAACTGGGTGTGTGTTTGTGTGTATGTATGTGTGCATCTGTGTATTTGTGTGTGTGTGTGTGTGTGTGTGTGTGTGTGTGTGTGTGTGTGTGTGTGTGTGTGTGTGTGTGTGCGTGTGTGCGTGTGTGTGGGCTGTGCTTGACATTACAGAGAGCCCTTTACACCAACATGTGGGACACTGTTATCACCATATGCTCAACAAACAATGCTGATGTCATCAGCTATATCTGATTACTGCATATATAGTCATCCCACCAAGGCATGATCAGTTACATGCCTGGAGCCCAGGCAGATGTCTCCTCAGGTTCATAGGTTCTATGGAGTTTACAAGACTATTGGCCCCAGGGCCTTTATAAGCCTAGCCATATTATACCCTTGTTCCCTTATTGACAAAGTTGTATGGCCTATATTTGCAGCATGAGTCTATGATCAGCATCGACTGCCCTTATCCAAGAGGGACTTAGGTGACAACCTGGAGTAAATTTACAGTCTCCCATCCAGTTGTTTAAGTTACACTTAAATAGAGTCATTGAGGAGCTCTGTTTTATGTGAGTTCCAGAGGAGTAGCAATCTCTGAGGGACATATCTGTCTCTCCAGCATGTCCTGTTAATGTTATAGACTAGGTTAAGATCTCTAGAGTGAGTGAATCTTATCCCATGTGACTTGTGGATGTGTAACATTTCCATCAGGGCAGGATCTGAGACTACTCTATAGGCCAGGCACAAGTCCCCTCTCAGCAGGCTATAAGATACAGAGTACAGTGACAGGGTCTACAGTCTTCCCATGTAGGTCATGTGTTGAAGGCCCTGAATTTTCTTGGTGAGAAACCTCTGAGGTCTCGCCAGCTGCTGCAGGTGTCTGGTGAGGTACATACAGAATGGTGTTTTGTACTCAATTAATGGTCTGATGAGGGATGACTACATGGGAGTTATAACAGCATTAGCCCTGAATGTGATGGCCTTACTTATGAGATGTGCAACATAGAAGGCCTTTCTTACCACTGTGGACACATGGTGATCAAAGTTAAGGTTGCTATCAACCTGTGTTCCCAAATCTCTCACCACAGGGTTTGAGCTAAGAGGGTTGCTGTTAATATTGTAATTTGCAGGGACTTCCCTTTGGCAAAAGGAATAATAACACATTTTTTGCATTTAGTTTAAGTCTACAGCTTTGGTATCAATCATTTGTCTGTGTAAGCCCTTTTTGGAGTATGTCTACATAATTGGAGGACTCAATGATTCCACCAAGTTTGTAGCCATCATTGAACTTGGTAAGCCACAGGCCATCTATTTTCAATTGGACTTCTAAGAAATAGATTCCAAACACTAGAGGGCCCAGCACAGATCTTTGTGGTACATCACTGGTAACTGGTCTGTTGGTAGAGATGGAATTCCCAAATCTAACTGTATACGTTCTATTGGTGAGCCACCTGGCTAACGATGTAGTAACATATGTGTTAATTCCCATCGGGGTAAATTTCTCAATGATGTATGAGTAGGGGATTGTGTCAAAAGTCTTGGCTAAGTCAGGATAGGCTGTATGTACTATTTTGCCTTCATCAAGGTCTTTGGTGACATTCTCAAAGAAGTCCACCAGGTTTAATAAGCAGGATCTACTCTTAACAAAGCTCAAGAGTTTGAAGGTCACCTGTGTCTTTGTTGATAAGGTCCATGATGATTCCCTGCATAGGCTTAGGTTAGGCTTATTGGTCTGTAGTTCACAGGGTCAGTTGATGGACCCCTTTTATGTACGGGAATTACTATTGCTGTTTTCCACTCTGCTGGGACAAAGCCAGTAGTGCTTAGACTGTGGTTGAAGAAAGTGCCAAGTGCCTAGGTCTTCTTTTAGACCATTTAGTAGGCAGCCTGGGATGATATCCAGTCCCATAGAGGCTGTATTTCTTTTGGCCATGGAGAGTGCAGTTATGACCTGCACTTTGGAGATACTAAGTAGAGGACTGGTAATAGTTATGTTTGGGGTATGTCTGGTGAGGACAGTGGGATGAAGTTTACATCAAATCTGTCTGCTAGCAGGTTGGCAATGTTCTCAGGGTCAGTATGAGTTATGAGTGGTACTGTCCACTACTAATTCAACACAACGCTGAGCCTTTCCTTTTACATTTCTGAAGTAGCTAAAGTATGCCTTGTGATTATGTTTAGCCAGGGATGCTAGTTCACATTCGTAATTGGCTTTAGAGGCCTTTACAAGATATCTAATTTGCTTGTTCAACCTGTGGAAGGTGTCCTTCCTCTGCTGAGTCAGTTTCCTCTTGTTCTTAAACATTAGTTTCTTCCTCTTATTGTATAACTGATTTATTATAAACAAAAAAGAAAACAGAGGTGCAGAGCCACATCCACAGCCCAATAATCAAACAATAGCATATCGTTGAATATAGTTGAAAATTTAATAACTCTGTGGATGTGGCTCTACACCTCTGTTTTCTTTTTTGCTTATACTGAGTTTGTATAACTGATTTATGCTTGATACCTACCCGGGTGGCTTCTTTTTTTATGAGGACCCTATTTTGATCTGTTCAGGTACAGTCGAGTCTATACATTTGTATAGATGTTTATACAGGGCATTTGTGTACACCTCTGTATTGTTGACAATGGTAGCAGGGGGTTTGAAACTATTTATGCCATCACTTAGGAGGCTATAGTTTGCTTTGGAGGAATGTTTCATGCTTTTTCCTCTTGAGGGGTGAGGGGGGTCAGATATGAGTGTTACTTCAAATGAGACTGATTTATGATCAGACCTTACCAGTGAGGGCAACACACAGGGGGGGGGCAGAGACCACCTATGTTGGTGAGTACTAAGTCTAGGACATTTGAGGCCCTTGTGGGGGGTGCAGGCTATCTTCTCCAGAACATTTATATTAAAAAAGTCCACAAACCTGAGGGTGAGTATGTTTGTGCTCATATATGACTCCCAATCGATGAAAGAATAGTTGAAATCATCCATGCCCAAGGTGTTTGGCTGCATAGTGAGTGACTAAAGTTGGTCCAGGTAAGCAGAGTGGTAATCATGGTTCATGGTGGGAGACTTATAGCTAACAATGATATGGAAAGGGGTTGTACCTTTAGTTAGTTGGAAATGGAGTAGCTTTAGAGAGTTGCACTGTTTAATAAGTCTTGAGGTGTATTTGTCTTTAATAAAGATAGATACATCTCTGCCTTTGGTTCTTTCTTGCTCATTTTAAGGTCTGAACATGTGGAAGGCATTGTAGCTTTGCATGGTCGGGACGCTGTCTGTGGCCTTGAAGCATATCTCCGTGACTGCAGTGACATCAGTATCTTACAAGGTAAGGAGTGCTTCTAGTAAATGCAGTTTCTGATTTAGACTCCTAGCATTAAGCAGCATAATCTTGAGTTTGTCTCCAGTGGATTTTTGTACGTCAGGAATTTTGTTATGACATTGCTTAAAAAAGGCACTATGGGGAGGCAACTACCTTTGCCAGCAACCAAAAGCCAAGATACGACAGATGAAGACTATGAAGACTATCTATGGCAAAACAGCGTCATCTGTCGACCATATATTCTCAGGCTGACAGATACTGGATTCCCCTGGACTAACACCAAAAGCTAAGCCAATTGTTGAAGTCAATCATTTTTTGTTTATATGACACATCATCATGGGTGAAGGTAGAATGCTACTTAGGGCTAGGGACATACCTGCCTGGAACACATAATCTGAGAGCTCAGTCATGTCTTTCTTCATATACTCCAGCGAGGCACATCTAAAGTCATTCACTCCAACATGAACTATGGTACTTGTTGTTGACAGACTTGAGAACGTGCGTATGATGGATCCTAGCATCTGGCAGGAAGATGACTTGTCCAGCTGGTGAGAGGGACATCTGTGTGCCTCACTATGGAGTCACCAATGACAAGACATTTGGTTTTGAGGTGTTTTGCCTTAGGGGCTTATTGGCTAAGACACTGTTGTGGGTATTACTATGTGTAGTGGATTCTGTTGGGTCTACAGTGTGTGCAGTATGTTTGGACTTGAGAGATCTCTGATCTTTAAGTAGGCTTCTAGAATGACCACAAGACTCTCACATTACTGCAAGTGCAATTTTCCACATTCATCATTGAAGCTGTTGCTAAGGAGAATATGTATCTAGATCTTAGCAAAATGGCTGGGTAATCTTCAAAGAGACAACAAGCACAATAAAGTGTACTCTAATATGCAAGCTTCTTGTAATAGATATGTGAAAAAACCTTGAACAAAATATTCATTTCAGAAATATGGTTAAACCACTATTTCTGAAAGGAAGATCTCTTGGATCCTGCTCACCCCCAGCCTTCCTGGGTATTAAGAGACAAGATGTTCTCCTCCCTGTTTAAATAATACTGAAAGAAGCCATGTTTGTTATAGCATAATGTCAGATACCATTGACTCCTTTGTACTTAACTAAACTAAATAGTGTTACTGATTATATTATTTCAGTGATGTTGCTGACTCTCTAAGTAGACAAGATGGTTGTAATACACATTGAGAGAACCTTCAAAGCCTATGGTTTACTTCTGTGTTTGAGTAAACTTTCTCTTGTTTTACTTTAGCATATTCACCCTTCAGAAAAGTATGCTTACTACATGCAGATTATTTCACAGCAAAATCATAAGGTGCACTTGCTAGAGTTAGTCTGGCTTATTATGTCACATATCACTTGTAATAGCCCAAACAGAAAAAAAATATGTCCAGCTCTGCACTAATAAGATAAATATATTCTAAGCATATTAAGGAGCAGAGAAAGATCAACACAGAGACAGTAAGAATAACTGAAGTGAAAAGCTAATAGAGTAACATGTAATAATGAATGCAGAAACAGAGACTATGTGAATAAATGTGTTCTGTCATTACATAAAGAGAGAGACTGAGAATAGGTACTGGACTAGTGAGAAATAATTGGTTCCATAAATAAGTCCTAGAACTTAGGTTGGCCTGTCCTGCTTGGGAAAACAACAACAGATGGGAGGATTCACACCAGAAATTTTAAAAAGAGTATGAG
>NC_056725.1:74902995-75007995 GCF_019279795.1 Protopterus annectens | reverse complement strand
AAAGTTCTGTACTCAGGCAGCAACAGTCCTACTGCAAATTATCAAATGAGATGAGAGAAGTGTGGCAACAGATTAAGAAAAACATCTGGGGGAGGTGATCTCACCTGGACTGTACCACTAGGAGCAGAGGGAGAGGGCAGTAGAAGGAAGTGACAACAGCAAAGAGAGTGCTAGGTATATCCTTGGGGGATAAATTCCAGAAGCAAAAAATTTAATTTTTCCACTGTGCAGGGCATTGATCAGACCACATCATGTGTATTGCATTTAGTTCTGGAGGTCCTATAATAAAAAGAACATCACACTGATGGAAGGGGTGCAAACAAAATCTTCCAGAAAGATCTTTGGGATGGAGGAAAAGGAATATGACCATAGGCTAGAGAAGAAAGAGTTTTTCTCATCTAAAACCAGAAAAAAATTAGGTGACACAGTGTTGTTGCAGAAGATTATAGAGTATATGAGAGATTTGAAGGGGTCCTTCTGAACAGGAAGGACAGATGCAGGAAGGGACACAGGCAGCTGATTGTAGAAACTAACTTCTTCCAGAATCTCTAAAACTACTTTTTTTTTCACAGAGAGGGCTGGGGATGCATGGAATGGGCTACCAGAATGAGTAGTGGAGAAGGAGCCCAGAAGGGTATTCAAGAAGGCCTAGAATAGAAGTAGAGGGAGTACAGGTAAAATGTTAAAGCAATTAAAAAAGGGCAGAGTACATAGGCTTATTTCTTCTTTCTGATATTAAATAAATGCAATGCAATGTTTATGAAGTGCTGTTAACAGCAGTACATAACCAAGTGTCATAGAATTCAGGAGGTGATGAGGGTCATCAGGAATAACTGATTGTAAATAGAGCTATCTCCATAAAGCTGAAAGATATAGCAATTCTGCTGGCAAACAATTTCATCACCAAAACAATAACTCCCCCAGTTGTCACTACAGAGCAAATCCAAGAAGTGTTCTCTAAGGCTAAAAATATTGCATCAATTTTCACTGATAATATCACAGGATGTCTTCTGAACAGCCTGAAACATTACTATCAGAACAACTGAAGTCACTATTTAACCATAGCCTCTAAACAGGCATTGCGCCACGCAAATGGAGAACTACAACACAACAGCACGGCCATCAATGGACCCAAGAAACTGCAATCCCATAAGTATGACTAGTCTCATATGCAAAGCCCTGGAAAAAAATTATCATGGAAATGATTAATAAGGCATAGAAAACTTTTAAACACTAAATCCAAACCAGTTTGCCTTCATCAAGGTCAGATCATGCCTAGGCAAAGGATTAGGGCAAAACTGTGCATACTGTCTTCCCTGACCTGAATACGGCATTTGATACAATACCCCACTCAGGCATTGTAAACAAGCTCATGAATATAGGTATAAGCCCCTATGTTATACATTGGATAGCCAGCTGGCTTTAATATAGGATCCAGGAAGCTAGTGTAGGATTGACCACCTCCACAAATAGGCCAGTTTCTAGTGGAGTCAGTTAGGGCTCTGTGCTTGGTCAACTCTATTTTAGCATCTTTCTTAGAAGTCAAGGCCACTGTCAAGGGATTCTAGCTGAATATGTTTGTAGATGAATTACTAACTAGGAACAGTCATGGTATCTCCTCAAGAAGCCAACATCCTACAGGAAGGACTAACTCAGACAAATAACTGGTGCTAAAACCACAGCTTAAAACTCAATGTCAAGAAATGCATAATAGTACCCTTTGAGAAATCAACCACCCTAGGTAATTACCTCATTGATAGCACATTCTTAAGAAAGGAATGGCTTTCAACCAATATATGTCTAAGGTAATAAGGAATTATTCTGTGTTGCTCAACTTGTAACCAGGGATATGCATCTAGGTCCATGGACATCTTTGTTCCACTGTATTCAGTCCTCATCAAGCACATGTTTGAGTACAGTGCCCCTTCAGTATGTTCCTGACCAAGGACATGCAACAACTGCAACATTCACAGAGTTTCCTCACAAAAAGAATACTTGGATTAAACACCATGTCCTATGCAGAACATGATAAAGTCCTATCTCTATCCTCTGTATCCTACAGACTGGTGACAGGTGATCTATGTCTGGTGTACAAAGCACCATTGGAACCACTCTGATGGGCCTTTTGCATATCTGCAAAATGAGTAGCATCAGAATAATTCAATCTAGGAATTTAAACTTTACTTATAACATAAATCTGATATGTTGGAGGGACAGGTATATGTCTCAGAGATTCCCCTTCTCTGGAATATGCTTCCCATCCATGAGAAGCAGGGTTCTTCCCTTACCCTATTCAAGAGAAACCTGGACCAGTAAATGGGAAATCAGAAATACACTCTGGGTCTAGCACCTTTGCCTCTAAAAGACAACAGAGGCAACCTGCAAATCTTGCTGTAGTTAAGATATACTCCTTAAAATAACCACTAGAGCACAAAAACTTGCTTGATACATTTGGGATGCACAGCTAGGAATTTAGTGGCCCCAGTGGTCATTAGCCTAGTGTACACCTAGGAAATCCACCATGTACTGCAGCACTGTATGTCCCAACCTGATAAGGAGCCCAAATAACAAGAGGCCTCTAAACCATGTCTGTATGAAATGTTTGCAAGGTGATGTGGGAATGGTAAGCCACCCCTTCCCAACACATAAGGTGATGTGGGAATGGTAAACTACTCCTTCCCAACACATAAGGTGATGGGGGAATGGTAAGCCACTCCTTCCCAACACATAAGGTGATGTGGGAATGGTAAGCCACTCCTTCATTCCTAACACATAAGGTGATATGGGAATGGTAAGCTACTCCATCCCAACAAATAAGGTGATGTTGAAATGGTAACCCACTCCTTCCCAACACACAAGGTGATATGGGAATGGTAAGCCACTCATTTCCAACATACTAGTGTCAATAAAATACAGGCTTGAAGTCATTCCACAAATAGTGGGATATTCATTTGCAAGCTAAATGAAGATGAAGCATAGAAAATGGTCTTTACTTTGAGTACAGCTGACAAACCTCAAGGACTTCAAGATGGCTCACATATTGATGATGGCTGGGACATTTTATCACTAACTTGAATGTGTGCAGGAACATGTGGGATATGAAAAAGATAAAACACTTCTTTGTGGTGATAGTGGCACTCATCACAAAAGGCTGAGGATTACTGGAGTGGGTGAAAGAATGTAACTATGCATGGTAAGTGGAGTACATTATCTGTGATATTGATCTGGTAACCATAAAATCCATAAAAGCTTATTTCAAAACTGCACAGGTGAAAGGCTCTAATCCTATATGCCATTTACTATTATGCCATGGAGTCAAATTCCATGGAGGCAGATACGAACCCAGCACATATCTGTGGAATACTGTTGTGACCCATGTTTCACTCTCCAGTCTCTCATAACACAAGAAGATCCAGAACTAAGGGATCAATCTGCCTTTCAACACAATACTTTGTGTAGGGAACAAGTCCCCATATAATCAATCTGGTTGACTTTTTTCCTGCAGGCTCTGCATTTAATATTATAAATTCTAAGGTTGCTGGCATTGTCTTACACCCTACTTGAAAACAATTATGCTGCAGTCAATAGTCCATAGAAAGACTACCTTTCCACACTCCGGCCTGTTCTGAAATTCCTTATTCACAATTATACTTGGGAAGCTAAGATGGATTGGTCTTCTCTCTTATGTTCTTTCATTCCACTATGTCCACAATGTGATCATTTTTGCATTATCAACAATGCAGAATGTTACTGAATCTTGACACTGTTTCCTCCACCTGTTATTGCCATAGAAGATCATTACTGTGTGATTGTATGTGACTAGAACAAGGTAGATGAGGTCAGGGAAAGAGCCATCTATAGTAAAGCCACTTTCCAAAGACAAAGGAGCAGTCTGACAAATTTGTCTGCATCCTATGTATGCAGGAGGAGTGTGATGCCCATGATCTGTTATAATCTTTAAGATCCTGAATCATAAAGTATACTTGTTTACATTTCTTTGAAAGCTTTGAAAATACTTTTAAATAAATGGTTTGCTGTGTGGAGTCAGTCATTTCACAACAGCACTCTAAAGTACTTTTTGGCATTTTTCTTGCCCTCTCCTGCTGGTACATTTGCATTGGTAGTCACATTTTACACAGCCGTGCATGTATATATGCATATATGTATGTATATATATATATATATATATATATATATATATATATATATATATATATATATATATATATAAGATCCATATGCTGGCATTCACAGATTCCTAGATATTCCAGGGTCACTGTGTCTCACCATTCTCACCTTGCTAGTACCATCTCATAGGCAGCACCTTTTTTCTCCAGAAGGGCATTACCAGTCAATCCTGGAGTAAATCTGTGGATACCTATCTAGTTTTTGTTTAAAGGAATATAGTGTGATGCACTGTTTAACTCATTCCCTCCAGTACACCTCTTTTGAGTATGTACATTTAACTTCCAGTAGGTGTGCCTACAGCCTTTAAAAAAATGAAGATATCACCTTACAGTTCTAACAAATACTCATTGTCAGAGGTCAAATATCAATCCAGTTGTGTTTGCCACCATGTATGCTTCAGTATAAAATGCTCTGATACCTTGTATGTAACATGGTTTTGGAATTATTAATGCAAATATGAAAAGGCAATATTTGGTGCCTAGGGGAGCAGTAGGATGAAACTGCAGAAACACCTGGAGGTGCACTTGGCTGCAATGGTTACCAAACAAGGGAAGTTTATTCCAGAGAACTGGAAGGTACTAAACTATAAAACAATCCCACTATTGTGTTTTATTTACCTTTTGGTGAAGAATTATGTCTCGAGTTCTTATATTGTTGGAGATATTAGACTTGCAGAGAAACAGGAGGACCAGGACAATCCAGGCTCTAATGACACATAAGTGAGGCAGAGGTCTCCCCTTAACAATCTGTAAGACCCAGAAAATTTTATTTTATTTATTTTAAGTCTGATGACCGGGAAAGTCCACTGGGCCACAAAGAGCCCCTTTTCAGTGGATGCCCGGGGAGAAAAGCTCCAAGACATTCCAAGTTAAATGTTACAAAGAAATAACAAAGAGTTCATACAGAACAATTAAACATTACAGAAGAATAATACATTATGTAATAAGCACTTAGAGAGTTAACATTGAAGAACATGAGGATTACTAGACCTTTACAGGTTAGGTAAACTCAACATTAACAGAAGAACAATATGTGACTTAAGCTCTAAGTGAGTTAACTTTTAAAACGTAGCTAGAATCCACTTGTGGTTAGATGAACCATTTTTTATGACAGAAGCACCAAAACTATTTGTTATTGAAAGTATAGTACATTAGATAACAGAGAAATTCATTCCTGGGTAGGGGATGAGAATGTTTTAGGATGACAAGAGGCAATACTAGTAATAACAGGTGGTGATTTTTTTGCTGGGAAGAAAGAAAGGGTAGAGAGGCGATTATGTTGGAGTGACACGGGCATTCTCATTTAGTGTTAGATGAGAGAATAGCTGAGATTTGAAATTAGTATGGTTAGGTAGGTTGCGTATGTGAGGAGAGAGTTCCAGAGTTTAGCTAAGGACTAAGAAATTAGTAGATGGCCAGGAGGTCATATGGGTTTGTGGACCAGAAGGAGGTTTTGGTTTGTGGATCTGAGTGGGTGGTTCGTTACATAGGGTTTTAAGGATGTAGGGAGAGATGGGCAGTTTGTAGGTTTAAAGATGAGCTTGTGGGCAATGGTGAGTTGTAGGTAAATAAGGTAGTTGGGTAGTTCAAGCCAACTGAGGGAGAGGAGGGAGTGGCAGTGGTGGGATGAGTATTTAGAACTGGTGGCAAATTTGCAGATCTTATGGTAGCAGCATTCAAGTTTGGAACATAAGCCAAGGTGGAGATTGGTAAACAGATGGGCACCATACATAAGGGAGGGGAGCAGGAAGGTGGATGCTAGGATTTGACGAGTAGAAGGGCTGAGGAAGTGGTTGTGTCTGTAGAGGAGGCCAATCTTTAGGTGGGTTTTTTTGATTGCAGAGTGGATGTGGGTATCAGATTTTAGTTCTTCATCTATGATGATGCCGAGAAGTTTTGTTGTGGGAACAATTTCAAGAATGGTGTTGTTCTGGCTCTGTATGGTGAAAGAGGTATTGTCAATAATGGAGCTTTTGGAAGGGGAAAATAACATTAATTTGTTTTTTTTTTTACATTAAGAGCCAAGTGGTTGGACTGCATCCAGGATTCTGTTGTGGAGAAGGCTAATTGGGTTTTTATTAGGAGCTCAGAGGGAGAGAAGACTGAGCAGACAATTGTTGAGTCATCTGCATATTGGATGACAGACAATTCTGGGATGGAGTGGTGGAAGTTGTTAATGAATAGGTTAAAGAGTAGAGGGCCAAGAACAGAGCCTTGAGGGATGCCTGTGGAAGTAGGTAGGAAGGGAGAGGTTGAAGTTTTCCATTGGACAGCTTGTTGGTGGTTGAACAGGTAGCTGGAAAACCAGGCTATGGTGGTGGGAGAGAGATGTAGAGTGAGAGTTTGGATATGAGTAGGGTGTGAGAGATGGTGTCAAAGGCTTTTGACAGATCTAGGAATAGTGTAGATACAAATTTGCCTAAGTCACAATCACGTTTGATGGTTTCCAGAAAGGAAAGAAGGGCAGTCATGGTGCAGTGGCTGGGGCGGAAGCCATGTTGGGTAGGGGATAGGAGGTTGTTTTGGGTTAAGTGTGTCCTCAGTTGTGCTTGGATGGTTTTCTCTAGAATTTTAGAAAGGGTGGAAAGGATAGTAATAGGCCTGAAGTTGGTGGTTTCAGAGTTTTTGCCACTTTTATGGAGGGGGATGATGTAAGCATGGTGCCAGATAGAGGGAACATATGATTCTTGAATGGATCTATTTATGAGAATTGAGATAGGATAAGCAATGCTATCTGCTGATTGTTTGAGGAAGGTAGGTGGGAGGTTGTCAGGTGCATTGCGACAGGGTTTGAGTTTGAGGAGAAGTCTTTTAATAGTGGTTGTGGAAATGGGAGAAAGGCAGAAGGGTCTGGAAGGGGGTAGTTAATTAGGGTGGAGGTTTTGGTGGGAGGGGCTGGAGGAGGGGGGTGGGAAGGAGGAGGATAATTTCGCTATGCAGTCTATGAAGAATGAGTTAAAATGGTTGAGGAGAATCAGGAATGAGTGGTTAAAATAGTATACGGCATCATCTAGTGGAAGAGTTTTTAGCGGGGACCAGTCAGTGAGCTTTAGACATTGTGAGAAAGTTTGAGGGTTGAAAAAGGAGAGTTTGCGGGTTTGAATGTAATGGCGTTGTTTTTGCAGTGGAGATGGGAGTCAGTCAGCAAAGGCAGGTAAGTGATCACTGAGAGGATCTGGTATAATTCCTGCAGAGGTGATAAGACTTGGGTGAGTTGTTAGGATCCAGTCAATGATGGTTCCAGAGGTACCATCTTTATTTGGTCTGATTGGTGAATCAATTAGTTGGGAGAAATTGTACCGGTTGATAGTGTGTGATGGGGCATCAGAGTTTAAAGTGGCCCAGTTGATGTTGGTGTCACCCAGGATGTAGGTTTCATTATTTATGTGAGAGGAGAACCAGGATAGGATGTTCTCAAGTGTTTTGATGTTATCACCAGGGGGAATATAGAGAGCAGTGATACAAATGGATTTGTGGTTGTTTATTTTTAGAAAGCCGACTGTAATTTCAGCACTGGCAAATGTTGGTATTTTATTGGTGTAGGGAGTTATGGTATGGGAGGAGGGGTAGATTATAGCTACTCCACCACCTTTTTTGTGGGCTCTGTCATTGCGAATGATTTGGTAACCAGGTGGTAAGATTTTGTTATCTTTTATGTAGGATTTGAGCCAGGTTTCAGAAATGGTGGTTATGTCAGGGTGGTTATGGGAGAGCCAAGCATGGAGGTTAGGGATTTTGTTTCTAAGGCTTTTTGCATTGAGTGTAATGAGGTGACTGGACTTGGATTTGTTTGGCAGGGAGGAGGGTTTAGTGAAATTAGTGATAGAGGTGGGTCCGGAGTTAGGGTGGATTTCACTGGCAAGTGAGTGACGGGTATCGTGGAGGAGTAGAGTGAGGAAATGTAGTGGGGATGGGTAGAATAGGTTGTGTGAGACTAGTGATTATTTGGTGTGAAGTATGAGAGATGAGTGGAGGGTGGGCGGGAAAGGGAGTAGCTTAGGTTTGAATAGGTGTGTTGAGTTGGAGGAGAAGAGCTCATGAGAGATGGATGAGTAAGAAGGGGAGTGAGGAGGATGGTATGATGCTGTGGAGTGTGTGAGAGTAGTATGGTAAGGGTTAGGAAATAGTGTGAGATAGGTAAGACAAGAAAGAGAGATTAGTAGGGCAAATGGAGTAATAGTGGTTGTAGATGTGTAGAGCATTGTAGGAGGGTTGTAGCATACATGGAGAGCCAAGAAGTAGTGATTGTCCAGAGAAAACTAAATAAGTGGCTGGGACTCTATAGCGGGATACAGTTATATCTAGAGGACAGGTTTTATTATAACTCTAACAAGCCTGACTAAAACGTGTCAATAGCCAGCAAGGAAACAGTGTTAGATCCCTATAATGTCTGTTAGCCACCAAACAGTGGCCCAATATTTAGCACTTTAAATGTATGCCACTATTGGCACAATATCCTGTAAAAAAACTAAAGTTATTTATATTAATAGTTTCCAATCAAAAGTTGTCATACACATATAATAGAAAGAACCCACTTATAGACAATATTGAACGGCATCAACCCTGTAATTTATAACCATTCGTGTTAGTTTAAAAAAGTACAAAATGCTAGCTGACAAATAATGTTAATTCAATATGTTCTATCAATTTCCAATAAACCTGGTGCCAGCCTCAACTTAAAACCAACTCAGTAGAGTGCACCACAATAATATGAGTCAAAATACACAGTTAAAGAATCATGAAAACAAAAATTAAACAAAGTCTCTGTGGATATAACAAGTCCGATCTCAATAAACAAACGACAGCCTTCACTTCTTCACCCCTCCAAAAGACATCCAGCAAAAGGTATAACAGTTACTACCAGTTAACCCCAAAGCAAACATGGTATATGTTCAATAAATGTCACAAATGGGCCTAGTTCGTTGATTGCTTGTACCTTATTAAATCGACAACAGCCTTCGCTTCTTCGCCACAGACACTGGATGAATGGTTGAATGATATTAGATGTGTTTTTTATATAACTGATGTATCCATCAGCGGCCCCATCCTCCTCTTGTTGAATCCTCCTCCTCTTAGCTGTCAGGGTAACGCAAGCATGATCTTTATTGCTGTTTTTCTTATCGGGACTGGTGCTACCACATTCATACTTAACTGCAAGTTGAGTGGTATATCTAACTACATTACTTTAAAATGGCAAAATCGCAAATTCCTGTTTAGGTTTAGGCATCATGTAAGTTATCCCCATATACGTGAAGCTAATACTTTTTTGATATGGCTACAGCACAAGAAGGAGATTGTTTGTTCTTTTTATTAGCATAGAGCTTCCAGCCTCTCTTAGTAGCTGAGAACTTTAGGCCTGTGATATTTTTAGTTAGGAACCTTTGGGATCTTTCTGATTGTTTGATATACTTAATGAGATACATCAGAAAGGGGGCATTGCACTCTTGATAACTAGCCTGATCGATGCTGAGTATAAAGGAGTCATTACTTCTTTAGATATAGATTATACTCCTTCAGTAAATAGCTGGAGTAACTAAAAGGACTTCCTGACAATGATTGTCACATAATTATCAAAAGAGAGGGCGCTATCAACTGAAGTACCTAGGTGACTAACTACATTCTCATTTTGTAGAGGTGCCTTGTCTATACAGTAAGACAGTAGTAGTTATCTACCAAAAGTGATGATTCTGCATTTTTTACCATTTTTGAGCCCATTTCTAGTACAGCAAGAGTTGACTATGGTGAGTTTGTTGTGAAAAGTCTGGATAATTTAAAAACAAACCCAAGTTTACAATATTCTGCATACTTTGCTAGCCAGATATCTTGGTTTTCCGCATGAAGATCTGAGAAGTAAATACCAAAAAGAGAGTCCCAACACCAAGCCATAAGGGACACTAGTGGTCACTTTCCTACTTTCTAATGAAGCACTTGCAACTCCCACTGTGTATGTTCTGTCTTTCAGCCATTTTGGTATCCATCTTACCAATATGGGTTGATTTTGAAAGCATTTAGCTTTTATATGATGTCCGCATGGAAGCGATGTCAAAGGCCTTAGACAGGCCAAGATATGTTGCATGCACAGCTACATCCTCCATAAACTTTAAATTCACCAGATTAAATAGACAAGATTTACTCTTCAAAAAACTAAACTGTTGGGGGTCAAGTCTGACACAATTCTTGATATCACAGTTTATGAGGTCAGTTATAATGGCTTTGCAGATGAGGCTTGCAAGGCTGATAATTCTGTAAATACCTGGGTTGGCTGTAAGGCCACTATTATGGAGGGGGCATTACCACTGCTATGTGCCACCCATCAGGAACAAAACCAGTAGATAAAGTTAAGTTAACATAGCTGTATGTCTGCAAGGACATGTTTAACACTGTTCATTAAACAACCAGCTAAATGATCCGGTTCCATGGAAGAAGTATTGTTCATCTTGGTTAGCATTTTCAGTAAATGATCTTTAGAGATAATTGGGAGAGTAAGCGATTCAGGTATAGTGGGGTTTGAGTAGAAGTATCAGGAGTAAAGTTGGCACTAAATTTATTTGCAAGTGTATTGGCAATGTCAGTTGGGTCAGAAGGGAGACCCCATTATAAATGAGTTCTGAGCAGTGTAGGGTATTGTTTTCTAAAATAGCTAAATAAGGATTTATAACTCTTTGGGAAAATCAAAACAAATGTCCAGAATGACAGTGCCAATTATGAAACTGCAATGATTTTACCTTTTGACAAAAATTACAGGCATTTCAAAAACATAACATGAGAATTGGGACTAAACCATCAAAAAAGGTCCCCCAAACAAGTTTTGGGGGATGAGTTTTTATTTGCATATAAAAGGAATAGTAATTTTAAAGACAAGTTTGAAAGTAATTACAAGTCCGCCTCTTATTTAGATGGTGTCAGGAAAAAGTGTGGCTGTTGTAGCCAATGTAAATTTATCAATGACACAACTAATAAATCTGTACTCTCTCTCTCTCTTTCAGCTTTTCCTGGTTAGGGGTGGCCACAGTGGATCACCTTGTCTGCTCATGATTGGCAGTAGAGTTTTTACAGTGTCAAGTTGTCAGCCTGGCACCCAACCTTCCACGATAGGCACACCACACACACACACACACACACACACACACACTCACGCCTGGGGCCAATTTTAGCATGTCCAATCCACTTGCAGCATGTCTTTGGGGATGTAGGAGGAAACCGGAGCACCCAGAGGAAATCCACACAACCACAGGGAGGACATGCAGACTCCACACAGAAGACACCCCAGCCGAAGATCGAACTGGAGAGCCTCTTGCTGTGAGGCGATAATGCTAACCGTCCAACTAATAAATCTGTACCAGGATATAAAACGACTATTGGTTGTGTGGGTCATTACAATTGTGGAACAAAATGGACGGTTTATATTGACTCTTGTATTTCCTGTGATAGTTTTTAAATGTGGAATACAGAAAGCCTGCTTGGGAACAAAAATCTATGAGCACTACTATAATATTAAAATCAAACATTCTATTAATGCCCTTAGCAAAATGGACAACACTGTATCTATTTTAAAAGGTTCAGATTTTTTATACTGGAACAAGTTTCTTGCCCAGTTCAAGGTGGAAACTGGAAAAACATGATTGAATACAGGGAGCCAGCATGGCAATTGAGATTAAATTCTGTGGTATACCCGGGTTTAAATGATGACATATCTATTAATTGTGTTATAAAAATGAGGGTTGCCAAACTATATAACTATTTTTCCATTGGTGCCAGTTTTATGTGTTTATATTTTATTTGATATGCACCTTTAAATATTTAGGCACATGATTTCTTGATCAAATGACCTATATCACCTGATTTGTGTGGCTATTTAAAGGATTGTATATTACTTTGTGTTTATATTCTGATAAAGTCTCTAATAAAAGTGTTCTTTTTGTTTTTGGTTCACTGTTATTAATCCACTTGTGCCATTTTGGAAAGCTAGAACAAAGTGCATTCAAGCACTTATGCAATATTACAGTGCGGGGGTGGGGTTTACGGGAGTGTACCACCCCCTTCACAGGTCATGATGCCAAAATTAACAAATGATAAGAGAAATAATACAATAGCAGCCACAAATTTAATGTCAACTTTAGCAAGTGCAAGGAGACAGCAAAAATGAGGTTTATGTAATTTTCTTAAAAAGGATGATTTATTAAAATAAATAAAATTAGATAATCAGGACCAAATGTACATTTCTTCAGGCTTAGGGATGCAAACAATTTCTTTAGAAGCATTAGGTAAAAAAAAAAATCAATGAAGCAGTGATAAGTTGCTATGTATTTGGTTCCAGCCTATACAGACATATCAAAATTAGTTCAGTTTTGTAAGCGTTCAATCTGCAGGTGACTGGGTGCCTTTCTGAAACCAAGATGATGAGCTTGGTATAATTAGTTGTCTGAAAACGTCCACTGCCAGAAAACTCAATTAAGGTGATCACTAGCAATATCAGTCAATATTTTGGTGGGAAACCAATGTCAGGAATGCAAGCTTAGCTGGTAAATAGTTCAGTGGTCAGCTCGTTTGTAGGTTAAAATACTTCACGGTAATGACACCAGCCAAATTAAAGAACATGTCAAACCTCCAAACAGACTGCAGACAGAATTTTCCCTTAAAATACCTGACAAGTGGACAAATGTCCATTTAAAAGCTATTGGATTCAATCAAATAAATTAAGTAAAACACTGATCACAAATATATTATAATACAAGTAAAATTAAATAAAAGTTCAAGACAAGCAATGGGCAGGAAAATTAAGTAGAGAATCAGTCAATCTGCATCTATCAAATTAAAAATCTCCCTATTGAAACGTCTGCACTCAAAATGCTTAGCGCCCACACGCAGAAAGAAAATGCAAGAGTAGAGCAAATATTGAACATTGCACTTCTGCTTTAAACTTCTTTTTTGTAGTCGTTCAAGCCCTCCAGCATCCCCAATGTTGGGTGAAGCCCTCCACACCCCCACACCTACATATAACTCTAAAATTACCACACCAAGGAGAAAAAGGAATATTTTGGGAAATGTCCATGTCAGGCATAGTATATTCAAGTCCATCTTTCAGCCATACAGTCACCATGTTTCAGGACTCATTCTAAAAGATCTTTGACATTTCAAATATTTTCCAGTTAGGGCCCTTTGAATGCCTGGGGTATGGTCTCATAATCCATACTGCAGGAACCAGTTTATATGTGACAGTCAGAGGTTATGGCCTCACTATCCACACTATTCATCACTGAATAGTATTCAAGGAGGTTAGCCTTAAGAACATAAGGTAAATACTCCTGCCTCAGGCTGAGACCAACACCTGCCAAACCCAAATAAATTTCACACTGAACAGATGCAGAATATAGTTATAACCACTGGCTTACCAGAATTCTGTCCATTTTACACTCATCCTAATGTCTTCTAGTGATATCTCACAGAAAGTTACTGAAACTTTGCCAAGATAATTTTGCATACACACTCATGATTTTTTCAGAGGATGGGCAAATAATATCTTTCTAGTGCCCATTCACTTTTCTGGTCTTTATTGCAGCTCACTGACATAAGCCAGACAAAATATGCCAAGAACTCAAATTACTGCTCACCATTTAAAAAAAAGCCAACCATAATATAACGGGTCTACTTCAAAACATCTATAACCCATAACATCTAATTTCATAACATCCAGACCAGAACATCTAAAACCCAAAACATCTAAAACCCATAACATCAAATTTTCATAACATCGAAAATGTGCATCAGAACATCAAACACTACAAATCACATAAAAATAACATCCCCTCCACATATAACAACACCAAACTAACAAACACACTTTTTACTACGTTTCTGTAGGGGTGCAAGCCCCCCTGCACCCCCCCATGCAGGGGGCTCTGCCCCCCCAATAAATTAAATATACCAACACTGAGGTCGCACTACAGTGGGAAAAAGTTAATTTCCTAATCCCACTGTATCACGATCACCATAAAGAATGTACACATAATGTCTATATCACTTACCTGTATGACCTAAAAAAACACATACAGAATGACAAAATAAACACTATATAAAGAGTATTAATTCCTACACTATATAAATAATAACTATAGAAATGAAAACTACATCTCATAGTGGTACCACAAGATTAACAGAATAATCTATAACATTTACATATCTGCTGATACACTATTACATATTATACATTTTTGATGTTATGAAATTCGATGTTATGGGTTTTAAATGTTTTGAAGGGGACCCAATATAATTAGTTTGTAATATAACATAGTAACTATGGTTAAAGTAGTCAATCTTCAAAAAGACAGGGGCCAACTGTTAATTACACAACCAATTCCATAATGTTGTTGTGTCTTTCGGTTAGGGGTCGCCACAGCTGAACTCCGGTCCGCTAATGATTGGTAGTTGATTTTTACGTGCAGAGTTACCAGCCCTGATGCACAACCTTCAACAAAGGTACGCCCATTCACACATGTCTCCACGCAGAAGACGCTCTAGCTGAGAATCGAACCAGGCAGCTTCTTACTGTGAGGCGACAATGCTACCGCAGCACAACCAATTCTATAATCATACACTTAAAATAGTAAATAAATGTCATGCCACAGGCTTTTGAAATTGTATTATAATGTTCTTTATTTGAAATAAATGAATCAATGCACCTTGAAAATGAAATATGAAAATAAATATACATTTGCTCAATACAACACAAAACAAATAATTTAAACAGATGGATGGTAATAATAATAATAATAATAATGATAAAACACTTAGTATCTGCTATTGCTACTATCATATATTGATGAAATCTATCAACCTTTGACTTTAGTGAGCATTTAGCAGCTGCAGATGGCTCACAGCCTATAAACTGCAGACAACTCTGAGTCCAGGAAAGGTCTACTGCAACCTCTACAAAGCAAAGACTAACTGCTGCTCTGAACTTAAATGAGTTTCAGGTTCTATATTTTCTGCTTGGTTCTATAGGAAACACAGTCCATTTTAAAATAGCCTTTGAAAGAAACTGTTAAGCTTAGGAAAACAACATGGAGCTCTGCAATATCAATCTAAGATGACATACTAAAAACAACACGGAAAACCACCAACTGGTAAAACAAAGTAGTGAGTCAGTAACGGAGTAATCCAAGGCACTGAGTAGTCCCGGTACAAAATAAAAATATAGCAAAAAATAGAAGCACCAGGTTGAACTAAAACAGGAACCAAATTTAATTAAGCGCTTTTCGTTTGCTGAATAAGCAAACTTCCTCAGACAAATTCCATAGTACCACAATGCACTATTTAAGAACACTGAACATCAACAATTAACAATTAATTGGAAACAGTTGACTCTAATTAAAAGACAAATGCACTAACTAAAACATATCTATTGATACAAATAAATACGTGAGTGGATTTGTCAGCTACCAAGTAGGGATTCTGAAAAACACAATAATAATTTTAGAATAGAAAATAAAAATAAATATAAATATAAAAAATATAAAAAATGAAAAGCATATGTCACCTTATTTAAACCATGACTATCCCTACTACGATTTAAGATAATTAAGGGGCTTTACTTGCTAGTAAAAACTAAAATTATTATTGTGTTTTTCAGAATCCCTACTTTGTTTTACCAGTTGGTGGTTTTCCGTGTTGTTTTAGTATGGCGTCTGAATTTGTTGGTGAGCCAGTTAGTGAGTTCCCGAACGTTACACCGGAGTTACTGAGACCGGGTACACCAGGTTCGAGCACTCCTCTTTTACCGTCTTCTGAGATTCACAATATAAGTGCAAAGTCTTTGGACTTGCTTCTTAGCAAAATTGACTCCATGCTTAATAGGATTGACCTATTGGAAAAAGTACAACGCGAGAAACATGTTCTGAATACAAGGGCGATTCACTTCCCAACGGTACTACACCGCCTATTTGCCTGAATTTACCTTCTAATAGCATCGTTAACAGCGAAGAGGACGCTGGTATACAACCCGTTCAGGCTTTACCGGGGAGAGGGTTGTGTACCTCCCTAAGTGATGGCTTGGCTGCTAAGTTTTCAGCGGACTCTACGGTTATCACTGACAACAATGTGGTTCCACAGATAGGGACTGTGGAAATTAATATCGAAGGCCAGAGGAGAATTCCTGTTTTGATTCATGGCAGTATGTTGCAATGGAGCTTTTTGGATGTCTCGTTTAACTTACATGGCCATCGACCACCAGGGCAAGCTAAACCTCTACCACTGCATTCAGAGGACGTACCTGTTACATCTAATACAACACTTTTGAATCGACAACCTGAAGTTAGGAATATTAATTTACTAGCTACAGAGACTAATAGGGTGCAACCCTCGGTGAGTAACAACTTTGTAAATTATCCTGACTTCATGAAGTGGGTGTCGGTTAACCCGTCACTTAATTCTACTGCATTTGGTGCAAGTGTTCTTCATAGCACCAATGACTCTGACATTTCAAGTAAGTTAAAATCACTTGACATCATTTTGCTGAAAATTAAGAAATTGTAACTAGAAATAGCGTATTTTAATGAATGTTTGGGACGACGTATAGTACAGAAAGGTTTAAGGCATTTTCAGTACCCGACTGGACTGGAAGCAAACTCTATCTTTCACCAAGAACTTGTCTCAATGTTTGACAGACACAGTTTTGAGTTGCTCAATGTTATGATTAAACACTACACTCTCCAAATAGATGAACTGAACGTGGAGGCATCAGCATTGGACAATGTGATAAAATAGGACTTGGTTTTTGATAGATATAGATTTGACTATGCTAGAATGTTCAACAGTATCGATGACTATCTTGACAAATTAAAAGTAGTAAAGGTGAAAAAACTGGATAGGGACTCTAAGGCATATAGAGAAGGGTCTGCCTACCCTAGCCCTCCATTAGGTCAGGTTTGGAGAGCTAATATTAGACCTTATACTAATACATTGAACAATAATGGTTCAACTGATCAGGTTGATGCTACATTTTTTAACACTAATCCAATAGTTGGTACTCAGAATGATTTTATATCTGAGTGTGAAAATTTCCCTCCAATTGAACTGCGTAGGAGTGAGAGGATTCAGAACAGAAATAATTCTAACAATAATAATGGTTGTAATACACAGGAGAATTTTTTAGGAGCAAGACCAAAATCACAGCGCCAATGGCAGAACCGGACCAATCAGAGGCGAATGAATTGGTAACAGTAGCTATCCATCAAGTACAGACTCATGTTAATGATCTTGAAGAAGTCACTGATGTATTGGTCACTTCTTCTTTAAACTCAATAGATACTGAATCAGTTCTGGTCAACACCCAGCAGGGTCCTGTAATTAGCACTAACACCTTAGGTGACTTTAAAGTATATAACTTTTCTAGTACACCTATTACTAAAGATATGGCAGACTTAATGGCAAAGGGTCACACTTACATACCCCAACACCAGTTTGACTTTGTCAAGGCCATTATTGATGTGAAGGCATTCACTAGGAAGCTTAATTTCAGACTTATGATGGGAGGAGGAGCTTATTTGGATGATTGTAACCAGTTACATATATCCAGTACTTTTAATCCACCACTTCACCCACTTTTGACTACTTTTGAACAAATCTGTGAGGTGGATATCAGGAGCCATAAAAATAGAATGAAGTGAATGACCCCATACAACAAATCTACTGAATTTGAGAACATTCAAGCTCTTCGTTCCAACAATTTACGCATTTGTAAACCGGATAAGGGTGGGGGGGGGTAGTGATTTTTGATAAGGAGGATTATTTTGATTGAATGACTACATTACTTGATACTCCTGCTTATACATTAAGCTCTAAAAATGAGATCAACAGAGCATATAGAGCTATTAAGGACAACATTGATGAGATGTATCTGGAGGGTAGGATTAATCAGGACTTATTTAATTACATGTCCACTTCTTACCCCAGATTTCCCTATTTTTTCGGTATACCAAAAATTCACAAAAATCTGACCAACCCCCCCATGCGTCCCTTAATTGACGGACGTGGTTCACCCGCTTACGCTTGTGCAAAAGTGGTCGACAATATATTATGGAAATATATCATTCAGGAGGTGCAAATCTGTAAAGATTCATGGACATTCTTATCTAAAATTAATGAGTTAAGTTACCAAGATCATCTTAACTTCCTCACTGTGGACGTTAAAGATTTATACACATGTATCCCCCAGGAAGTAGCAATTGAATGGGTCTGTGATAGGTTGAAATCTTGTGCTTATGACATCTCTTTAATAGCTGAACTTTTGGATTTGATACCACCTAAAAACTTTTTTATGTTTGGCGACAATTATTACCTACAAACAATTGGTGTCGGTATGGGCTCACCTTGTGGTGCCAGTGTGGCAAACTTGGTTATGGCCCAATGGGAACACCAATTTATTTTCAATCATTCATCATACACAGAACATATAATGTACTACACACGCTACTTAGACAACATTTTCATACTCTTTAATGGGAATGAGACTCAAGCGAGTGAATATGTAGGTTATTTGAATTGTACCACTGATTTTCTAGAATTTACTTCAACCTTTAATGACACGAGGATACAGTATCTTGCTATCTTGTTAGTCAAGGACCCGATAGCTGCTTGTTTCACAGCAAAGGTTTACAGGAAGCCTACTTATTCTAACACCTTACTGCACTTCACAAGTTGTCATCCGTTTACACAGAAACGTGCTGTCATTAAGGGTCAACTTGTAAGAGCTGCTAGAATTACTAGCAAAGACGACGATTTCATTGAGGAATATTCAACTTTAAAAATGATGTTTTTGAGTCGAGGGTACCCTAACAAACTGGTTGATGATTTAATAAGTGAAGTTTCATTGAAAAGGAGGTATGGTTTTTATGTTCCTTTATTACAGGTTTGTGTCACATTAGATCCAACAATATTACCACCATCTACGTCCGACACCGTGACCAACGTCAATGACGATGGGTCATGTTTGTTAGACTTACCTAGGTTTATAACCACCTATGCTGTCGATAGCATTAATTTGTGGCACATTGTTAAGAAGAATTGACATTTGTTTAAGTCAGACCCAGTGGTTTCTTCTAAATTGAGTCTACTACCTAAGGTGGCTTATAGGAAGGCTAGGAATCTTAAAGCCTGGTTCGAGTTGAAACCACCACCTACTAGAACCCCAGGGATGTTCAAATGCCAATCCTGCAACTATTGCAAATTCATTATTGAATCTAATAGATTCATGATTAACAATTATGAGTTTAAACTAAAATATAGGAACAACTGTAATTCTAGGATGCTTGTCTATTTAGCGCAATGCCAAAATTGTTTGGCTTTCTGCGTAGGTAAGACCGAACGTAAGTTTAAGGAGCATATTTACGAACACCAGTACGCCATAAGGAAGCATAAAGAAACCAATGCTCTAGCTAGGCACATCCTCGAATATCCCTCCCATCAGTTTAAATTTATTGCGATAGATCAGGTTGGCCAGGACATTAGAGGTGGACCAATGGAACTTAAATTACTTGAACTACATTGGCAGATCAGACTAGAAGCATATCATAACCCAGGTCTGAATGAAACTTGTTCTATATCCAGTCTACTTAGTATCGCAAGTTTAAAAAGATAGGTCCCTCACAAGTACACCACAATTTACCTTTCAGGTGTTTAACTTATTATCATATAATATATTACATGCTGTAGACATGTATATTTATAGGGATTTGTTGGACGTTTGGGGTACGGGAGAATTCTGATTTAACACCTTGTATATGAGGTTTTATGTGGGTGTTTTTACAAGCAAGTAAAGCCCCTTAATTATCCTAAATTGTAGTAGGGATAGTCATGGTTTAAATAAGGTGACATATGCTTTTTATTTTTTATACTTTTTATATTTATATTTATTTTTATTTTATATTCTAAAATTATTATTGTGTTTTTCAGAATCCCTACTTGGTAGCTGACAAATCCACTCATGTATTTATTTGTATCAATAGATATGTTTTAGTTAGTGCATTTGTCTTTTAATTAGAGTCAACTGTTTCCAATTAATTGTTAATTGTTCAGTGTTCTTAAATAGTGCATTGTGGTACTGTGGAATTTGTCTGAGGAAGTTTGCTTATTCAGCAAACGAAAAGCGCTTAATTAAACTTGGTTCCTGTTTTAGTTCAACCTGGTGCTTCTATTTTTTGCCATTTTATTATTTTGTACCGGGACTACTCAGTGCCTTGGATTACTCCGTTACTGACTCACTACTTTGTTTTATCAATCTAAGATGAGTTCAATGTGCTAATACATTTTACCACAGAAACATTTTTAAATACTGCAAGATTTCCTGTAAACAACAGTTATGGACATTGTTCAGCTTTAATATTCCTCTGAAAAATAACTATAACAGCTTTAATATTCCTCTGAAAAATAACTACACTTAACTGAGTTAAGTACGGTATAGTTGCACATTTGAACTGCATCTTTACTAAAAAAATAGAAATTTTACAAAGCCTGTCAGAGGTTCCAGTATAAATCAAGGTCCTAATAAGAGATCAAACACATTCTCCCCTTAAAAACTGCTGAAATTCAGGCAAGTGTTCAAATGAAATTTGTTTGTGACCGAATATTTGGATGGAGGAGACCCAGAGTCCCAGACAGTTAGTAGCTTCAATACTTCTAATATGATTATTCTTCTTAAACTCTTTTGACTTATGTGATTCCAATGAATAAGGTAAAAGTGGAACTGTCAGACTTCTTAAACTCCTTAATAGCAGTGGCACATAGCTGGCCATAGGGCCATTGTAATCTGGTGCATAATTACATCTGTAAAGGAGACACCATTACAGTAACAACATTGTACCATTAAAAGGAAAGGAAAGGAAAGAATGTGGAATTCATTTCCAAGTGAGAATAATATCATTCACATGGAAATGGTAGAATTCAGAACAGCTGGTATAAAACAAAAGTAAAGTCCACTGTACCATCAGCAGTCCCGTGTATCGTTAACATGTAAGTACAAACTTAACCCTGTACAGCTACAACACAAGGAATCTAAAGGAACTAGTGAAAACGTTCCCACAAAGATGTTATTGGGAACTGTAAGTTTGTAAGCAGTCAATGTCAAGGGTAAACCCAGCACAGATGGTAATCAGTACTCAGCTTTGGATGTTAATCACAGAAGGAGTTGAAAGCCAAAATAATCCAATAACAATCTCCAACAACACACTCAGTTCATTCAATCCAGCCTAGACCAAAGGTTTTGAGTTCAATATGATTCATTACTGATATACTGACAGTTTTGGTATACTGGTTTGTTGCTCTCATATGGAACAGTATGATTCATTACTGGATTGGCAACAAGAACTGCTACAGCAAATGCAGTAAGAGCAGTGCAGAAGGTTGACACACAGATCAGAGAACGTTATAAATCAACAGCTTAGCTAAGAAATGAAGGACTAAAATCCATCCAATCCAATCCAGAAATAGGTACAGAATAGCATCAGACTCACTGACGCCAGTATGATGGTGGGTTACTCAACCACTTAGTGCTGTCTTGCCATCCACAGTAAATGTGTTTTCTTGATTTCACTTTGGTGATATAAACTAAAAGAACAAACCAATCAGTAAATAATCATGTCAATCAGTGGTGTAAGTGCAATGAATGTATTGACATGTCTGTATGCTTTTTAGTTGCTAAGCTGAAAGGGTTCAAAGCTGTATAGTTTTCCAAACTGAAGAATTTTAATTTCCATCATCTTCAATGGGGTTCTGTAATAACATTTAGAACTTGCTCTCTTCTTTTTGATTTCCATGTGCAATATCTTATGGAAAAGGTTACATGTCTAACCTGATACTAAAGTATCATTCAGCAATATGCATGTGATAAGATAGCTACAGCAATAAACCATTTGATTTGAAAAATAATGTGTGATTGTTTAACTTTCAAACTATAAACAAACAAAACATCACTATGCTGCTTGACATATCTGTAAAAAAATCTAAGAAATAGAAAAACATTTGAAACAGGATTCATAATGCAGTCAAAAAAATTACTTATAAATATATGTTAGGGCTTTTGTGTTTTATTTTATGAAGACTTACACAGAACCAGAATAAACATTCAATTAAACTCAATAACTTTATATATCAAATTCCAACCCTTTAAAAATAAAAATCAATGTTCTTCTAAGATGCAGCCACATATATTAACCAATACATTTTAACTTTAACAAATCTTTAACATTAGCAGATTCATTCAAGCTTGTCAAGGAATTTGCATTTAATTTGTTTTGCCAAGACAGTTTCTGTTTCTGTAATAAAGCATTGAAATTCTCATTGGCATCTAATACATTAACAGAATCTAAAAACATAAAATCAAACTTTTTAAAGTTTTTGCATTTCTTCGAATATTTGAATAAAGCTTTGCATTGTTCTTGTTTTTGATATAACTTTTATATTCTAAAATACGAGAGCTAAGCTTCATGCCTGTCTTCCCTGCATTGAATGCATCACATAAGGAATATGAAGTATGTTGCTAAGTAAACTAATCCATCCTCATTGCAATTATAAGTATTCACAGGATTAATGCTATTACCATAACTGCTAATCCAAATTGATGTATTGGTATTAATACATCTACAAGCTTTACAGAAAATGCAGGTATACGTGCCAGGTAACTTTTGTATTTCTATCACATAGCCTTTTTCAAGTAATCACTTTAAATTGAAACTTATTTTGTATTTAAATGTTGATTCATTAGCTGAAATCTTTCCTAGGTCAGGATTTCCTTGAATCATTTTCCTTTTGTATATAATCATGTTCTTAAAGGAAAAAGCATTTATATTGTAATAAATTGGGCATGCTGACATATATGTACTATTTTTGTCATAAATGTAATAAATGAGCATAAAATTGTTCAGGTCTAATGGCCAAGTAGGTACAGTGATTCCACCAAGTCTAGGTAAAATACTTTATCTCCCATCCATAAATCAATATTACATTCAAATATATTAATACTTTTTGATTTTCTCACCCATACAAGAAGTTGATTCCATAACAAAGTTATCCTTATTGAAATAAAGCAATGCCTATACTTAGTTCTAACTGGTCTCAAATGCAGCCATAATATCAACCTTGATAAGTAGTAATATTTAATATGACTTGCAAGAAAGAATCATAAAATAGCCTATATGCAAGCATCATTTCAGCTCTAATAAAACAATGTACAATGTAAAGATTTAATAATGTACATCATTCAGAATAAGCTAATGTTAAGTAAGATCTTTCTATTCAGTTTCCTTTGGACTCTTTTTAGAATCGATAATTCTGTATTGTATAAATGTAAAAACTACTATTGTATTCAGGAATTGCTCTAATAAAGGTTTTATGTAATAAAACTAAATAATCCCTGTCTTATGTTGTTAAACTCAATAACATCATACCAAGTTGTTCCATGGCACAAGTACCTATTGTTTCAGCATGTTTATCAAAACAGAAATTATTATTGATCACTAAGTGAAGATCTATGTAAAGATTTACTTCTTTTAAACATTATGACTTTGAATAAATGTTATAATTAGGTTAAACTTAACCAAGCATTTATCTATACAAAAATTCATTGACTTTGCTCAAGTTTTTAAATCATGCAAATAACTATTAATAAAGCCTGTATCAGTTTAATTTGGTATTATATACCTTACTTTTAAATTATAAGTATATTTGCTGATCCAACACCGCTTGCTGTATGTTATAGTACCACACACAATATTGAATAGAATGGGTCCCAGGACTGAACCTTGAAGGATAACAGATGCAACAATCAGGCTGAGAACTAAAGACCCATGTGCCATGAGGCAGCGGTGCTAACCTTTCCTATAACAGTCAAATAAACAGTGTTAGCAAGAGACACTGATGAATAAAGAAATACATAGCATTCCTTGATAGCACTATCAATCTGTAATGCATATGTCTTTTCAAGGATATTCTTGAAGAACAATAAACAGTATAAATCAACAGAGTCTCATATCCTACACCAATCTGTCATAGAGAGGGTAGCCATGACAATGACAAGCCTCCGTCTGTCTGTGGTCTTCCTTCTGCTCCTCCTTGGCACATCTCTTCTCTTGCCCATTACTGCATACTATGCTTTGAATAGACTGCTAGTTACAGTCAGAGCAATGAGGCCTGTAGAAGTCTTCAAGTTGAGTTTAGGAACCTGAACTAGGAATATTAGTGGCAAGACAAGAGTCTAAGAGCAGAGCCAGTATCCATCCGGGGGTCTATATTAGAAGACCGACTGTTTAGGTGATTGAACACCTAAACATTGATCTGCTAATATACTGAACCACACAATGTTGAACGTCCCAGGGAAACACGTCCCTTGGCCACAACACAAAAACATTACTTTGCATCTAA
Organism: Protopterus annectens; assembly: GCF_019279795.1. Lineage (NCBI taxonomy): Eukaryota > Metazoa > Chordata > Ceratodontiformes > Protopteridae > Protopterus > Protopterus annectens. The sequence goes on along the minus strand of NC_056725.1, from coordinate 74,983,399 downwards.
AGTAAGTGGAGGGTGAAGCCCCCACACCCCCCTAACTAAATATACCAACTCCGATATCACTCTACAGTAGGGAAATAGCAAACTCTGGCAAACAGCCAAGGGTAAATCTTTCCCTGTGTTAAATCAGCTGTTTGCCGTTTTTTGCTTTTGATATTAGCAGATCGATGTTTAGGTGTTCGATCACCTAAACATTCGGTCTTCCAATATAGACCCTCTATCCAGTAGCAGTGAGGCTCAAACTTGCTGCTCCTGCTATGAATATCACTTGAAATGCTATTGGACCTTGAAATTCTCCCAAGGTAAATGTTTATTATTTTATTTTATTTTATTTGGCATTTGTTAACTGGGTTAGTCCAACTGGGCCAGGAGCCCATTTTCAGTGGAGACCCAAGGAGAAAAGATTCAGTACATGATAAAAATAGTACAATAGAAAAAAAACATAATGGTCTTACATAGCAATTAAGTTTTGAATAGAATGAAATAATTCTAATACAAAGATTAACTTAATGTAGAGCTACAACTATATACATATATATATATATATATATATATATATATATATATATATATATATACACACAAGTAATGTAGAAGTTAAGGTGAGTGAGTGTAATTAGGTGTTGAGCAGGAAAATTATGAAGTGGTGGAGTGAGATGTCTTTATAAAGACACAGTGGTAATACCAAAAGTAAATATGGTTAGGTAGGGTCCTGACAGGTTCAGGACTTTGTGTTGAGTAGGTGTAGTCTAAGTTCCTTTTTAAAGTGATTGAGGTGAGGGATGGCTCTTATGTGTGAGGGGAGTTTATCCCAGGCTTGGGCTACAGTGCATTTGTATAGTAGTCTTCCAACATTTTTGTTAAGTTTGTAAATATTGAGTAGCTGCCGATTGGAAGTACGGTGAGGATGAGTGGAGGTATAAGAGGATACAAGGCAGGAGTGGGATGGGCAGGAAGATGGTTTGTATAATAATGAGTGTGTGATTTGAAATTGTGATACTAGGACCTGTTGGGGGAGTTCCAGCCATTGAACAGAGTTGAGGGCAAGACAGTGATGAGAGCTGTAAGAAGAGTTAGTGGTAAATCTAGTTATTTTGTAATATGCTTGTTGGAGTTTAGATAAAACAGTAGATTGTATGTAAGTTAGGACTGGGGCAGCAGAGAGAAGGGAGGGGGGAGGAGGAGAGCCTGAGCCAGGGAGAGTCTAGAGTTAGAAGTGAGACATTTTCTATTATGGTATAGTAGACTAAGTTTTGGGTTGTTTTTTTAATTCTTTGAAGGATAGGCAAGTTAAGTTTTAGTTCATCATCTATGATGGTGCCAAGGAGTTTAGTGTGAGGTTTAGGTTTAATGGTGGTCATGTTAGAGGAAGTGATAAAAAAGCTTGATTTATGCAGAGAGAGAATGAGGGAGAAATAGCAGGAGTTTAGTTTTTTTAGGGTTTAGGATGAGCTGTTTATCAGAGAGCCATTTTTCAATGGATAGAAAAGAGTCTTGGGTATGAGTATGGAGTTCAGAGATATTGTTGGCAGTGGAGATGAGTGTAGCATCAGCAGCATATTGAATAAGGAATATTGTTTGCAGGAGGTGTGGAGGTCATTGGTGAAAATATTGAACAGGACGGGCCCAGGATGGAGGCCTGGGGCACTCCAGATGTGATGGGTAGGGAGGGGGAGCAGGAGGAGAGCCATCTGACAGATTGTTGCCTATTGGAGAGGTAACTAGTGAACCAGTCGAGGGAGGGAGCAAAGAGATTGAGATTAGTTAGTTTAGATAAGGGTATAGGGTGAGAGTATCAAAGGCTTTGGCAAGTCAAGAAAAAGACAGGAAACAAGTTGGTTATTATCTCTGGCCTCAGCTACTGTTTGGTATAAAGCCATTTTGAGTGGGTATTTCAGTGGGTGAGTATTATGGTACTATATATCAACTTCCATATCATATTCAAAAGCTACACATAGGAATCACAGGTAAGTCTACTGCCTTTTAATTTGAGACTCTTCCTGCGGTAGTAAAACCAGTAGCACCTGTTAGTCTTAAAAAGGTATTAGTTTTTCCATGATCAAGAAAAATAAAGAACTAAAATGCTCTTTCTGAGAGATAGCAACTGACACCTAAAGGGTCCCATTCCCAACTCAGTTTTATTTATTTTATTTATGCATTAATTTATTGCTTTTGTTACATGAAACGTGACTGGGCATAAGACCCATTTTTAGTGGAGGCCTGGGGAGAAAAGCTCCATTACCCAATTTATGAACACAGCAAAAATAAAATCACAGTAAAATATTTGCACACAATAAGAAAAAGGCAATAATACAGGATATTACATTTAACAGTTTACATCTACCCTGGGATTCAATAAACTAATTTACATGTTTGCGTGGTGAGCAGCAGCACTTAATGAATACTCTTTCTGCAGCTCGTCATCAAATGTAAGCAAGCAGGGTTTCATGGTGGCCAGGAAACTGTGTAAAGCAACACGGACAGTGAACTTAGTTACAGTATAGCTAACTGAGTTAGCAGGATTGCACAGAAGGCCACAAGGACCACCGGGGTTTTTCATATATGAATGTGTTGTGTTGCAGGGACAGGACAGAGTATATGTACACTCCAGCATACTGGGTTAGTGGGATTGCATGGAATGCCACAAGGATTACCAGAGTTTTTCATATATTAATGTATTATGTTGCAGGTGCAGAACAGGACAGTGTATGTTTACAGTACAGCATACTGGGTTTGCAGGATTTCACAGAATGCCGCAAGGACAACCAGAATTATTCATATATTAATGTATTATGTTACAGGGACAAGACAGTGTATCTGTACAGTCCAGCATACTGGGTTAGTGGGATTGTGCGGAATGCCACAAGGACCATCAGGGTTTTTCATATATTAATGTATTATGCTGCAGGGACAGGAGAGGACAGTGTGTGTGTGTGTGTGTGTGTGTGTGTGTGTGTGTGTGTATATATATATACACTTCGGCATACTGGGCTACAGGGATTGCTTGGAATGCCACAAGGACCACCAGGATTCTTCATATATTAATGTATTATGTTGTGGGGACAGGACAGGACAGTGTATGTGTACACTCCAGCATACTGGCTTATTGGGTTTGTGCAGAATGCCACAAGGACCATCAGTTTTTTTCATATAGTAATGTATTATGTTGCAAGGACAGGACAGGGCAGTGGGTGTGTACACTTTGGCATACTGGGCTAGCGGGATTGCTTGGAATGCCACAAAGACCACCAGGTTTTTCATATATCAATGTATTATGTTACAGGGACAGGACAGGACAATACATGTATACACTCCAGCATAATGGCTTGGTGGGATTGAGTGGAATACCACAAGGACCACAAGAGTTTTTCATATATTAATGAATTATGTTGCGGGCATAGGACAGAACATTGTATGTGTACACTCCAGCATACTGGGCTAGTGGGATTGCTTGGAATGCAACAAGAACCACCAGGGTTTTTCATGTATTAATGTATGTGTTGCAGGCACAGGACAGAACAGTGTATATAGTGCTGAACATTGTTGAATCCCATTCCAGTCAGTCTGTGCAAGTTGTATCAATGATCTGTAAGGGTACATGGGAAGTGTGTTTAATGAATAGGGACACACAGATGAAGTTTAGTGATGAACACCAGGAAGGAGGACAAGTGAAACATTGTAATGTACCGCACATGAGGAAATGTAAAAGGAAGACAGCTGCAGCAGCAACACTAATCACATCTCCACATGGCACAGTATGGACTGCACAGTGACAAATGTACATGATGTGACTGTCACACAAGGTAACATAACAGTGGAGGATGCCTGTGTGATGTAAGCATCCAAACATGAACAATGGAGAGGACATGTATCATGGATGTTAAATACAACTGGGGTAGGGTACATATTGTGAAGCTGTGCAAACTGATTTGCCTGAGCATGCCTGTACTGTCAGCAGAGGCTTCCAAGTAGGACACAGATACAGGCTCATGGCCAACACTAAAACCATCACACACAATCATAGAGAATATCAGAATAATACCACCAGTAATACCCATGTGTCTGACACAACATATGTGTTTCTGAGTTTGCATAGATGGTTCTGCACCAACACACTTGTACAACTGTTAGGACATGTCTGCAATCTATGAGTGCAATCAAGCACACTCTCCTGACACTGACATATGCAGAATGTGGGAGTAGGCACATTTGGCATTATAATCACTACAGTCTAGTTGACTGGTGTGCATGGCAGAGATATATATGGCTCAATCCACACTGTCATTAATGTAAACCATGCCATCAATGTCATTAAACAGCTATGTGTGTCATGAGTGCATCACCGAAACAGACAGCATACATGCATGTGGTATTACACCTTGATGGGGGTTCTGTGCAAGCGGACAGTAATGTTTCTGCAACAAAACTAATACCTAGGTATGCACAAATAGGTATGTGACACCTCACAGTGACAAAGGTGGTACACTTCAGTTACACATCATTGGAAGATATGTATGGAGGGGCATGAGGAAGGGTGCATTGCACTCAGGTATTGGTGTGGGGAAGGTTGTGAACTGTGAAGGTATTATGGCCTGTCATGTTAATATCCTGCACATACTCAGTAGTTGTGTTACATACAGGGGTGCTCACCACCATGGACACATGCTGGTGGACATTCCACACACCATATATCCCAGAACACAGGCCCCATAACAACTGGTCTGCTGATAGTGTGTGACATCTACATAAATCCTTGGTTTGTATATTTGTTTGCATAACGAAACAAATCATCACATAGGTTCATAGGTCCATAGATGTGTACTAGGCTAATGGCCCTGGAGCCTTTACAAGCTTAGCCCATAGGATTACCCTGGCATCGTGCCAACCAACCTTAGTTCCCAGTGCCTCTGTCAAGTAGAGCCAATGCAGTGATCCCCGAGAGGAATTTTCTATTTCCCATGCATTCATCAAGATTGCTCTTGAAAAGGCCAGTGAGGTGCTCTGCTTGACATGTATGGGAAGTCTATTCCACAGCATGGGCAGTCTCTGGGTTATGAACCTGTCCCTCCGGCATGTTCGGTTGATTGTGGTAATGAGGTTGAGGTCTCTGGAGCGTGTGGTGTGGAGGGATTGGGATTTCTTTAGATGTAGCATTTCTAACAGAGCTGGGTCAGACATGGCTTTGTAAGTCAAGCAGAGATCACCTCTAAGTAGGCGATATGAGACAGAGAATAGTTGGAGTTTTTTGAGTCTGTCCATATAGGACAGGTGTTTAAGGCCTAGGATCCTCTTTGTGAGGTACTTTTGTGGCCTCTCCAGTTGTTGCAGGTGTCTAGTGAGGTACATGCCAAATGAGGCATTGTACTCAATGATTGGCATAATGAGGGAAGAGTAGAGGGAGACAATGACCTCTTTTTTCCTAGATGCAAAACCCAATGTGCCACATAGAGGGACTTTCTGACCACAGTGGCAATGTGGTGGTCAAAAGAGAGGTTGGTGTCAACCCGTGTTCCCAGAACTCTTATAACGATTTCTGTGTTCAGTGGACTACCATCAATGTGGTAATTCATGGGAACCAGGTTTTTCCCAAGGGGGATGACGACACATATTTTGGCATTGAGCTTAAGGCCATGGTTCTGACACCAGTCATTGGTCACAGTGAGGCCATTCTGTAGGATGTCAACATCACTTGGGAAGTTAATAATAGCTCCCAACTTGCAATCGTCTGCAAACTTTGTCAGCCAGAGTCCCTTCATGTTGGCCTGAACTTCAGAGAAGTAGATACCAAACAGGAGATGAATCAGGACCGAACCCTGTGGGACTCCACTTGTGGCTGGTCATCAGTCTGACTTGGAGTCAGCTACTTTCACACTGTCAGTTCTATCTGTGAGCCAGTTTGCAACCCACCTAGTGATATAGGGGTTGATGCCTAGCTTAATGAGTTTTTCTATGATTTCTGAGTGGAGAATGGTACTAAAGGCCTTGGCCAGATCAAGGTAGGCTATATGAACCACATTGCCTTCATCTACAGCTGTGGTGACTGACTCAAAGAAGTCGACCAAGTTGAGCAGGCATGATCTACCCTTCACAAAACTAAACTGTGTGAGATCCAGAGTTTGGAGATTCCCTATATCCTTGTTTATTAGATCCATGATGATTCGTTCCATAGCTTTGCATATCAGACTCATCAGGCTAATGGGGCGATAGTTCCCAGGATCTGTAGTCGCGCCTCCTTTGTGGAGAGGGATGACTGTAATAGTGTGCCATTCTGTAGGGACAAAGCCTGAGGTGAGGCTGTGATTGAACATGTCACACAGGTGAGGTGCCAGTTCACTCTGTAGTTCATGTAGAACACAGCCAGGGATATTGTCAGGTCCCATAGAAGCTGTATTTTTGGCCTTGGACAGTGCTTTTTTAACATGTGCAGCAGTAATACTGGGTGCCTGGCAATCTACTGGTATTGTGATTGGTCCTTGGGGGGAGAGGGGTAAAGTTGGCACTGAATCTGTTGGCCAGTATATTGGCAATATCTGTTGGCTCGGTATAGGAGGTACCATTGTGCAGTAGGTCAGAGCATATCTGGGTATTGCCATGGAGATTCTTTACATAACTATAGAAGGCCTTGTGGTTGTCTTTATTATTGCTGTAATTCTGTTTTCATAGCTAGCTTTGGAGGATTTGATGAGGGATCTCAACTTTTTGTTGAGGCTGATAAGGGAGTTTTTCCAGTCTTGGGACTTCACCTCATTCCACATCAGTTTCCTCCTTTTGTTGTAGAGTTTGTTTATGGTAGGGGACCACCAGATTGGCTTCCTTTTTTTGGAGGAGAGTGTCTTGCTTCTATTGGGCATGGAGAGATCCATGAATTTTTGTACGTGTTCATACAGTGCATTGGTGTATGATTCGGCGGTCATGCAAATTCTCCATTTGCATGGGTGTCGTGAAGTTAGCCACCTCTGTTTTTAGGAGCCCAAAAGTTTACATGGTGTTATCTTTGTGGGGGGGGGAGAGATGTGGATTTCCAAAGTGATTAGTTTGTGGTCTGATCTAACCAGGGAGAAGTTGAGTATTGGTGTAGAGCAATAGTCGCCCATGTTAGTAATGACCAGGTCAAGGACGTTGCTACCTCTAGTGGAGGTAAGAACAAGTTGGTCCAGGGCATTGGAATTAATGAATTCCAGGAAATGTTGGGCAAGTGTACTGGTACATGAGTAGTTTTCCCAGTTAATGGAGAGGTAGTTGAAGTCACCCAGTATGAGAGTGTTAGGTTGGACCCTAATATTTTTAGGGTGCTTAGGAACGTGGTGTGTGAGTCTTGGGACATGGTTGGGGACCTATAGCAGGCTATGACCTGAATCGTTGTCTTATCCAGTGTTAGCTGCACCTGAAGTATCTCAAATGTGTTATGTTGGGCTACCAGTCTGGAAGTGTGTGCATCCTTTATGAATATGGAGACACCACCACCTTTGGAGCTTTGGTCCAAGTTCTGGGGCTGAAAGGTGTTGAATGACTTATAGCCTGGTAGTGCAGGGTGCTTTCTGCTGCCTTGAACCAGGTCTCTGTTACAGTGCATTTTGAGATTTAGACTTCTAGTGTTGAGCAGGATGACCCTCAGACTGCATTTGTTTGTAGCTGTTATGGTGGTAATTTGGTCTTTGGAACACTGCCTAAGAAGGCACTAGAGGGGTGGCAAAAGCCTTGGCCAGTATTCGGAACCTCAGGGGTGACAGATGCAGACCATCTCTGGCAAATCATCGAGGTCTGTCAATCATGTCATCCCAGGCAGACAGATACTGGATCCCCTTAAAATGAGACCAGAAACTTAGCCAATGTTATCTCAGTATTGTCATGGCTGTGGCAGCAGCCTTTGATGTGTGTTGATACTGTCTGTATTATACTAATAACACAGCTTGAGTCAATGATTGTCCACAATCTGTAGTCCTCCAAACAGCTGTTGTGACACAGGATTTATATGTCATTCTTGATGTCTGTGATTTCAATCATGGACAGGAAAGAGCCTAGCAGACAGCCCTGATGTACACATGCATGACTGTTGCACAAGCCAGGATATTACTAGTGTCCATTTAGAGAAGGTCCATGATGACATATTGGTCTACCTCACAGATCAGGAGAATCAGGATGTGTCTATACATGCATGCATCAGGTGCTGTCCCCAGCCCACTCATATAGATGCATGTTGATGTACACCCATCTAAGGGAAAATAGTCCATCTGGAGGGTGTGTTGAAGTGTGTATCACATTGTGTCAGGTTGGCATATGTTCTGAGTCATGCTTTAGGTGATCTGTGATGTTGTCACAGCCCATTTCTTCTGTGTGATAGGCCTGCATGAAGGTAACACAGTGCATGCTGCCTATATTGATCTATCCTAGGGTTTGGACACAGTCCCCCCACTCAGGTACCATTGTTAAACTCTACCAACCGGGGATTAACACTTACATCACTAGATGGTTAACCAATGTCCTCACTGACAGACCGCGTACTATGAAAGTTGATGAATCAACTTCTACCATTGCAGATGCCACCAATGGTGTACCCCAAGGATCTGTGCTGGGCACTATACTGTTTGTAATCTGTCAAATCCAGGTTACAAAATACAACCTGTAGCTTGCCAATTTTGCTGATTCACACATATTGGTTTCAATCATTGAATCCACCAATGATGGGACTATAGTACATGACAGGCTAACACACACAAATGATTGGTGCCAAAACCACATGGTCTACTAGTAAATACAGAATGTGTCAGGGTTTGTGCCTTATGCAAAGTAGAATTTTCTGTAAATACACCATGGACAATAATCCTCCCTATGCTGAAACCAGTGGTGCAAGAATTGGGAATGCTAGTAGATAACAATCTGAACTTGGACCAAGTGTCCACATTGGTATGGAAAGGCTACGTTGTGCATCTCAGAAGTCAGGCCATTGCATCCAGATTTGAGGAGGATATAATGGCACTTTACTCAAACCTCATCTGAACACTAACACAGTATAATGCTTCCTTTTGCATGTACCTCACCAGATACCTGCAGCAGTTGGACAGTCCACTGGGATGGCACACTAAAAAATACATGTCCTACAAACCATTCAATGATGTACATGGATATAATGAAAGCCCTTTTCTGGAAATCTGTATTGGAAAAGATGAGTTCTGCCTGGACTACAGGACATCTCTGACCCAGCCCTAATGTGTATACTGCACATCTGCAAATCAGTAGAGTCTGTTGAGAAGATGTTAAAAGCAATGTCCCACATGCTGTTGTAAAATGCTTTCTCTAATGTCAAGAAAATGCTCAGAACACAGTATTTTACACAAGCACCACAGCTCAAGTCTGTCTTTTACATGGCTGCAGGTCAAGTTACAGTGGATGACATCAGTAGTGCATGTTGTAGAGAAGAAGTTTGGAGGCCTGCACAAAACGGATCTGTAGGCATGTACACATATCAAAATACTGTCAATTCATGGGACTGGAGGAATGGAACAGTAACTAGAGGATACACACTTCTGCACACACACACACACACACACACACACACACACACACACACACACACACAAACACACACACACAGCTGACTACAGTGAGAACAGAATCCTTACCAAAGTACACAGACCACAGAACTCAGTACTTTATGCAATTACCACGGAACATGTCTGTCTTTTACAAGGCTGCAGGTCAACTTATAGTGGATGACATCAGCAGTGCATGTTGTAGAGAAGACGTTTGGAGGCCTGCATGAAATGGATCTGTGGGCATGTGCAAGTATGAAATTACTGTCAATTCATGGGACTGGAGCAGTAACTGTAGAATGCACACTTCTGTTCTTCTGGCTAGACACAGACACACACACCCCAGGTGACTACAGTGAGAACAAAACCGCTACCTATCTAAGTACACAGACTACAGAACACAGTATGTTACACAAGTGCCACAGCACAAGTCTGACTTTTACAAAACTGCAGGTGAACTTACAGTAGATGACATCAGTAGGCCATGTGGGAGACAAAATGTTAGGAGCATAGGCTCATAGCTTCATATGTACATATGAGACTACTAGTCTAATGGCCCTACAGTGTTTAGAAGACTAGCTGTTTACAAACAAGCACTACTGTTGATCATAGTTAGATGGTCATTGTTAGCACAGCAATTTTGTGAGCAGCACCAGCTGACCCTGTCCATGAAAGACATAGCTGCCACCCCAAAGGAAACTTTACAATCACCCAACCAGTAGTCAAGGCTGAGCTTGAACAGGGTCATTGAGTAGCACTGATTCACATGCAGTGGGAGCCTAACAGAGGAATGTGAGTTGTTGGGGGATATATCTGTCTCCCCAGCATGTTCTGTTTATGTCACAGGCTAGGTTGAGAACCCTGGGCCAAGTTATTCTTGTCCCATTTGATTTGTAGATGTGCAGCATTTCTAGTAGGGCAGGGTCTGAGGCTGCTCTGTAGGGCAGGCATAGGTCACCTCTCAGCAGCCTGCATGATACTGAGTACATGGACAGGTCTTTTAGTCTTTCCATGTATGTCATGTCTGGAGGACCTGAAGTCTCCCAGGCACAACCTGTGTTTTCTCCACTTGCTGCAGGTGTCTGGTGAGGTACAGAGAAAAGGCAGCATTGTACTCAATTACTTGTCTGATAAGGGTAGAGTACAGCAGAGGTATGACCACCTTGGTCTTGGATGTGATGTCAATACGTATGATATGTGTGAAGATTGGAGGAAGATGGGCAAAGGCTGCCAGCCTAGTCAAATAGAATTTAATACATAATTCTATCAATTGTATAAATAAATGTAAAATACAGGCTTGTGTTTTTAAATGAAAGAAAACACTATAAAATGTGAACTTCAAGATTGTTGCAACATTGCCATCTGCTGTAAGGAAAACCAAGCCAAGCATTTCAAATGTGTCTTTTGAAGCTGAAAAGATCTTATAAATCTCTTTGATGTTTACAAATCGGCTCCAGTGAGTCTGAATGAAGGTTTCAGGCCCATTGTTTTAAGGTTAAAGTTAAGGGCCAGAATTTACATGTGGAAGGTGCTTTATTGCTCTGGTTTCTGCTAGACTGTATATGTGAAACGTCTTTTATTGTTGTAGTCTCCTGAGCAGGTGTTAGCTTGCTAAATAATGCAGTTTGTGGACTGTGAACTCCAGACTAAGTGTCAAAATGATGTAATTTGGGAGGGCCTTAGAGAGCTGTTGTTTAGTGTTTAAAAACTATTGTTGAGTGAGAGACTAGGAAGCATTTTGATCTTGGACATCTAACCCAGCACTGCTTATGCTTTATGTATGTAAGCAGGATTATACCACTGTGTTTTCTCTTAAGATTAGCTAAAGGTTAGAAAGTTAGATTAAGTGTTTTTCTTTGACATCAGACCTGTCCTACTGTATTATTTTAAGTTTCTTTGTGATCGCTGAACTCTTATATATCTCTGTGGTTTAGCAGTATTGTCTTGTGTTTTAATTATTTATTATTAAATATTTAAAAACTTTTACCTGTGGCTGGTTTATGTAGAGCTAATTTAACCTCTAAAGTACATTAAATATTTACAGATTTTACTGTCTAAGTCACTCCAAATTAAGCCATGACTGTCTAGTCATACTACCATTGGATTATAACATTGCACAGTAATAATTGGACACCCTTTTATAGGTTCATAGGTAAGTACTAGGCTATCAGCCCAAGGGCCTATGTAAGCCTAGCCAACAAGGTTCCCTGGCTTACGCCACCCAAGAAAGTTTTTTTTCCTGTGCCACTATCGAGCAGAGACACAGAAGTGATCCCCTGGGTGTATTTCCTATTTCCCATCCACTCATCAAGATTTTTCGTGAAGAGTGCTATTGAAGAACATTGCTTGACATAGATGGGTAGCCTGTTCCAGAGTATTGGGAAGTCTCTGGGACAGGAATCTATAGCTCCAACATGTCTTGTTTATTGTGGTGACAAGGTTTAGGTCCCTAGATCGTGTAGCTCGGAGGGATTGGAATTTTTTTAGTTGTAGCATGTCCAACAGCTCAGGGTTTGACATAGGTTTATATCTTAGGCAGAGATCACCTCAGAGTAGGCGATATGCTATGGAGTAAAGCTGGAGTTTTCTGAGGTGGTCAGTGTAGGGCAATTGTTTGAAGCCAGTAATCCTCTTTGTGAGGTACTTCTGTGGCCTTTCCAGCTGCTGCAGATGTCTTGTGAGGTACAGTCCAAAAGAGGCATTGTACTCTATAATGGGTCTAATGAGTGTCGAGTAGAGAGGAACAATGACCTCTTTTTTCCTGGATGAGAACCCTTTTATTATGAGGTGTGCCACGTAGAAGGACTTCCTGACTACTGTGGCAATGTGACTATCAAAGGAGAGACTACTGTCCACCTGGGTCCCAAGGTCTCTTTTCACACATTCATTGTTAAGTAGATTGCTGCCTATGTGGTAGTTCATGGGTACAGAGGTTTTACCAAAGGGAATGACACTGCACTTTTTGGCATTGAGCTTGAGGCCATGACTCTGACACCAGGCATCTGTCTCAGCGAGGCCCTTCTGTAGGATGTCGACATCATTTGGGGACTTGACTATGGCTCTTAGTTTGCAGTCATCTGCAACCTTTGTTAGCCAGAGGCCTTCTGTGTTAGCCTGTACTTCTGAGAAGTAGATACCAAACAGGAGAGGTCCCAGGATGGAACCCAGTGGTACTCCACTTGTCAATGCATTGAGGTCAGATTTGGAGACTGCAACTTTTACAGTGTGGGTGTCAGTGAACCAGTTGGTGACCCATCTTGTGATGTAGGGATATATACCTAGTTTAGTGAGTTTAGCTATAATTCCAGAATGGGGGATGGTGTTGAAAGCCTTGGCATGGTCAAGATAGGCTGTGTGGACCACCTTACCCTCATCTACGGCTTTGGTGACTGCCTCAAAGAAGTTGATCAGGTTCAGGAGGCATGATCCACCTTTCACAAACCTGAACCTGGTGGGATCCAGAGTTTGGAGGTTACCAATGTCTTTGTTAATGAGTTCCACAATGATACGTTCCATGGCCTTGCAGACCAGGCTCATCAGGCTAATAGGTCAATAGTTCCCGGGATCAGTGGTGGCTCCCCCTTTGTGGAGTGAGCTAACTGTTGCTGTGCACCATTCAGTGGGCACAAAGCCTGATGCGAGGCTATTATTGAACATGGTGCTTAAGTGGGGAGCCAGTTTGTTCTGAAGTTCATGTAAAACGCAGCCTGGGGTGTTGTGCGGTCCCATGGATGCTGTGTTTTTGGCTTTAGAGAGTGTAGCTTTTATCTGCATAGTTGTGATTACAGGGACTCTGCATTTTTCCTGTATAGATATGGGCCCTTTAGGGGGTGGTGGGGGGGGTAAAGTTAGCACTGAACCTATCTGCCAGAATGTTGGTAATATCAGTTGTTTCTGTAATTTTCATGCCATTGTGCTGTAACTCAGAGCAGATCTGGGTGTTGCCATTGAGATTCTTGACATAGCTATAGAATGCTTTGTGGTTGTCCTTAGTGATTTTGTTTTCATAGCTAGCTTTGGAGGATCTTATAAGGGATCTCAGCTTCTTACTGAGGCTGACCAGTGAGTTCCTCCACTCATGGGATTTTACTCTCTTTTGCAACAGTTTCTTCCTTCTGTTGTACAGTTTGTTTATGACAGGGGACCACCAGATTGGCTTCATTTTTTTGGAGGATAGCATCTTGGTTCTGCTTGGGATGGCACGATCCATGCACTTGTGTAAGTGCTTATAGAGTGCATTTGTGCAGGATTCAGCAGTCATAACTGTATTGTCCATCAGCATGGGTGTCATGAAGTTCACCCCTTCTGTCTTAAGAAACATGAAGTTGGCTTTGGAGAAATTTTTTACCATGATTTCCTTAATGGGGGTGGGGAGTGGGGACAGGATGTGGATATCAAGGGTGATTAGCTTATGGTCGGACTGGACCAACCAAGAGTTGACTTCAGGTGTGGAACACCAGTCACTCATGCTGGTAATGACTAGGTCTAGGATATTGTTGCCCCTGGTGGGGGTGTGGATAAGTTGATCCAGGGCATTGGAGTTTATGAATTCCAGAAAGCGTTGAGCTAAGGAGTTGGTACATGAGTAGTTTTCTCAGTTAATGGTGGGGTAGTTGAAGTTACCCATTATTAGGGTGGTTGGTTCAACCCCAATATTTTCCAGTACATCAAGAAAAGATGAGTGGGAATCCTGGGGCATGGTGGGGGATCTGTAGCAAGCTACAATTTGGATTGCAGTTTTGCCCAGAGTTAGTTGCACTTGGATAACCTCGGATGCATTATGCTGAGCAACTAGCCTGGAGGTGTGGATATCCTTAATGAATATGGGCACACCTCCACCTTTGGTGTTAAGGGCCAGGTTACAGGGCCAAAAAGTGTGGTATGAGTTATAGCCTGGTGGTGCAGGGGTGCTCTCTGGAGCCTTGAATCAGGTCTCAGTCACTGAGCAGATATCGATGTTCTCCATTTTAAGGAGTGCCTCGAGTGAGTGCATTTTGAGATTTAGACTTCTAGCATTGAGTAGCATTACCCTCAGTTTTTGCTTGCCTGTTCCTGCTACAGTGGTGAATTTGTCATTTAAACCTTGCCTAAAAAGGCACTAAAGGGGCAGCAAGAACCTTAGCCAGTATCCGGAATCCCAGGGGCAACAGGTGCTGGCAAAGCATCATGGTATGTCGAACATGTCATCCCAAGCAAACAGATTAGCCAATTGTTGAAGTCAATCATTTTGTCCTTGTACTGCAGTATCATTCTGGGCAATGGCAGAATGCTACTCAGGGCTAGGGTCATACCTGCCTGGGCTACAAGATTGGAGAGCTCTTCCATGTCTCTTTTCATGTAGTCCAGGGAGGCACGTCTCAGGTCATTCACACCAACATGGACAATGACGAAGTCATATCCATATTTTAAGGGCCTTTTAGTAGCTGATAATTATATTAAGCTGGTGGTGGCAGTAATTACTACTGTATAGTTTGGATAAAGGGGCACAGCTGGAGAATCTGTGTCAGCCTTTCCCAGGAGTGTCTGTGAAATTGAATAAATGCTTATCTCAAAGTGTGGGTGTGTGTCAGCTACCTGGGCCCGGACATGAAGCACTGGTTGGACAGAGAGGGTACTGGTGGTTAGCTTGAAGCTAAGCTGAGATCTGGACCCTATAGCTCTGTCAGTGGGAAGTCATATTGGGGACCTGGTGAGCAAGGGAGCAACCAGTCCCAGACTGACTGTGATCTCTGTGTGCACTTAAGGGAAATTGTACTTTACTATGTGTATTAGTTATCCTTTCCTCTTCTAGGAGTTGCCCTCTGTGGTGTCAGTGGTGAGGACTGAGGCTCCTTGATTGCTGGGCCAGGGTACAGATGTCACATATTGGTGGCAGTGGTTGGGATATCCTATCACATATTGATTTGCTGTGGTGGGATCCGCATCACATATTGATTAGCTGGCAAACGCTAATTGGCTTGTAGTGGTGTGGGTAGAGCGAAGTCCTGTAGCTTATGTACAGTGATCTCTAAAAGTGTTTTGTACTCTAAAACAGCCACATAATGTATACTCAGAGTTCAGATCACAATTGTTTTATTTATTTTGTTAGCTTAGTGTTAGTCAGGGTGAGTAGGTAGCATTTCAGCAGAGGAGTATGGAAAGCTGACAAGGAGCCAGCTGGTGGAGATGTGTCAGACTAGGGGACTGGTGCATGGAAACCTGACTAAGGCAGACCTGATTGCAGCCTTGGTTACAGCTGCATCAGAAAACAGCAGCCTGGAGAACAATCAGACTGACAGTGGAGATACAATATCCTCGGAGAATGGACAGCTCAACCTTTCTGCAGTGGACTTAAAAGTCCAGCTGGAGCTAATGAGACATGAGTTGGAGGCCAGACGTATGGAACTAGAAGCAGCTGAGAAATTGAGGAGTCTACAAGCTGAGGAAAATGAACGGCAGAGGAGGCATGAGAGGGAAATGCTGCCTCTTTGCCAGAGTCATGGAGGTAATGGGGAAGAGAGTAACTGGACCCCCAGAAGCACAAAAGGTCAGTAAACGTCTTCCACAGTTTAAAGAGGGGGATAATTTTGATAGCTTCATTCATATCTTTGAGCGGGTATGTAAACAGTATGAAGTTGACCAAGGGCTCTGGGTATGGTTCCTGACCCCTTTACTCCATGGTAAAGCTATAACTTCTTTAGCAAAAATGCATGACACTGACTGTTCTGATTATACTGCTGTAAAAAGACACTTGTTGGAATGTTTTAAGCTAACACATGAAAAGTATAGGAAAAAGTTTCATGAGCATAGACGCAAGGCAGATGAAAATGTATGTGAATACGTTGCTGAACTGAGCACTTATTTTCATAGCTGGGTGAGTGGATGTCAGGTCACCACTTTTGAAGGGCTGGCAGACCTTTTGGTAAGGGAACAAGCCCTTAGCACTTTGCCTGAGG
This sequence comes from Protopterus annectens, assembly GCF_019279795.1. NCBI lineage: Eukaryota > Metazoa > Chordata > Ceratodontiformes > Protopteridae > Protopterus > Protopterus annectens. The sequence continues at coordinate 74,966,937 of NC_056725.1, read as the reverse complement.
ACACGAGGATCTGATTAGCTGATAGACAGTGTGCTACTTCAGAGGAGTTGGGGAAGAAGGAAGACCTATACCTAGCAAGCAGGGCAGCCCTGCACAGGAAAGTGACCGCCAGTACGGCTCATGGGACTAAAGGAACCCATGGTGGGCAGCACAGACTGCCCCAACAGAATCCACCAGTAGCAGGGGAAGCCACTAGTCCAGGTACATGCCCAGGAGCTAAGGTTAAATGTTTTGAATGCAACCAGTGGGGCCATGTGGCATACAGATGTCCATGGAGGCAAGGTGGGGAACCAAAGGTGAGGGAGCCAGTAAGTGGGAAAGACAGAATGCCAACAGTGGGTTGTCTTGAGACAACAGGGGTATGGAACTACCATTCTGCAGATGTCCTGAGAGGGAAGGATGTGGATGAGGCAGTACTATGTACTTATGCAGTTACATGCAGTGAGGCTAGGAGACAAGCATGTAGGTCTGGTAGCCTGGGGGAGACCCAGACAGACTGCATACTTGCAGCCAGGACTGCTGATGTGGCTACTTCAGGGAGTGAGCTGCTCTGTAGCAGTGAGACTGAATGTGAGCCACAGCTGCTTGTGGGTACTGATGGCCCCTTGGACAGAGTGACTGCAAAGGTAAAGGTGAGTAGTAGTACCCAGGCTGACAGTGAGGCACCGCTGTCAGAGGATGCCAGACTTCCTGTGGAAGGAGAGCTGTGAAAAGTTACAAGGAGAGACTTGAGACAGGCTCAGCTCTCAGACCCTACATTGCAAGGCCTGAGGCAGTTAGCTAGGGAGGCACCTGATTCTCAAGGGAAGGGGGAATCTGTATACTAGGACAAAGGGTTACTATACAGAGAGTGGACCCCTGAGGGAGGGCTAGAAGGTGAGAGAGTACAGCAGTTGGTAGTGCCTAGAACTTACTGTCTGGCACTTCTAGCCATAGCCCATGATATTCCCTTTGCAGGCCATATGGGCATAAAATGTACAAAGAGGCATATTATGAAAAACTTCTATTGGCCTGGAATTTCCAGAGATGTAATAGGGTACTGCAGGACCTGTGAGCAGTGCCAAAAGGTAGGCAAGGCAGGAGACAAGGTGAGAGCTCCTTTGATGCCTTTGCATGTGATTGAGGAAACATTTCAGAGGGTAGCTATGGATATTGTGGGTCTTCTGAGTACCCAAAGTTCCACAGGTAAAAGTATATCCCAGTGATTGTAGATTATGCTACACGATACCCTGAGGTAGTGGCTTTGTCCTCCATTGATGCAGAGAAGGTGGCAAATGCTTTGCTAGAGATTTTCAGCAGGGTAGGTTTCCCAAAGGAAATACTGTCTGACTGAGGTGCCAATTTTATGTCAGACCTACTGGCTTGTCTGTGGAAGTCCTGTGGGGTGAAGCACATGAAGACCACCCCTACCATCCACAGACTAATGGTTTTGTTGAGAGGTTAAACTCTACAATCAAGTCCATGATACAGGCATTTGCAGATCAGTTTAAGAGGGAGTGGGAAAAATATTTGCCCCATCTGTTGTTTGCTTACAGAGAGGTTCCCCAGGAATCCACATGTTTTTCACCCTTTGAGTTGTTGTATGGGCATAGGGTGAGGGGACCTCTAGATTTAATTTGAGATGAGTGGTAAAGTGAGTGTGAGTCTCACAAGGAGTCTGTTGTGGCATATGTCCTGAACCTCAGGACAAGGACCAGGGAACTCATGGATTGAGGCTCCTTGATTGCTGGGCATGGGCTTCACAATGTGCACAATGCAGAATGTGTGTGTCATCACTATGGACACATAGTGATGAAAGTGTAGATTACTATCGACATATGTTCCCAAGTCTCACAATACTGTGTTTTAGCTTAGAGGGATTCTGTGTATGTCAGAATTAGAAGGGATAATTCATTTCCAAAGGGAACAGTGAGCCATTGTATGCTTTAAGGTTGGGTCCATGAGTTAGGCACCAATCATTTGTGTGTGACAGCTCTTTCCATAATATGTCTCTCGTTTTATCTGCAAAGTATGTTGGCTTAGTTTTACATTTTAAAATATACTTATTTAAGTCATTATCTACTCTTTAGCAAGTCAATACACTGTAAAGTAGCTCGGCAGAAAGGAACCCCCCCATTCTTAAAAGACTCTCTGTTAGTTTCAACAAACTTATGTCTATTAAATGCTGGACTAATCAGCCTGCTTTAAGACATTTCTTACCTGATAGTACTACACAACAAAAGCTCTCTCTCTTAATATTAACAGGATAGTACTACACAACAAAAACTCTCTCTCTTACTATTAACAGTACAAAGCCTTTTTCTTTTTACTGTAGGTTTCTGGACTGTGCTTACCTCTGGGCTCTTCTCAACCCACTCCTTTTGCCCTCGCTTCAGTCAGGCTCACTCTGCTCCCCTTCCCTACCTCCATTCCCACTCAACCCGGCTTTCCCTAGATTAATACCCACCATTACTCCACCCCCTAAAGCCTGTTGTCCAATTACAAGCATTCCCACCTCCATACATCCAATCTAAACCAGAACCATATCCATTATTACATTAGCTCTGCCTTAAAGCTTCACAATCTGCACTCTACCACCCAGTCTACTACCCCTACCTTCTAGAACTCAAATTGCACCACATCACTAAAATTGTGCTACCTTCTCCCTAACCTGCTTCTAACATTATATATATCATCTAATCTACATCCCCTCCCTAAACCATTCCCCAACCCCTGCAACAATTGTACACTCTACTCTTCCTCTACATCATGACGACTTGGCAAAAAGCTTTAATAGCATATCAGGCAGCCTAATTCAATATCACTTTATGTATCTCTCAAAACTAAAAATCCTTCCAGACACAATCACTATTAAACCTACCTTCTACATAATAGTCAGCAACAATAAATCTACCTAATATCTTAAACATTACCTCTCCAAATAACACGCTCTATCTCTGTGTGGGGACATCCACACCAAACCAGGGCCCCAACTAGAGCTTCCTCTGCTAAAACCATAAACACTAAAAATATTCTTCTAGCAACCCTAAACACACATAGTATCTGTAACAAAAAACACATTATTTCATGCTTGATTAAGCCAATACACCCAAAATATCCTAGTAATCACCAAAACTTGGCTAAAACCCCATATCCATGATACTGAAATAATACCTCCAGGCTATAATATACTCACAAAAGACAGAACCAACAAAAAAGGTGGTGGGGTAGCCTTAATCTGTCCCAACACTGCCACAATCTCACCTTTCCCTAAAGAAATACCATTTAACAATGCTGAAATTCTAATCAGAATCCTATAAATTAACAAAAAAAAAAAACAACTTTGCGTTGTTGATCTATATATATCCCCTGCACAAAACAACCAACCTATGGAAGATATCCTCTCTTGGATATCAGAAAACTAAAGAAATACCAACAAAATATCAACTTTTGACAATACTGAAATTCTAATTTGAATCCTACAAATGAACCCCCCAAAAATATGCATTGCTAGTCTATATATACCACCATGGCAAAACAACCAAACTATAGAAGATATCCTCTCTTGGATATAGAAAACTAAAGAAATACCAACTTTTAACAATGCTGAAATTCTAATCAGAATCCTGCAAATTAACAAAACAAAACAACTATGCACAGTTGGTCGCTATATACCGCCTGGGCAAAACAACCAAACTATTGAAGACAGTAGAAAGAGAAGTGAGCAAACGCTTACAGAAAACCCAAGAAATGCTGCAAATATGTTTTCAAAGAATGGTGCTTTCCTCCTTGGCTACTGCTGCTAAAATTCTTGTTAAGACGCTTCTCCTTGTTTCTTCTTTAAAAGAACTTTTATTAAAATGATTTAAAAGAAAAAACAAAATAAAAGCTACAACCTAACCATTTGAAAGTTAGCATTGTAACACAAAAAAGAGAGATGTGCGCTTTCGGTTTATCAACCTTCTTCAGATCTGCTTAACGTTTGCAGCTGCTTCTATTTATATTCATGCTGCTTACTTAGAGTCATCCACCACAACCAATGGGAGCCTCTATGCTAATTTTTAATGTATTTGTAATCCAATCTGGTGTTCTGGTTCTTATTTCTTAGAAGCCAATTACTTTCTTCCATGCAAATAAGTTTTAATAAATCTACCAATGTTTATTCATTCCTTTCTCTCACCCAATTTGCTATTCTTTTTCTTTTGCTCCAAAGGCTTGTGTGTATCCTGTTGCAAGATGCAGGCTCCACCTTTTTATGTCATGTTCTTATTTGCCTTTTGTAAAAACTAATCACTCTCCCTGCATAGCATTTTTCATGTATTTCGCCTCTATATTAGAGGCGTCTGTCTGCCTATAACAGAGCTACAACCTCTTCTCTTTCACAGGTTGTCTTCATTAGGTAAACCCCAAGTACAGTGGCTTTCTCCTTTGTTTTAAAACATAGGATGAAACGCTTTCTTGTAAATGCTCTTACTTCCATGTCATCAGGGCTCTTTCAAACTGATAGCGCTTACTTAACTACATAGATGCACTTGCTAACTCACAAGTGTAATAGAAAATCATAGATCAAAAACTTTTTTATTATTTTGTGTCTTGCTTCTTAATATCAAGTCTCTTTCTGGCTAAGAGTGCTTGCTTATATTCGAAGATGTCCTGCTGATTCCTGTTATTCTATCTGAGTTTTGCTTAGTACAGAGCTCTTTACTCAATCTTATTAAGAAGCTATCCTGATGTTTTTTTAATGTTATGTAATCCATTGGTTAGCAAATTACACTTTTTCTCTTTTTTCTCTCATATTAATTCCAAACTCTCTGCTAATTCAATGCCTTTTCTTCATTTGCTGACAAATTTCCGCTAACAAATATCTTTGATCTCCGTTTCACATCATTTCTCCTTTCTAATTGATGTAAATAATGGATGAACAACACATTTTCTATTCCTTTAGCACTCTAAATTTCAATATTTTCCAGACTTCTACATGCACAATGAACTTGATTTCAATGTATTTATAGTTTGGAGTTTACTCTCCTTCCATTATAATGTTCAAACCAGGGCTAGAACCCTGAACTCTTTGTTTAAAGGTCTAATGCTCTACCAACTACGTTGGTAGATGCATAGTTCAACTCCCTCTTAGTTTTCTTTTCTTTATAAACAAGCTTGAGGAGGACTATAACATACAGGCCAAAAAAATGATAAGCAAACCACACTCTTTTTATTCCTTTAATGCTCTTGGTTTCAATGTTTTCCAAACTTCTTCTTGCATATTGAGCTTAAATTCAACTGTTTTCATTTATGATTAGGGATTTCTTTGTCTTTCACCATGGTGCCCAGACTAGGGCTCAAGCCCCGGACCCTCTGGATAAGGGTCTGATGCTCAACCAACTGAGCTACATTGGCAGATGTATAATTCATTTCCCTCATAGTTTCCTCTCTTTTAGAACAGGTTTAAGCGGGACCATAGCATTTAGTCCAGGGAATTGGTTGGATCGTAAATTAATTATGCATTTCAACTCAATTTTTTCTGTTCTATTTACTATATCACCTCCTCTTTCCATATGCTTAATCTGTGCAATAATCATAAATCTAAAGTTATGCTCTGGATTTTCTTTAATATGTACATAAAGAGCATTAGTCTCTATTTTATTATGAATGTCCCGTATATGTCTTAATACTCATTCTTTGAATTTTCTATTAGTCTTACCTATATAGAATGCTTTACATACTATGCAACTTGCTACATAGATCACATTCTCACTGTTACAAGTTGCTCTTTCTTGAAAAATGTAAACCTTATTTGTCATTGGCTGCTGAAACCTATCTGTGCTCATAATGTACTGACATGCTTTGCATTTTCCACATTTGAATGTTGCTGTTGGCATAGATACATTCTTTACCTCTTGCCTATCTATGTCGCATAGGAGCCTCTTTAAGTTCTTCTTATTTTTATAAGTATAACTAGGGTGTTCTCCTACTGTGTCTTTTATCTTCTGATCCATTGTTAGTATAGGCCAGTATTTCTTAATAGTTTCTCTTATGATAACATTATCTGTACTATACGTCAACTATTGAAGATATCCTTTTTTGGATATCAGAAAACATCAGTAACAAGACTATAATTATGGAAGATATCAACATTAACTGGCAGGATCTCATGACTGACTCCCCTACTAATAGCATAAACCTCTACATTTATACTCAGCTCATTACCAGCACCACCTGTATGCATAACAGCAATACCCTAAGTGCAACTCTTGACTGGATGCTTCTTTCTAATCCAGACAAATACTCTACTCTCCACAGTCTACCCAATACTCTTAGTGACCACCTATTCATATTCATATATAGATCCACACTACAAACTACAGGAGCCCACACATACAAAACTACCAGAAATATTAGAAATTTTGACCAGCAAAACTTTAACGAAATCCTAGAACACACTAACTGAAACCCACTTAAAACACTACCACTAGAAGATGCCCATGAATACTTCAACAATATATTTCTAAACACTCTCAACAGCTTAGCCACCCCCCACACCAAATCAATAAAAGCTACCCATGCTCCCTGGCTAACAAAAAATACCAAACAACTTTTACAAGATATAGATGAAGCAAGGAAGGAATGGCGCAATAACAAATCTAATACCAACATAATCAGATATAAACACCTATGAAACAAAGCAAAAAAATTGTGAAATTAGATAAAAAAAACACTTTTCCAGTCAATTAGCAAACCACAAAAACACCCCAAAACAATTTTGGAAACACATCTCAAACCTGCTTACCCGGGCTCTAAACAAACTCCATCACCATACACTGACAAAACCCCCTCAGAGATAGCCAACCTGTATAACTCTCACTTTATAAATAGCATCATCAAACTGTTAACAAATCCCACCTTCACAACTATCTCAAGCCCCAGCTCTGATCCCGCTCTACCCTTATCTCAAGACTCCTGCACAAACAAAAAACCCTTTACCTTCCCAACAAACCAGTACTATGTCTTCTATCCCCTTTTCTCTTATACCTGTCCTTACCTCTCTCATTCAAAAATTACTTAAAAAACTAAAACCATGCTTCCTCTCATCTGACAACCTCCCCCCCCCCCCGAACACTTAAAACTTGATGCAGAAGCTATAGCATATCATGTCAGTGTCCTTTTAAATCACACTGTATCAGAGTCCAATGTCCCTAACCTCTGGAAAAGTCTGTCATCACCCCTTTACATAAAGGGGGCAATTCCATTGAAATATCCAATTATCAACCAATCTCCATCCTCTCTCCTCTTTCCAAACTCCTGGAAAAATGCATACATAAGCAACTGTTGTACCACCTCATCCAAAACAAACTAATTACCCCTACCCAATATGGCTTTTGCCCATCACACAGCACCACCACTGCCCTAATCTCCTTCATGGACACTGTGTCCAAATCCATTGACTCTGGTAATATCACTTCTTTCTTACTACTAGAACTATCAAAGGCATTTGACACAGTGTCCCACAACAAACTTCCTCATCAGCTATCCATTATAGGCTGCACCCCACCATCCCTCCAGTGGTTTGCAAGCTACCTATCCAACCACCAACAATGTGTCAGTTGGCAAAATAAATTATCCCAATATCAAACCAACATAAATGGGGTACCACAAGGGTCCATACTTGGACCCTTACTCTTCAATGTTTTCACCAACAACCTTCACACCTCAACATCCCTTAGCTCCATTATCCACTATGCAGATGACACTACCATAATTTCCTTCTCCAGTAACATACAACTCCAGCAACACCTTCACCTCAATAGACACATGGCTGAGAGAAGCCCAGCTACTTTTAAATCCTAAAAAACAAAACTCTTGATTTTTTTGACAAAATCAATCTCGTCTGACTATAAAATATTCTCACAGGATAACACAGAAACTGAAACAGTTCCCACAGCTAAGCTTCTAGGTGTAACAATAGATTAACTTTCGAACACCACATCTGCAATAGCATTAAAAGACATACATCAAACTAGGAACACTCTACAGACAAAAAACTTTCTTGGATAGCTACACCAGAAAACCCTCAACACCTGTTTCCTTCCCTCACTCTTATATGCAGCCCCCTTATACACCAATTTACAATCTTCTCTTAAAAGCAAGCTACAATCCTGCTACCATAAAATTGCCAAATTTGCCACAGGTTACCCCTACCATTCCCACCAGTGCCTAGCTCTGAAAGAACTAAATTGGCTCACACAACACCTAAGCCTAGTACAGCTGTCTCCTGCACATAAAATGATATACACACATGATAGCTGCCCAGACCTCAAATCTGTCCTAATACCCTACAGACCTATAAAAGCCCTCTGCTCTGAAAACAAACAACTCCTAACTGTCAACTTTCCAAATGAAAGAGTTGGACAGTGTCTACACTCTCATGCCACCGACGAGCTCTAGAACTCTCTGCCAACAGATTATTACTACCACTGACACACCCTAAAAAAACATTTTCTATGCCATCAGACATGCCTCTGCTCTTTCCCTAACAGCTAAACTCCATTCACTCTCTAGGGGCTTTCCTTTCTATCCCTAAAACAGGAATTTCATCTACTAACCACTAGCATATTAGACTAAGAGACTTTACATATTTCTACACCCTTAACTTTCCCATCCTTCTAAGCATCTACTTGCATCTAATGTTCCGATCCTCATTCTTTACCTTACTCCTACCTGATGTATATATACAAAAAAAAACTATTTGCAATCTACCACTTTAATTTAGTACATGTGTTATTATTGTGTCTATCTCTCTGTAGTCATTTTGTATTTATCCTTGTATCTATCTCTCTGTACTTACTTAATATTCAATTATTATTGTGTTCTTAAATACCAGATTGTATCTTGTTCATGTAAATTATCTTAACTTTCATGCATGATTTGGGGCTTTTCTCCTCCGGCCTCTGTGGAAAATGGGTTCCTGACCCAGTCAGACTTTCCTGGTAAACAAATGTTAAATAAATAAATACATAAAATAGATAAATGTTACCATTATTGGGGAACTCTGTATTAGTGCATCCAGTTACCAATCATCTCCAAACTTGGTAAACCACAGGCCATCTACCATTGCCTGTGCTTCGGGGAAGTAGTCTGCAAACAGTTGAGGGCCCAGCACAGATTCTTGTGGTATTCTAATTTTAGCTGGCTACTGCTGGAGGTGCAGTCCCCAACTCTGAGAGTGCGTGTTATGTCAGTAAGTCAGTTGCCTATCCATGTATGGCTTAATTCCAAAATGGGAGCTGTTCACTATGTCACATGAATGGGAGAATAGTGTCAAAGGCCTTGGATAAGTCAACATAGGCGGTATGTCTTGTTATCCCTCAGCCAGGTCTTCGGGGTCAGTTACCATAAGCAAGATGTACCCTTGAAAAAAACAAAATGGGGAGGATCAGGTGTGTTGAAAGTCACCTGTATCCCTGTGGATATAGTCCATGCTGATTCCTTACTTAGCCTTGCAGATAAGTGTTTTTAGGCATATGGGTCAATAGTTGTAGTTCTGCATGTTACCAGATTGATGTGCATTGCATAGCATGCAACATTTGATATTACATTTTGTACTGTGGTTGATATATGTGTGGAAAAACTACTGAGACACCAGGGTTGCAGTGCTTGGGGGATGACAACAGATGGATGTATTGCAAATATGTGACATATTGTTAGATAGGGCCCTCAGTTTATAATGTTTGCACATGTAATTTCATGTCATACACAGGAAATGGGCAGTAAACAGCAGTAATACAGCATATGTATGCAAGATACACGTTTGTGCAAAGGTAAGCAGTGCACAAATGCAACCTGCATTGCTAAAGCCTGAGAGTCAGCAATGAGTCTATGAAATACACCTTCTGCTTAACTGACTATGTGGCAGCATGCGTTAATGCACTGATACATTCGTTTGTTTGGCCCAGATGGTACTGGGTTCAAATACAGGTGTATCTAATACTTTAAAATGCTTTTAATTACAGACTGATAATGCAATGATATGAATTGTTTATATGAGATTTGTTGCTGCATTTTGCTGCCACTGACCATCGATGCATATTGGTACGCAATGTGCATATCCTCTCAAACATGGAGCCCAAACATGAAGGAATCCATTGCTTTTTCCTGCTACTTATGTGTGTTGTATGCAATTCTATTTGTTGACCAGATGAAAGGGGTTAACATAGGGTAGCTAGGAAAGTGGTGAAATGGTGAGCAAGCAGAAGAGAAACGAAGTCTGACAGTTAGTACTGATTATCTGTACATTTAGCTGTATTTGTAAATGTCTCATACTATAAATGATAGTGTGTTTTTGTTTGTTGGAGCGTTTCTCCTCGGGCCTCCACTGAAAATGGACATATATCCAGTTGGACTAGCCCGGTCAACAAATGTAAAATAAAAATAAATAAATACTGAACTGATCCTATGGCAGCATCTGTTAATGCAGTTAATGCAGTGATACATTTCTTTCTAAGGACAGATGGTGCTAGGTTTGAATACAGCTGTATGTAATACTTTTAACTACTTTCAGATTACTGCGCAATAATGCATTAAAGAAAAGAAATGAGAAAGATAGGGCAAGGTGAAATGGGTAGCAAGCACATGGAAGAACAAAGGGAAAGTATGGCTGGAATGTACAGGAGGGAGGTAAGAAAGAACCATAGCTATCCATTTCTTTAACAATGCACAGTGAACATATCTGCCAAATATTAACTGAATTTGGACACTCCAGAGAGAGTGGTAACCACAACACAATTATGTTGTATAACCAATTGGACTGAATCAAGTATATCAAGAAGACGTGTGAAATGGAAAACTATGTATGGGATGATATTTTTTTGTGGGACAGGTGCCCTTTTTTTTGTAACAGAAAGAGGAATGTTGGGGAAGGTACATGGGAATGTCTGGGTTAGGTAATCTGGGTAGGTGAGGAAGCAATTGCAGACAGACAAGACAAACAAGACAAGTGACAGGGATGGTGATGGACAAAAAAGGTTGGGGGGCACCATGATTGGGGAGAGGGTGAGGACATCACAAACCTGAGGTCATCAAGCTGGGTGACAGAATCAAATTCTCACCCACTGGACTGTTATCACTGTCACCTCACTGTGCTGCTGGCTGGAGTGCCTGGCATCTGAATCTCCTCATCCAGGTATTATGTAAAATGAGGGAGAGCAGCCTCTCCAGCTGATGTAGTCTTGCACCAACAGTGTGTCACACAACCCTAGACACCATCCCCGGAAATTCAGCGTGGGTGAAAAAATCACCACCTCCACCACTGCTCCCAGAGGATACCACTGGACCATCCTTGGGGTTGGACTACCTGAGGGGGCAGGTAGTGCAGGGGTAGTTTAGGCAGTGCTGCCAGGTTGGTTCCCAGATGTGCTAGGCAATGGTGCTGGAGCCAGTGGAGGGGGCAGAGAGATCCTGTGGGATAGGCCTACCCCGCTATGCTGTGAAGCATTTAGTGATGTGGTACACATGGATGACTTGGACATCTTTTGATGGCACATATTAAAAAAATAAATAAATAAAATAAAAGTAAAATAAAAAAGAGAAGATAAGGGTTGGGGTGAGAGAAAAAAAGAGATAACATTAGTACATTCATATGTGGCATACAATGCATTAATACAATTAATTGACCCCTAAGCACTATGTTTGCACGATGATAAGTAGTGCTCAATGGTAGCAACCAAAGCAAATTCAAGGTTATTGGATGAACAGACAATTGTGTATGTGTATTAGACAAATGTGGCAGTCCAGGTAGCAGAAATATTCTTACAGGAATATAGTACACAATATACCCACAGTCATACATTTGAGAATAAATGTGATAATACATAGACAGATGAATACATAACTGACACAATACTAGTACCTCAGCCCTCATACATATAATTAATATCAGCTACACCATGTCAAGTGTTATAAGTGAGAGTGACTATAATGGGAAGTGGAACAACAGTAAAAGTGTATGGAATATGCTTTATTTGAACCCAGGACCATGTGTATAGCAGTCTTACACTTATACCTGTTGCCATAAGAAGGTTGAGAAAACACTTCTCTGTATTGCAGTTCATTGCTATAAACTGCAATGTCACAACAGTAAAAGAACACTTGCATACCCTGTACTAGAACCCAAGACCATCTGTACTCCAGCCCTACACTTACACCTGCTGCCACAACATTAGTTACATGACATTCCCTATTTTACTAATCATTCTTAAGGTCTCGCTGTTAACTGCCATGCTGCATTGCTTAGTGATTCCCAGTAGTATTAATTGAATGCATTCGGTTTTTATTTTTGGCTGTCTGGGTCCTGTCTGGCCAGTTGTCCAGTTTTCACACTGTTCTCCTTCATGCAAGTGAGATAAGCACAACCAAATGTGACATTAATTTTTTTCTTCTGTTTGCTTTGTTTGCGGTAAGTGGTGGATCTGGCAAAAAGTGACCCCCCCCCCCCCAAAAAAAAGCAGAAAAAAGGGAGAAATAATTGAAATTAGGAAAGGCAACATATGATAGACACACTAGAAAATGTTAGTACAAACAGCTTTGCAGCAAAGAACTTAATATGCACTCAACCAACTGCAACAGCATCTACAGTGATATCTAGTAGTTGTGGATGTTGTGCACCTAGGGACCACACAACCTGCCATGATTATTGCTTGCAAATATACAGCTCTGTCTTACATTTCTGTGTTTGTTGGCCATTCTTCATTTATCTGAGCCATAATCTAAGACATGCAGTGTGTAAGCCGTTCTATATCATTGTCTTTAAAATGTGTGAGGATATTAAGTGGAAATAATATCATATGCAGTTGTCAAAAATAAAGGGCTGGGTGGATGTGAAGGAACATAACCTGTGACTTGCATGCTGCTGACTTACATTTCCAACCTTACATCTAACACTTTTTAGATCTAATCTGACACACCTAGTGGAAGTAAAGCAGCCTGCAGTACTGTTTTTCCCACCAGTAATCATTCGCAGTTGCAATTCATTAATAATAAACACTGAGGGAATACCTGCACTATGTTTATATTTCCTACACAGATCCAAGATTTTGGGATTCAGCAATTCTAATGAGTTTGCACTTCATTTGCATCTTCACTGTACTGACAGCCCTGAATCTGCATCATACAAGGCAATCATGTAGCTAGGAAAACTGAAGGTGAGGAGTTTTATTTATGTGGAGAACACCAAAAAGAGGCTCTTACTTTGTGCTATATCTACACAGAGGATTACTGAACTTGAGAGGCGTAGTTGCATTTTGTCAGCTACATACTGTATATGCTGAAATGCAAGTCAGAAAAAATCTATTTAATAGTTTAATATGTATAGTTTTATTAGCAAAGGTTGTTTATTGGGGGAGGAAGCAAAGCTGCATGTCTGTTATGGCACACACAAGGATATGTTGATATTGTTACTCTCCTTTTTATTACTACATAATACACTCCAGGTTAAACACTTACCTTGTACTTCTTAGGTCTACTGGCAGCAGCAGCAGTAGCATGGGCTTCAGTGTGTAGCACATACAAATGAATTAAAGCAGCAGCAGCCCCTAACATTCTTTCTGTGTACACTCCTTTCAGTGGCTGTATTCCAATAGGATTTGGAATTCATAGGGAAAGCCACCAAGGAGTCTACACAGTTGCTTTATAGCTTGTTGAATAGCTCCACCATGTTGGATTGGTTGATTAGCATGCAGTTCAACTGTTTATACTGTAATTAGCATGCCAAAATGTTTATCTTGTTAGCGTGCCTCTAAACATTGTGTAGAGCCACTTACTAAATACAAAATAGTCCACATACATGTTCGCATTGTGGTGCAACACTCACACAGTGGAAACAAACCATGTAGGCTTTATTGAATCCCCATGCTGATTTTTCTAATAATATTACAGAATCGGCTCTAAAGCCCTGGCAGATCCTAAAAACAGAAAATAAATGCATAAATAAATAAATGATGTATGAAGAATATGTGTGTGTGTGTGTATATATATATATATATATATATATATATATATATATATATATATATATATATATATAGGCAGACACACCTGTAACTACTATAAAAGATGTATGTCTAACACCCAAGGCAAAAAGAGTGTATTAAAAAGGGGGGTGTAGAGAAGGTTAGCAAATGTAACTAAGCCTTATTGTGTTTTTATATACACACATATTGTTTATGTGAGCAGTATTCAGCTATGATGTTTAGTTATGTTTATATTTATTTTTATTTTTTTATATATTTTTATTTATGTGTTTACTTTTTGAACACTTAGTAGACTGATGAGTGTTTATGTACCAGTTTAAGTTTTTTATTGTAAACTTCATTTAAGATGTACATTTAGTTAACTATGTGGATGGCAGAACTGTTTCAGTCTTTGTTGACACAGTTCTGCATTAAATTTTCTAAAACATTAGTATATTTGCAACAGCATGATGAGATGGTTTATGTATGATGCATATTACACTGTTTAGATATCTACAATATATGCCTTATTTATCATATCTGAAATCTATTATGTAAGTTGTGGTTGGAACATACTAAAAATGTATTTATTTTGCTAAAGTGTTAGGTTACTTTAAATCACTTGGTTTTCACTAATTATTTAATTGGAGGGAAAAAGGTTGCTAGCAGTGATTGGTTTAACAGTGTTTAAAATGTTTAGGCTTGTGATAGAATTTTATGTCTGATGAAGCGTAGGAGCACTACGTGAAAGCGCTTACATGTTTTTTATGGGTCTATATCAGTCTGTCGAAACTTCTGACGATCGAACACCAGATGTTCAAACTGTGAAGTTCGAGCACTGATTATCGCGAAGCCGCGGAACACCGAATTCTTTCCCAAGGAAAGAATTCGGTGGGCCATTTCTGTGACTTTGCGATTATCAGGACTGTGGTGGGAAGTTATAGGTTGGGTTCAGGTAAGTGTGCGATTATGTGGATGTTAGGCTTAGGGCGCGGGTTAGGTGAGATAAGGTTAGGGCACGGGTGAGGTGGGTGTGCGATAGTGACAGACTTTAGGGTTAGGGCAGGATAGGTGAGTTAGGGTTAGGGCACAGGTCAGGTGAGTGTGCGATAGTGATGGACCTTAGGGTTAGGGTTTGGGTTAAGGTAAATGGATAGATAGTAGTGTATGTACAGTTTAGTGTAGGGTTAGATGTAGGATTTTAAGTGTTTAAGTGTTTGTGTGTGGATTGCTGTTTTTTTTGGTGTGCTTGTGTTGTGTGTGTGTTTCTTGGAACCGCAATTTTTTTTCCCCTGGGAAAAAAAAAATTGCTGTTCTAAGACTTCAATGTTTTTATACTTCTTGGTTAGAAGTTCGAACATATGGTGTTCGAACTTCAGCTGTTTCGGTGAACTGATATAGACCCGTTTTTTACTAAATAAATTGTTTGGTTTTATGCCATGCATGTCCTTTGCCTGCTTGGAATTCATAAATTTTCAGATAACACTACTCTGTTGTGCTGGTCTATGGCAAGACCATTTTGCCTTGAACTCTGCTATTGAATTTGACTTTTTTTTTGTCCATCTTCATAGCTGACTATAATGTTTTATATATATCTGCAAATAATAAACTAAAGATATTAGCAGATGCAGAAAAGCTTAGAAGATATGCAGATAAATATAAATGGAAAGTACAAAATAAGCAGTTCATTGATGACCCAAAAAAGTTTTGCAGAGAATAGGAAATCAAAGCAAAAGGAATAGAAACACCACTAAAAAAGAAGAAACAGACATATTTTGGAGAAATTGCTATGAAGACCCTGTGGAACATAACAAAGATGCTGAATGGTTAGAAGATGTAAAAGAAACAGTAAGATGTTCAAATGTACAGGATATGAAAGGAGATGAAATAACAGCCAGAGATACTGAAACAAAATTAAAAAACGCTCCTAACTGGAAATCCCAGGCTCAGATGCAATACCTAACTTCTGGCTAAAAGTATTAACACCTTTATATGAAGATTTAGGCCTGAGTAAGAACTATGTATATGCACATCCTAAACAGACACCAGCCTGATTAACAACAGGAAAAATGATACTCCTCCTCCTGAACAGTGAACCTGCAAGCTATCCTAAAATCTATGGACCAATAACCTGCCTTCTCTCGATGTATAAACTATATACTGGAATTGATGATGACAGAGTTTATAATCATTTAGAAAAAAACTCATTCATGATCATAGAAAACAGGGTAACAAAAGAAAGTCGTGGAACAAAAGATCATTTGTTGTTAAAGAAAATCATAATGGAGAATTGTAAAAAGTAAAAGAATCCATGCATGGCATGGATAGATAACAAAAAAGCATTTGACATCATCCCACATTCATGGATGAAGGAGTGCTTACAAATGTACAAGATATACCCTACATTGATCAGTTACATTACAGTGACCATGCAAGTGGCAAACCAGTTTGCAGCTAAGCTATGATAAAGGACAAATTACTATTCCAGGAACAAAAATACAAATGGGGGATACTATAGGGTGAGTCTTGTCACTTCTGCTCTTTTGTCTTGCCCTTATCTCATTAAGCTGTCTACCTAATAGATTAGGTCATGGCTACAATTTGGCTCCTAGATGGCTACAATTTGGCTCCTAGAAAACAACGAAGTGTAAAGACTTATCTTCTTTTTGTGGATGATTTAAAACTGCATACTTCATCAGATCAGGAACTGAAAGCAAAACTGCAAGTAGTTAAAACTTTCTCAGATGATATAAGAATGCCTTTTGGTCTTGATAAATGTGCAAAAGTAACATTTAAAGCAGGAAATCTGCAGCACCAAGAAAATATCAGTCTGGGGCAGGAGTGTGATATAAAGCAACTTGAGAGGGAGGGAGTCTATAAATACTTGGGAACTGATGAAAGACTGAAAATAAAATATGAACTAATGTGAACAAAACTCAGTAAGGAATATTTCAGAAGACTAAAATTAATACTGAAAACAGCCCTGACATCTAGGAACAAATTCCAAGTTATAAACCAATTTGCTCTTCCTGTTCTAACTTATAGTTTTGGGGGGACTGACTGGACCCAAAAGGTATTGGATCAGTTGGAAAGAAAAACAAAAAAAATGTTTCAAGCTTATCAAATGATATATAAAAATCAGATTATACCAAAATTATATATTCCTCATTCTGATGGAGGTATGAGCCTCCTCGAATTTGATTACATGTATAGATTTGTAATCATACAACTGACCTTACCAGATCCAGACATAGTGAAAGTTTTAAAATATGAGGAGAACAAGTCTAAGATGACTTCCCTGCTAGTTTAACAGAAGCATATCGGTGTAAAGTGGGAATGAAAATCCGATCAGAGGTAGACAAAAATCAGATAGTAACTGAATGTACCAAAAAACAAAACAAAGAAAAAATATAAGGAGAAGGAGCAGCTGAGAAGGCAAGACCTATGGAAAATGCATAAATATAGTTTCAAGTACAGAAAATACCTGGAACAACTTCATGCCAATCAGGATCTGATGCAGGAATGGTTAAGGACAGGTGAATTTAAACTAAAAGATGAAAGGTTAATATTGGTGGCCCCAGATAGTGGTCTACATACACGTTGGTTTACAAAGTCCATTGACCATGTGGGAGCAACAGACAACTACAGGTTTTGTAAAACAGAACTGGAAACAGTCGCACATCTTGTTGCTGGGTGTGATACACTAATGGCAGAGGGCCTGTACTGACAGGCATAATAATGTGGCAAGACTGTTGTGTTGGGGATTATGCAAGCATTACAGTATTGAAGTATGTGAGAAACACTGGAAACATGAGCCACAAAGTATTATAGAGAGCAATGAAGTTTATATTACATTGGTCACCCATTACCAACAGCTCAAAAAATAGATGCGAGAAAATCAAGTAAAGTAATCCATGCAAAGATGACAAAAGTAGCATTGATCATCAAAATTGCTACACCCAGTAATTATAGTGCCTTATGTACAGAGAGACAAAGTCATAAAATTCCAGGATTTACAGGCAGAAATGAGTGTGATGTGGAAAGAGGATTCCCAGGCAGTTCCAATAGTAGTAGAAGCAATGGGTCTCATAAAAATAATTTACAGTAGTATCTAGATATACTACAGATGCATGTAACTCCATATGAATTACAGAAGGAGTCAATTCTGGGAACATTGTGGGTGTTGCAAAGAGCACTTTTGGCTAATATCAAAAACCAAAACAATAATAATTTCATGAACTTTAATCGTAGTTTTACTTAGTAATGCATTCCATTTCTGTGATGGTATTAGCAACCAAAAGACTTGATGAAATGAAACTGACTATCATTACATCCCAGTGCCCTCCATCCTTCATTGGGACTGCTTACCCCTCCTTATCTTCCTGAGACTCAATCTGACAAGGTTGGTGTCAGTGAGAATCTGAGGCCTTCCTCATACCAGGCTTCATTTTGCTGCTGTGAAGGGTTCTTCTGTTATGACCTACCCTCATCCTCATCTGCATTTGAGAGTATGTCTAAAGATTGGGAGCACAATGGAAATATTCTGGTGTATTTCCCAGCCTCCACAGCAGCTCAGGCAATGTGCATCCCCCTTACACCTCAATGAAGCATGCCTTGGCTATGTCCCCAGCCTCCCACAGGGACCATACATCAAAAATACTCATTTGATTGGCCTCCCTTCTTGGGATGGGCACACCCATCCCTCCCTGCCATCCACAGAGACACTAATTGAAGGTGGTCTACCAAGACTGTATTTACGGCTTTATCCCTCTACACCATGGCACTAAACTTGGTAACTGAACTTAGGTTCATAGGTTCATAGGTTCATACTAGGCTATCTGCCCTAGGGCATTTATAAGCCTAGCCAGAGTGTACCCATTTTAAATTAATTTTGCTATGCCTTTTGAGGTTAGTATACTGTGCCTCTGTCTAACAGTGACACAGAAGTGATAGCCGGGTAAAATCTCCCATCCACTCATCAAGATTTCTCTTGAAGAAGAGTCAATGTGGACTCTGCCTAACCTGGACTGGGATTTTATTCCAGAGTGAAGGGAGCCTCTGGGTTATGAATCTGTCCCTCCAGTATGTCCTATTTATTTCAGTGCTGAGGTTCAAGTCTCTCGGGATTTTCTGAGGTGCAGCATGTCCATTAATTCTGGTTTGACATGGCTTTATACATCAGGCACAGATCGCCTCTGAGCAGGCGGTATGCCACTGAGTAGAGCTGGAGTTTCTTTAACCGGGCAGCATATGGCATCTGTTTGAGCCCTTTGATCCTCTTGGTGAGGTACTTTTGGGGTCTTTCCAGTTGCTGCAGGTGTCTGGTAAGGTACATCCCAAAAGGGCATTGTATGGACCTGATGAGGGATGAGTAAAGAGGCACGATGACCTCCCCTGATCTAGATGTGAATCCCTTCATGATTAGGTGGGCTATATAAAATGTTTTTCTAACCACTTTGGTTGTCAAATGAGAGATTGCTATCAACTTGGGTCCCCGGTCCCTAATGACTTCTTCTGTACTTAATGGATTACCACCTATGTGGTAATTTGTGGGCACTCTTTTTGCCAAAGGGGATGACTATACACTTTTGGCGTTTAGCTTGAGGCCATGGCTCTGGCACCAGTTGTCTGTTTCTATGAGGCCCTTTTGGAGGATGCTTGTGTCGGCTGGAAAGTTGATTATGGCACCCAGTTTGCAGTCATTCATGCCCACGTCCTTCCGTGTTGGCCTGTAGAAATATATAACAAGAGAGGTCCCAGGACTGAGCCTTGTGGGATGCCACTTGTAACTGGTTTGGAGTCTGACATGGTTCCAGCAATTCTAACCATGTGGGTTCTGTCCTTGAGCCAGTTTGCAACCCATCTAGTGACATAGGGGTTTATATTTAAGCTGGTGAGCTTATCTATAATGCCCGAGTGGGGTATTATATCGAAGGCTTTTGCGAGGTCCAGGTAGGCTGTGTGGACCACCTTCCCCTCATCAATGGCCTTGGTGACTGTTTCAAAGAAATCGACCAATGTTTAAGAGGCAGGATCTGCCCTTAACAAAGCCAAACTGGGTAGGATCCAGTGTCTGTAGGTCCCCAATATCTTTATTTATGAGGTCCATGATGATCCTTTTCATAGCTTTGCAGACCAAGCTAGCCTGGCTTATGGGGCGATAGTTTCCAGGATCCATTGAGGCACCACCTTTGTGGAGAGGGACCACTGTTGCTGGTACATATCCTGTAGTAAGGCTAAGATTGAACAGTAGTTTTATGTTTGGGTTTAGCTCTTCTTGGAGTTCATGTAGGATGCAGCCCGGGACACCATCTGGTCCCATTGATGCTGTGTTGCAGCTCTTACCTGAGCATCTGAGATGTCAGGGGCAGCACTCTGTTGGGATAGATATTTGCCAGTTTGCACTGAACCTGTCAGCTAGGATGTTGGCAATGTCTGTGGGCTCGGTGTATTTATTGTCATTTTGGACTAATTCTGAGCATATCTGGGAATTCCCACCCAGGTTCCTAACATAATTTGACTTGAAAAACAGTCCCACAATATCTTGGAAGTGCTTGACTTAATGCAGCCAGTTTGCAGCATATACAACATAGTACAGGAGTGCATACAACAGTATCACTTACACATCCCGGTAACTGATCTGCTCCTCCCACCACTATTCCCTGGGCACTGCTTGCCCTCATATGCCTGCAGCAGGATGCATGTGACTGCAGAATGCAGCACCTTTTCTTCTAGTGATTTTGGATTTTTTGCATTGTTAATTCTTGCTCCCTGCTGTGGCTGTTTGATTACTGTACCACTATACTGTAGTCTTCCTGTGATTTTATCTCACCATACCTCTCAATCTCTTGCAGCAAGAAATCTGGTCAAAGCATAATAATGGAAGGACAAAGGCCCGAAAATGGGGACAATTTTTAAATATTGCTCTTACAAACTTAGAAGGTTGGTAGAATAACAGGTTTTGCATTAGCATGAATTTTCTGAAGGGTATGAAGTCTGAAACTTAAATGTCTGTTATTATTTTCTGACTTCAGTCCTCAATTATTTACTAATGATTTGCCAGAAAACTACAGTTTTTTAAGAAAAAAAGACCAAAAATATGTAAGAAAAATTTGGACATTCTGCAAAAATATGAACAGTTGAGAGGTATCTATCTCACACATTATTGGATTACTTCTACTTTTTTGTAATGCATTTATTACTATTGTGTCTGAAGCTGCTATAGACACTTCAAGTATTGGGTTGTGGCACCCATGCCTATTATACAAAACAACAACAACTAGCACCAGCAAAGCTAAACAAAATGAATTAAAGGGGTAAATAACCAGAAGCAGACTCAGCTCTCAGGCAAGGTTACAATATTTATTCCAATTCGTCTAAGAAGACTTTTTCAGAACTCAAAAAGAAGTTGTCCTAAAGATGCAAGTGCCTGACTGAATTGGAATAAATGTTGTCACTTTGGCCGACAGCTGTGTTCACTCCAGGTTATTTGTTACTAATTGTATAATATTCTGCCTTTTGTATTATTCACCATTTACAATCATGATATTTTGTCTGTTGTAATAACCACTACGTGAGGTTTTGTAGACAGTTGTATCTACAGCTTCTTGATTGCCACACTGAAGTATCCATGCTTGCTGCCCCATAATACACAAGTAGTTGGTATTGTATTATCACTGCCCTGTAACATTCCTGCTTATGTCATAGATGCCTCAAGTACTGCTGGTTTATTGTAGGGCTGCATCCATGCCTGCTGTTCCATTGATCCTTATAACAATGAAATGCTTTGCAATCTATTGTATTGAGCTGTATCAAGTTATACTGTATTGAGATATATTTGAGTACTGTATTGTACAGTATCATATTTTATTGTATTGTTCTTCACTGTACACAGCTGCACTGCTCTCCATCAATGCCAGCTGTTCCATTGATCCTTGTATCCTGTACTACATTATCCTTTATTATATTGAGCTGTACTGGTTTGAAATGAGCTACGAGTAGTATTGTACATTACCATATTATACTCCACATCTCATATTATACTGTAAATAACCATACTGTACCATATCATATTATACTGTACATTACCATATTATTCTGCACATTACTACATTATACTGCACAATACCATATTATACTGTATATTACCATACTGTACAATATAATATTATATTGCACAATATCATATTATACTGTACATTACCAAATTATACTGTACACTACTGCATTATACTGTACATTAACATACTGTGCAATGCTATGTTATGCTGTACATTACCATATTATCACAGATAATGGAAGCAAGTGCTGTAGAAAAGACCATAAACTGTAAGAATGCAGCACAGACAGCCCAACGAATTACAGCACACTGGTTTATTCAGAGACAGCACTCCACAAAGTGAAACATAAACTCTTATATCCTCAAGTACGTTTTGGTCTATACAGACTTCCTCAGATGCAGAGATGAATGTATTTTTTACATACACACAGAATTTTATTCATTATTTTAAGTACAAAATGTGTTTTAAATGTTTTAAATTTGTATTTATTCATATATTTCATGATTTTTATGTGATACATTTTATCCTGTCACATTTTACTCTGTCACAATTTGCTATTTTAATTAGTTGCACTGTGATTAGAGGGGCATCATTTATTTATTTATTTAGACGTATTTAAACTGTTGCTTGTGAGATACATTCATTTATGCATCTGAGGAAGTCTGTATAGACAAAAATGTATTTGTGGATATAAGCATTTATGTTTCACTTTCTGGAGTGCTATCTCTGAATAAACCAGTGTGCTGTAATTCGCTGGGCTGTCTGTGTTGTATTCTTACATTACCATATTATACTACACATTACCATATTATACTACATGTTACCATATTATACTGTACGTTACCATATTATACTGTACTTTGTTACAGAGTTGCATTGTTTTGTATTATCACATAACTGCTTTCATTGTCCCTTTATATATCATACAGCTACTGTATTCTTCTATATTATACTGTGTTGTGCTATATTGCAATGATTGCACTGCTTCTCAAACCCTTTATAAATGATAACCTCTCCCCTCCCTTCTAGAAAGCCAAGGGTCATCAATGTTCCATGCCATTACATAAGGTATGCCTCCTAGTGTTTCTTGACCAGCCATGGGCACTCTGTCTACCCAAACAATTGCCGGCCTTAATGCACCTGAGGCAATGCACCACCTTTAGTGAGCCTTCTAGTACTAAATACCTCAAGGCAGCGTAAAAACTGTCACATGCTTAATGACTAACATAGAAACAAACCCCTCTGTTGTAAATCAAATATAAACAAACCCTGTATTAGATGGAAAAAGTTCATAGCTCTAAAGAATTGAAGAGAAACTCATTGTGTTATAATCAACCTCAAAAATGTTAACAAACTCAGGAACAAAATCAAATGCTGCAGAACTAATTATGAACTAAAATTTGTTACATCAACAAAGAATAACCACAAGATGTTATTTATGTTAAGAACATCATAAATAATAGTCAGTATTGCACCGAGCATAACTCAAATGACACCACCCACTCATACCATGAATATTCAGCTAACACACTCATACCATGAAGATACAGCTAACACACCATTACCATGAATATACAGCTAGCACAACCATACCATGAATATACAGTTAACATCCTTGCAGAGCAAGTCACCCCAACCTCTCCATTCTTTGATTTACAACGCATCTCGTCCATACACCCTAGCAATACCCTCTGAACAGGTACCAAAAGCACCCTCCAAGAACAAAAAAACAAAACACTATGGGTCCAGGTAACATACTGGCATATTTTTTGGTTGGCATGAAATGCACCCTATCAGACCTCCTCTTATGTGTTCAACCATATCCTCTCTACTGGAAATTTAACAGAAGCCTGGAGAACAACTGTAGTAGTTTTCCTTCACAAGGAAGGCTCCACCATGCTAGTGATAATTATAGACATATCAGCCTCACAAGCATTTCATCGTCATGGCTCTCATCTAGACAGACACAGAAATCCAGCATATCCTAGACTTAAACCAATATAGCTTTTTAAAAAGCAGCTTGTGCCTATTAAACCTAATTTGCTTCTTTTATAAATCATTAGATGAGAGTAACTCCATGCACACATCTAACTTCAATGTAGCCATCCACTGATATCATCAGTAAGTTGGTCAAACTCAATATAAATCTCTGTGTAACCCACTGGATTGCCTACTGGCTTACCAATAGACACCACACATATGCAGCCTCTATAATGCATTCAGAAAATGGAGTGGAAGCATAGATGGGGTGAGCTACATGCAGATAATGGGTGACAATACTATGGGAGATGGTCACTTCATAGTCTCTAACTTGTATTAGTCACTTATAACTGGTCAAATATATGTAGATTATTATGCAGCAGATTACAAGGGCAATATTAGCATTGCTCACAAATATGGCATTTGTTAAACAGGCATTGTTTATATATAAACGTGAAATCTGTCTATTGAGCAGCAGCTATGTTGAATTAAGACAACTTGAAATGATGCAAGTACAATGCATAAAGTTAAAGCCAGCATTTCAGTTGTATGTTTAAGGCATTTTATTCTGAAAACTTTACTGAATGCCTCTTACTGAAAGTCATACAATTAAACATATCTACTAGACTAAAGAAAATGTTTTCATGATAAGGTTCAAAGCACATTATCAGCTGGGAAGATTTTTTTCAATTTTATCCTGAGCATGATTTTGGATGACAACACTGACAGCTAGCCAGCGTTCAAGCTGCATTTCATTTAACACCACTAAAATGGGACCACAACTGCACGTATAGAATGGCAGGTGGTGAACAGTGCTTAGCAGCCTTCTCTGCTATTTGTGACACCATTCAAAATGCAGAACACTTGATGGTAAGACAGCTTTTTGCTTGAGTATTCATATGTAAACACAAAATGGATATTGCCCTTGTGAAATGGATATGATTGAAATAAATAGTCATGTGATATATGAAATCATACATCTGCTCCAATCATGGCTGAAATGACTTGGTCACAGGGGTCCTGCTCTTTGAAAGGAGTTGTATATAACCTCACAGCAACATTGCAATCTTGCTTTGTTTGATGATGATGAAATAAGCAATGCCTGTACTGGCTGAGCAAGCTGCATAAACATATATATTAACCCAGATGTATCTACGGTATAACTGGTTGAAAGGTTATTCATGGTCTTGATCCTTTAATGAACAGTACTTTCAAAACACCACAAATCTTCTCTCTTTTTATGGTTGAAGTCCTCTGAAACCTCTCTTACTCCCCCGTAGAAAAGGCTTAACTTACAGTAAGTCGGCCATATCTTGGAGAAGGCAACACTTCATATCTGTGGAAGTGTCAGAGTTTGTATGCAAATGTCAGCAGACAGCAGCTTTAGACAAAACATTGTAATGGTTTTGATGCTTTTACAGTCAATACAGCTACTTTCATGCATTTGCATGGGAGAGCCTGTACTCCCTGTCTGTGCCCCAGCAAAGATGAATGCTTTATCAGTAGCTTTCCCTTCAGTCTATACACTTTATTTAATATATAAAACTTTATTTGCAGGTATAGTGATTTCCTAATATACCTGCCATAACTGTCCTAAATTACAAATAGGTCATGTTTCTTGTGAGTACTTTATAGTATGCCACGAGGTGATAAATGTGCCTTGTGCTGAATTCATGTCCATGTCATCATAACATTCCAGCTTGTTGGAAAAGTTAGTCAAGTACATGCCCCCAGACAATACACTGTATTAAGTAGAATGTCAATCTGTATAGTATCTTAAGTACTCAGCAATTAATCTTAGCCCATGCATTTTGTTTTCATGAAAGATTTAGCTTGAAGTGCATACACTGAGTTCCTGGTTCAAGTATTTGTCCTAAACCTTCCCATCTTCTACTTGTGCTGTGTTATACATCTAGAAGTTTCTGAGCTATTGATCTCTGCCCAGTGCATTTGCTTCTGATACCATTTCTTACAGTGAAATATCTATTAAAGTTCTTGAATTATTTGAGGTGCTTGTATTTTTATAGCAAGAGCATCTTTTCTGGTGAATAGGTTTATAGGGCTATGAAATTACATTTTTGGTAACTAGGTCTATAGATTAAAGAATTAAAGAATAATGACGATCGTCATCCTGCATCATTTTAGGGATGAGGAAGATATGAAATAAAGAAAAATGAGAATTGGAATTACTTTTTTCATGTCAAAACCAGCTAAAAAGGCTGGCTGTTAGTACAGAGGACTAAAGCTATGAGATAGTAACAATCCCATGGTCTGACTCTTTAAGCCTCCATTTGCCTTGTTTGTAAGCAAGTCACTTAACCTGATAATACACCTGCCGCTGAAAATGAAAAAGGTTCACACAGATTAGTGTTCTATCATGTGTCACAAATACAAAGTAGATGAAATAGTATGTATAGATCTGAATCCAGTATGATGAAAACATTTCCAACAAACTCAGAACCACACATGAAACACAAACTACTGAAATCCACACCTGTAACAATGAAACCACAAACAGATAACCAGGTGATCAGGTGCTCCAGGTGACTGGATGAACAACGATGCTTTAATCACTCTTCAAAATAATAAAAACAAATAAATTCCTTCAAGTTGAGCACTTTTGCTCCTTATATGCTTTGTGGAACTTCATCAGAACTAATTACTTGTGCTTAACACATCTTTAAATACCGATTTACTGCATGACATGACTGAAACTAACCAATATAAGTGAATAAATAATTAATTCTGCAATATATATCATTAAAGCAGACTTTGAACTACATCTTTTAAAAAATATGCATGCTTATGTGTAAGAAATTATTTTGACTTATATAATAAAAATCCTGCTTCAGCCTCCAAATTCCTTAATCTTAAGACCGAATTTATAGAGCAACTTTCATTAATTCCTGGGAACACCATGGCATTTAATTTTAGTTGCCACCTTAACTCACACGTATTCAGGTGTTCATTAACTACAAAGCCTCATGGGTCCCATTTAACTTGCTCAATTATCATAAATTCACAACTGTGTGACCTATAGTCTTTAATGTGCCTAAACAAAGCATTTGTAGTCTTTTCCTTTTTTATATCAGTCAAATCTTCGTAAATTCTATCACGTAACCTTCTAAAGGTTTTGCCAATATAAAACACATGGCAGAACTTGCAAATGGCCAAATAAACAACATTTTAGCATCACATTTAAAATGGCATCTTAACTTATATGTTTGCCCTCTTACATTGAATCCATCTGACTTTACTACAAATGGACAATGAGGGCAATGACCACATTTGAACATCCCATTTTTGCTAATGGTACTGTGCAAATTAAAATCACTATTTTCCAAATAATTTTAAACTCTTTTCCCCTTTTATAAACTATGCATGTTTTTCCCCAATTATTTCTTAAATCACCATCATTCATTAGGAAATTCCAATTCTTATTTAAGCTATTAGTTATTGCTTTGCTGTCCAATGTATAAGTCATTATGCATAACTTATTGCTGTTAGAGCCCTTATTACTTTTTAAAGGGGGGGGTCCACCTACTACATCTCTTACACTGTTATTAATTTACGGAAGGTATATCCCCTTCATTCTTTTGTCAACTACCTCATCTCTAATTTCTGTAATAAACTCCACCAGGTAACCCCTTCTTCTAAACATGTTCACCAACACTTCATATTCCTTCAAAAACACCTCATTTTCTGACACCATCCGAGCCAACTATACTAACTGCCCTTAACTACTGCTTTTTTGTGATGTAAAGGGAGCCAACTATTGAAATGTAAATACATATTAGAAAATGTTGTTTTTCTATAAATGTTAGAACTCTAACAATATTTAATTAAATCCTTCTTTATTTCTACATCTAAGTAGTTAATACATTCATCACTGCTGGCATGAGTGAATTACAAGAATTCAGCTATATTGTTTATATATTTCATGAATTCTGCAAGTCTTTCAAATGTATAAACCGACAAAACAAAAATATTGTCTAAAAATTGAGTGTAAAACCCCAGGACTTATTGGACTGACTGTTGAAAACATAAGATTTTTCCCAAAAATACATAACCACATCAACAAACATTGGAGCATATGCCATCCCCATTGCTACTCCATTCACCTGTCAAAAGTATTGCCATTTGAAAAATATAAAATTGTTTTTCAATACAACTTGCATGAGTGTCACAATAGTGTTAATTTTGTCTCCTGAAACTGTACCTTGTTCAATTAAAAATGCCTCAAACCACTCAAGCCCCCTTTGATGCGGAATGGCCGTATATAGATTTTTCGCATCAGGTCTATATCATATGAGCGACTCGCACAAATTACAAATGCTCATAATATCGAATGTACCTCAAAGTGCTTTTTCTGAGATCATGGTACAGTGAAGAACGGGACATATGCCCTTTCCTCACCATATTGCAATCTTGGAGTTGTAATATATATTTAGCGTGGGGTGTGGGGGGCACAGCCCCCCACAATAGGAAGTTTGAGGTCCGGTACATTCAATATTATGAGAGTTCGCAATTTGTGCAATTCGCTCATATGATATAGACCCTTTCGCATCAGTTGTGACAAATATTGCCTTCTCATCAAACAATACATTACTAATCTGGCTGAAAAAATGGCAAGAATCCCTGCATACACAAGGTAACTCGCTAACACATTCTTTTAATGAGTAATCGATAAACTTTGTAATATAATAGGCTTTTGACCTAGTGCTATCAACTAAGGGCCTAAAAGGTGGATCATAAAGGCACTTGTGGATTTTGGGGATTCCAAAACTACTTATGATAGCAGGCTTGTCATTATTTATGTAGTCAAATTATTTTTTTAGTTAACTGACCCTGTAATAACATATCATATACAGTTGCATAAAATCAATGTTGGTGAAAGCAATATTAATTTCATTTTTTGATAATTGCATATAGGAATCACTCAACAATGATATATTCATTCTATTACTATAATCCACACTATTCATTACCACCAACCCTCTCTCCTTATCAGGCTTCATGACTCTAATTGAGCTATCCACACTGAGATCTTTCAACATTTCAACATCCTCCCTTGACATATTATAATATTTATTTTCTGTGGGTTGGTTTGAAATGTTCCTGAGATCAAATTCACACATCTTTTCAAAAACCTGTATATTATGATTTTAGGGAGGGCTGAAGCAGCTAGGTCTAACAATATTATGATTACAAGTTTCACTTTGAACCTTGTCTACTGGAAACCATAACTCTAAATTCAGTTTTCATGTAAACAATTTTAAATATATTAGTGTATCCCTGGTTCATGCAAAACCAACAGTTTTAATCATAAACTAAGCTTTACTGAGAAAATTATCTCAAAGCTGTAGTTATAGAGTGACATTGCAGCAAAG
This sequence comes from Protopterus annectens, assembly GCF_019279795.1. NCBI lineage: Eukaryota > Metazoa > Chordata > Ceratodontiformes > Protopteridae > Protopterus > Protopterus annectens. The sequence continues at coordinate 74,937,528 of NC_056725.1, read as the reverse complement.
TATGAAGAGACATGACTCTATGTGGAAAAATGATGAATTCATGAAAAAAATCATTTTCAGAAAATAACCTAGGATTTGAAAATGCCTTCATTGTTGCTTTACCAGTGGAAGTAGCAAATAAAAATGTATAAGATTTACAGTTTAGACTTACTGCAGTAGCATGTTGCAAAGAACAGTAATAACTTCATACAGGATTTGGTCCTAAGACTATGGATTGAAGCAAAAATTATTATTATTATTATTATTATCATCATCATCATCATCATCATCATCATCATCATCATCATCACCATCATCATATTTTTAATGCTGGCCCTTTGGTGTAGAGGGATAAAGGCATGACTGTACCCCAGACAACACTTGTTCAACTAGTAGCACAGGTACTGGAGGGACCAAGTGAAGAGGGTGGGCACCTGATGCCAGTTCTGCCATCCTTGGGGGAAGGGAAGCAGTTTGGCTGATTGCATTAGTGACACACGTAGGAATGCAGTACATGACTATAATATGAACAACCTATTATTAGAGTATGTATTCAAAAATGTATTCCAAAACTGTGTGTAATAAGAGCATTTGCTTTGGTTGCTAACTATTAATTTATGGTACATTATATATTTAATCACCATTTGTTTAAAGCCATCCCCTGATGCATTTGATCTGTCAAGTCAGTTTTGTGAGATGTATAACTTCATCAATGAAAAAAGGTAATTAAGATATCTAGCTTTTGTCTGTTTAGTCCCATAGGGGAATGTGTAAAATAGCAAACTCCCATGACACAGTAGCCTTTTCATACCACATCTTTTCTAGTCTGGCCCTTTGTGAGCACCATAAGTTATATGAACATTTACAGCTCCAAAATACATGCAAAATGTCAGCTCTTTGGGCTTCACAGAGTAGACAGTTTGGAGAAGATTTGGAATAGTATTTATTGAGTTTCACAGGAGTTAAATAAGCATTACTAACTATTGTGAATTGGGTATACATGAGTTTCTTTTTTAAGGGATTAGTTTTAAAGAAAGTTGAATTGATTGAGATTTCTGCTTATTTTGAATTGCAGGTTGCAGTTTGGATCAATAGTCTGAATATAGAATATAGTAGATTATCTAGATATTTAATAGCTGTGATTAATTTATAAATATGTGCTAGCATTTTCTAAGTGTGAACATATTCCATAACTCTTTACAGAGATTTATGTTGTTGTCTTCTAGCTTTGGGTCTTCTAATAAGGTTGAGGTAATTTTTTTAATCTGTCTTAGTATAATCAGATAGCTTTTAGGAACATTTAAGGCAATTCTGAGATCCTTTATAAAACACTTTTTATAATAATAAATGTCTAATATCTTCAATTCTTTAATTAAGGGGTAATTTTTCAGATTTAACTTAGAATTATTTAGTTTAAGATATGGATTAAGGTAGATTAGTTGGAAAATGTTAAAAGATCTTGTTAGATTTGGTGATTTAATTATATTGTGGAAGATAGTTATCATATTTTAGGCAGTTATTTAGTTTAATTCTATCAGTACTTCTTTATTGAGGAGGGGTAGGGTCTTAGAGTTAATTTTGGAACCCGTTAATAATTTATACCATGCTTTTAACCAAATAGGGATCCATTTTGTTTTTATTGGACAATTATCAGAGATTGCTATAATTCTACTAACATTTATTATGTCATAATAGAGTTTAAACTCCAGGAGACCCAAGCCACCAATCTTTTTGGGCTAAATAAATATTTGGTAGCTAATATGGATCGATTTGGGTTCCCAAAGAAATTTAGAAAGATTTACACATAGGGTTTTGAAAAAAAATGTAGATATCATTATATTAATTGCATTACATTGAAAGAGTAGTCTAGGTGGTATATTCATTTTAATAATAGCCACTTTTGACAATAAAGTAAAACTTAATTTGTTCCATCTGAGGATATTTTGTTCAATGGTTGTCCAAAGTTTTATTAAGTTAATCTGGTAAAACTTTTTTGGGTCATGACAAAAAAAATATATCCAGATATTTCAAAGTATCATTTAATTTAATTCCAGACTCTGGAAATAATTAGTTAAGTTATAGTTTAGGTTTAAAGGAAATAAATAGATGATTTATTCATGTTAAGTTTGTAGTCAGGAAATTTTGAAAATGTTTCAATAGAATGCTGAATTTTTGGCAGATCAGTATTAAGTAAAGCAAAGTAAAGGTTTAAGAAATCAGCAAAGGCCATTAGTGTAAGCTTTATATTATTTATTATAGGAAGGTAGTGAAAAGTTCTTTGAACTATAAGAAGGAAGATCAGTTCTATATATACATTAAATAAATATGGAGACAATGGGCATCCATGTATTCTTCCATTAATAATTTTTATTGGAGGAGAAATAGTCTCATTTATATGTAAAGGTGTGTGTGTGTGTGTGTGTGTGTGTGTGTGTGTGTGTGTGTGTGTGTGTGTGTGTGTGTGTGTTTGCAAAAGATGTTTAATGGAGTTAAAAGTTTGTGGTAGACTGAAATATGGCATTATTGAAAAAAGAAAGTCTAGGTTAAAGTCTATCAAAAGCTTTGGAAGTATCAAGAACAAGTGCGAATATTGAGTTGTGATTTTGACTAGATAGTGAAATCAAGGTGTCCAGGGTTATCGTGTGGTCACAGGTTTGTCTATCCTGAAGAAAACCTGATTGGTTGGGTGAAATTATACTTGATAATAACTGTTTCAATCTGTTTGCCAATAATGAGGCAAATATCTTAATATCTAAGTTTATAAAGGAAATCAATCTATAGTTGAATGATTTTTCATGTCAGTATTTTCCTTGGGAATAAAGATTGTTTTAGAATTATTTAGATATAGGTCTGTTATGCCATTTTTCTTAATGTAATTCAATAGACTCAATAGTTTTGCCTGCCTTAAGATTGCTTATTATGCATAGTATTTCTTGTAAGGTGAAAGGAGCTGTAAAAAGTTCCAGATGACTTTGGTTAAGTTTAAAAAACATATCTGTTTTAGAAACTGATCTTTTTCTTGTGAAGTAAATCAACTATAAGAAGGAAGATCAGTTCTACATGTACATTAAATAAATATGGAGACAATGGGCATCCATGTATTCTTCCATTTACAATTTTTATTGGAGGTGAAATAGTCTCATTTAACCCATTAGCCTGACCAGCCTGGTCTGCAAGGCCATGGAACGTATCATCATGGAACTCATAAACAAAGACATTGGTAATCTCCAAATTCTAGACCCTACCCAGTTTGGATTTGTAAAAGGCAGATCATGTCTCCTAAACCTGATTGACTTCTTTGAAGCAGTCACCAAAGCCATAGATGAGGGTAAAATGGTTCACACAGCTTATCTAGATCTTGTCAAGGCTTTCAACACCATCCCCCACTCTGGAATTATAGATAAGCTCACTAAACTAGGTATAAATCCCTATGTCACAAGATGGGTTGCCAACTGGCTCATGGACAGAACCCACACTGTGAAAGTAGCGGATTCCAAATCCAACATCAGACCAGTGACAAGTGGAGTACCACAGGGTTCAGTCCTGGGTCCTCTCCTGTTTGGTATCTACTTCTCTGAAGTGCAGGCCAACACAGAAGGTCTTTGGCTAACAAAGTTTGCAGATGACTGCAAACTAGGAGCCATAATCGAAACGCCTAACGATGTGGACAAACTACAAAAGGACCTCACTGAGACAGATAACTGGTGTCAAAGCCATGGCCTGAAGCTCAATGCCAAAAAGTGTATTGTCATCCCCTTTGGTAAAAACTCTGTACCCATGAGCTACCACATAGCTGGTAGTCTACTTAATGCTGAAAATGTGATAAGAGACCTAGGGACACAGGTGGACAGTAGTCTCTCCTTTGATAATCACATCGCCACAGTGGTCAGGAAATCCTTCTACGTGGCTCATCTCATCACAAAAGGATTCTCATCCAGAAAAAAAGAGGTCATTGTTCCCCTCTACTCATCACTCATTAGACCCATTATAGAGTACAATGCCCCTTTTGGTATGTACCTCACAAGACATCTACAACAACTGGAAAGACCACAGAAATACCTCACAAAGAGGATTACTGGCCTCAAACAGATGCCCTATGCAGACCGTCTCAAAAAACTCCAGCTTTACTCCGTCGCACATCGCCTACTCAGGGATGATCTCTGCCTAACATACAAAGCTATGTCAAACCCAGAGCTGTTGGACATGCTCCACTTAAAGAAATCCCAATCCCTCCAAGCTACATGCTCTAGGGACCTAAACCTTGTCACCACAATAAACAGAACATGCTGGAGGGATAGATTCCTGTCCCAGAGACTTCCCATACTCTGGAACAGGCTACCTATCTATGTCAAACAGAGTTCCTCATTAGCACTCTTCAAGAAAAATCTTGATGATTGGATGGGACATGGGAAATTCACCTTGGGGATCACTTCTGTGGCTCTACTCGACAGGGGCACAGGAAAATAATTTTCTTGTGTGGCAAAAGCCAGGGTACATTTTTTGGCTAGGCTTGTATGGGCCCTAGGGCCAAAAGCCTAGTACCTACCTATGAACCTATGTAAAGATGTTTGTGTGTGTTTGCAAAAGATGTTTAATGGAATTAATAAAAGTTTGTGGTAGACTGAAATGTGGCATTACTGAAAAAAGAAAGTCTAGGTTAAAGTCTATCAAAAGCTTTGGAAGCATCAAGAGCAAGTGCGAATATTGAGTTGTGATTTTGACTAGATAGTGAAATCAAGGTGTCCAGGGTTATCATGTGGTCACAGGTTTGTCTACCCTGAAGAAAACCTGATTGGTTGGGTGAAATTATACTTGATAATAACTGTTTCAATCTGTTTGCCAATAATGAGGCAAATATCTTAATATCTAAGTTTATAAAGGAAATCAGTCTATAGTTTAATGGATTTTTAGTGTCAGTATTTTCCTTGGGAATAAAGATTGTTTTAGAATTATTTAGATATAGGTCTGTCATGCCATTTTCTTTAATGTAATTGAATAGACTCAAAAGTTTTTCCTGCCTTAAGATTGCTTATTATGCATAGTATTTCTTGTAAGGTGAAAGGAGCTGAAAAAAGGTCCAGTTGACTTTGGTTAAGTTTAGAAAAAAAATATCTGTTTTAGAAACTGATCTTTTTCTTGTGAAGTAAATGATAAGTTTTGGTCTTCATATGTTTAAAAATAGATGTGTTCAAAAATTTGAATAATCTCAGTATTTGAATTGTAAGTCTTATTTTGATACATGATTTTGGTTATTAATGGAGAGGCTTTGTTAATATTTATCATTCTTGCAAGTATTTTTGACGGAACTTGTGTCCATTCTGAATATCTAGCTACCATTTTAATTTCATTGAATGATACTTGCTTGGCATAAAATAGGTAAAGTTCTTTCTGAATATAATTTTTTATATATTAGAGCTATAAATTCTACAAAGTTCCTCTTCAAATTCTCCAGTTTTTCCCTTCAGTGCTACTTCCTTTGCTCTATAGATTTTTTTTTTTATAATAAGATGCTTTATTAATAAGCACTCCCCCTAATCTGGGCCTTAGCAACAGCCCATTGTATATCAAAAGGAGTATAAGAACCAGAAGGGATGTTCGTAAGCTCAAGTACCTCATAAATTGCTTTAATAATATCTTCTTTCTGGAGTAGAACAGGGTTAAGAATCCAGTTATAGCCTTTCTTAATGGTATTGGATGCACTGGTCCAGTTAACAGTAAGTGTAATTCTAGAATGGTCAAAAAAATTGTGGTTCAATACAGAAATATTTCTGAGATCAAGAAGTCCAACCTAGCCCAAGTTTTATAACAATGTGACTATAAAGTAAATTTCTCCACTACTTCATTTCTCTTCTGAAAGTTGAAGGGGTCAAATAAATTAAAATATATTTTTAACTCAGAGATTCCTGTTGAAGTATGCATATTATATGATTTACTTCTACTAGTCCTTTCAGACATAGGATCACCAACTACATTCCAATTTTCCCCTAAAATATAATAATAGTTTGGGAGTTGGCTTACAATTTTATAAATTGACATTATAAACACTGTTGTTTAGTAAAGAGTGTATATAAGTTTAGTAATAGTACATGTTTATTAGGAAATGAGTTCTTTAGAACTAAGCAACACCATCTCCCTTCCTCGTCTGAGTTATACTGCACTATATTATCCTTTAAAGTTTTTTTGAGAATAATTGCTACTCCTTTGCTGTTTGATTTAGTACATGATTCAGTTAAAACCCCCATCCATTTTTTACCCAACTCTTGAGTCCATTGAACTGACATTGTGTAAGCCTCTTGAGCAAATATTATTTCAGCCTTTGATCTAAATGCTAAGTGAAAGAATAAGCTTCATTTCTTTTTCATTTGTATACCTTTCACATTCCATCAATCAACAGCCCACATTAACACTCCCATTAAACATATAAAATAGTGTTCTAAAAGACCATAAAAATAATTTCTATTGCATAAGTTTAAATATAAGAAAAATGACACATTGCACTATACTCTTCTTGCTACCAACCTGTGCCTAACCACACTTCAAAAGAGCCAATAAGTGAATAAACTAACAGTGCGTAAACAAACACTTAAGTAAATATATTATAACCTTGCATCCATGAATGTTCTTCATTTCTCAACATGAATATAAAAAACATTTCTAAGTAGATCAAAAATAGCATATCTACCCCAAAAACTCAATGGAAACAAGTCACATAGTCACATTATAAAAAGTAAACTTGTAGTATATAGAAAAAGCAACAGGGATACTTTTCAATCAATATTTAAGTTCAAACAGGTTGACTATAAACAAATAAACATATAATTTTAGTAGAACAGATGACATTTAACTGTGTGATTTTCTTATCTGAATTATAAAATCAGTAACTATGTTATAAATAATAAAAACCATATGTGATTTGAAAGCAAGGAGAAGTTTTAATGCTTTCATTCTTGTAGAAAATAGCTCCAAAACATGAAAATACTTTGTCGAGTATATTCAGGACTCAAGAAACCTCCCGAGCATTAATAATGTTAAGTCAGCACAAACAAAACTCTAATACAAGACACATATGCAATTATACCCTTAGTTTGTCCCAAATTTACAATTATTTAGTTGGAAAATCTTGGAAATCAGCTTTTCCAATATTCCAGTGATTCAGTATATTGTCATCAAATAATGCTGTTAGCAGACAATGCTAACGTTCACATAGAAAAAATATCTCCGGTACATGAGAGCACCTTCACAGGGACCCCCTATGGAAAATGGGAGAAAGTGCACTGTAGAAATACTGCCGTATATAAACAGAACCTGACAACCTCATGGTCATTTAAAATGTAAAGAACAACACAGATAAAATCATAATAGTAGACACATTACATACATTATTTTGTCCCAGACTTACAGTTCTTTGGTTAACACAATTAGGTTTCCACCATTACTAGTATGACCATTACTATTTGGTATGCAGTCTTCTTATAATGGTTCAGCAGTCAGTCTTCATTCAGGTATTTCAGTAAAAGCATTTATAAAGACTTGTTTTGCATCTATAGATGACTCCACTGAGTATTTATTTCCCTTCTCCTGGAATACCAAGGTAGAGGGGTAGCTCATCTGGAATTTGATTCCCGTCACGATTAAAAATGCACAGAATGGTGACATTCTCTGTCGATCCTGCTTAATTTGGTTTGGTAAATCCTGGGCAAAGGTGATTTTGTTCCCTTTCCATGTTAGTCCTTTTTTTCTTTTTGGCAGCTGTTAAGATTTTAAAAGCATCTTGGTAATATAAGATTCTCATGTAAACCTGTCAGCTTATACTGTGACCATGGTGTTCTTAGTGCATGATGTGGTCTCTCAGTAATGATCTGGTTGGATTTGGCCTGGTTATCTAGGACACAACCAATAATTTGGTGTAAACTTTTGGTTAGTTTTGACTGTTCATATTTTTTGGGTACTCCTCATACCAAAATGTTGTTTCTTCTACTTCTTGCATCTAGGTCTAGGAATTTTTGATGCAGTTCCTGAATAGTTTTAGTACTGGATTGTGATGTTTCTAATATCTGATTGATTTTTATTTCATTTTCTAGTGTTTTAGCTTCTTTTTTTTCTAATCTGTCCACTATATGGTCCACTGTGTTATCAAAAGTCTGCAGTTGGTGTGATAGTTGTTGAATCACTGTTTGTAATGGTTGTAGTGCCATTTTTTACTCTTCCAAGTCTGGAAAATGTTCCATTTTTGGTTTGCTTATACCATTTTTGCCTTCCAGTTGTCTGGCAGTCCTTGGTAATTTGGAAATAATTTCCTTTTCTGGAGTGGATATAGCTGAAAATTTAGATTTAGATATTTGCAAGTCCATGGTTTCAGTTTCATTTGCCATCCTGATAGTCCCTTTGAAAATGTTTGGTTGCTTGATTTTGTGGACCACCGCATAGTTTTGTCAGGGAAGTCATCCGTACTTCTTAGGTAAGTTTCTACATGGTTATCTAGTTGTTGTTTTTGCTCTCGCTTTTTCCTCCATTTTTGAAGCCTTCTGGTTAGCAAGTGGTTAAGCTAGCCATTTTGGAGCTTAGTTAACCATGTTTGCACTGATTTAATTGGTGTGTCCCTGCAGTTTTTGTTGCAGCCTCACTGACATGCATTCCATCTCTCTCTTCCTCAAGGAAATACCATTTTATATCAACTCTGGTATGTCTTCTCTGTTCATATTGTAGAAATTTGTTCTTAAATAGTTAGCTTCTCTCTTGGGATATCTTAATACTATTGAATTATTTCCCATCTTTTCTTACTAATACCCAACACTAGCTGTTTTGCCTGTAAATAATGTAATTAGAAACAAAATTCCTTCCAATTTTTTTCCTTACCGTTACCTCACATGTCATTCTTTAGTTGTCATCTGGATGTTTATTATACAGATTAATTATTTTGCATGTTTCCCAATGAATTTAAGCAATTCTTCCGTTCTTATAAAGTGTTTCTTATTCAAGGTACCATGCATTCCATCTTGTCATTAGTGCAGGCCTGTCTCTCAGCTGTTAAAGATGCATAGTAATTTCTCCAGAAATTCTGTGGTATCATTAATGGAAGTATTCCAATCTGCCAATAACAGTCAGTTTGACAGATCATGTCACACAGAAAGAGAATTGTCAACCTATGCCACAAATGGGGGGGGGGGCTTCAACATGAAATATAACTGAAACAAAATACTGCAGTTTCTCACTAGGCTATATTTAATTTAACAGAGTATGAGAAGGTCTTCTTCTTCATGGGGGCAACACAATCCATGGGCTCATGTTTAGAACAAGCACACCAGTCAGTAACATTTTGGTTTTATTCTCAGACTGGCAAATATTTTTCATTATAAGGATTTTTTAAATGTTGTTTCTTTAGGTTAGGATTAGATCCGCTACTAACAGCAACATTAAAAAAGGATTGATCTCAGGGCTTTACTGTATGGTATACTGCTTTCAACAACCCCTCTGTACTGTGGCATCAATTCATTATTGCCCTCTGTGCTCTGTTATCCCGCTAGTTCTTAACTAGGAGCACATGGGGACCTACTCTAGTGTTGGTTTTCTTTAGGCTAGAGATAGGCCATATCTACAGTATGTATGTTCTCCATTATTTTTTAAGTCAAGTAAAAGCAAAATGAAATGTGTTTACTATAACCTTTAATTGTGAATTCATGCTACCTTGAATCCCGGCCCGGTTGAGTTGTAATGCTCAGTACCTGCTTTCTTTTGTAAGCAATTTAATCATTTTCTCACTGAGCCATGCCATCTGACTTGTTTTGTACCTGCCCCCTGCTGCCATGTTGTGGAATGAAATCACTTTTGCATCTCTACAGTTCTCAGGTGCTACCAAGTCCTTCTATGATTAGCTAAGGACAACAATCAGATGGGTCACTAGATCTATGCTCAGTTCTTTCTAAATTCCAGTGCAAATTCCACTTAGCACATTTGTTTTGTCCACCCTTGCTTTAAAGATTGCACTGATATCAACCCCAATTAAAGATATTTGTCCTGCTTTGGTTTAGGTAGCACCTACTATACTTTTATGAATTCTGAGATTGCTTCTTACTGACACTTTTTCCTTGTTCTCTGTAATGCTTACCTTTGTTAAATGTTTCTTAGTCTGTCTTAGTATATCTTTGCTCACTACTTTATCTGTAAAATGTTACTGTCTTCCTTAATAGTTTCTGTATCTATCTCAGGTTAGACTTTGCTGGAAATCCTGCCTTCCTTCCTCTTTTCTGCTTTGTATAGTACTCTTCTCTCTCTCTCCCACTACTTCTGTTTCATACTTTCTGAATGTTTTCTTTTTCAGTTGAATGCTTTCTGCTATCTCTTTTGAGTACTGTTGTGGAATTCTCATTAGTTTTATTTTCTTGATTTTGTTTACAGGATGTTTCTTACCTCAGCAATGGCAGTTTGATTTTCTCCACTTATTTTATATCTCTTTCTGGAATGTTTACTGTTGCTTTTCTGAACCTATGCTATTTTTCCAAAGTCAACAGCCCTTAAGTCCATCACTTTTACTTTGAAGAGCCTCCCCTGTAATCCCTGGGTGATTACTAATTTCTTTATCTGATATCCCCATATATGAGAACCATTTCTGAGACTTTGCATTCTGGGTCATATCTAGCAAGCTATTGAAGACTGTCCCAAGCATATCATCAGATATTGATCTGTTCTTCAGTTTAACTGCAGTGTTGAGATCCCTGAGGATAACCAGCATATTTACATGCCACGTCAGCAATATCTCAACGTGACATCACCTAAACTGGCCAGCAGAAGTACACTAGTCTGCCCAGGTGTTGCAGCCAACCTAGGTCTGTAGTCCATCTTCCTTCTATCCTGTCCCTTCAAGACCCTTAAGCAGCTTTAAACACATCAGCTGTCATATTCTACCACTCATTCCAGCAACTGATGTCAACTATCAGCCATATTGTTTACAGAAAATACTTCTGTATATCAAGAATAAACTGTATTCTGTTTATCTGCTGGTCATGCCTCCTTATCTTCCTGATTTGACCAGTCCTTTCTTCTCAAACAGGCCTCCAGAAATGCAATATACCCTGCTTCTGTTAGTAATGGTCAATGCATAATTAGTGATAAAAACGTTGCTTGATCACACAGTTGATCAGGAACATATTTCTTCCTAAACCCACCCACACATATAAAAAAATGTTTTTGGAGAAGGGTGTGCTTTCCTCCACCCCACCCCCACTCCCATGTGGGAAGCAAGACCTCAAAACCCTAATCTTTTGCATACACTCAATGGTGACACAACAACAGGGAACGGATAAGCTCCCCAGTAAAAGACTCTTGCAACAATAAGTGAATAACTCCACCCTGAACCACACAACTCTTGCAAAATGACAAGATGAACCATGACTGAAGCCAAAAACCCAGTAGAATCCAATTATTGGATAACTTGCTGAATAAAATCCACACTGTCCTTGGCCAACACAATAGTTTATTAAGTGCTTTTGTCTTAGATAATTCCAAGACTTCATCAGAATGAATTAACTACATAAAATCACTGAATATATAGTGTAATTAATTACTTAATTGAATAAACAGTCACTTTATTTCTTAAAAGAACAGGGACACAATAAGTTTAAAAGTATATTTACATGTGTATAAAAATGATTTTTCTTATATAAAAAATTATCCAGTCAGAGCTCTGAGTTTTAAGACAGTTGCTATAGATAGGGTTTCATTTAAACCAGGTTCAAAAATAGAATTTAATTAAAAAATGCCATTTCAACATACATAAATCAATATTAAGTTCCCACCACCCACCTCTTGAAGATTTCTGTACCACTTCGAGTATGCCAAATCTAAATTTGCTGAAACCATCACATGCAACTGAGTGCCTATACAAGATGTTATTTTCATTCTGTTGAGAAATGGCATACACATGCTCATAAATGTGTTTTCTCAACTGTCTCTCAGTTTTCCCCACATAGAAGTATTTACAAAAATCACAAACAGCTAAATACACTAGTCCTTTTGTTGCACAATTTCCATGTCTAAAAATACAGGTTTCACCATATTTGGTAAACATATACACTTTTCATCCAAAATATATTTGCATTGAGAACAACAACCACATTTCATGGCGCCTTTTTCAGACGGTTTAGTAATCAATATATTATGTTAAAATAAGAACTTCAAGTTTTTACCCATCTTATACACAAATTTTAGTATATCCCACAAAATCTATATTAAATCACTGATTGTCTTGAAAAGCACCCAGTACTTTCTCATTGTATCTTTCACATCTCTTCACCCCTCGCCATATGGGATAACCATATTTCCATTGAATTTTTGTAAAGGGGGCGGGTTCCCCAGTAAAGCAAACAGTCTCACATAAACAGTGATCCCATTGTGCCGAAGACGCTGGCATTCTAATCCAGTAATAAATGATGATTGCAACCAGCTGTGTCCAGTCAGTCACTCAGAATCTGATCAACTGGTCATTCATCATCTGCAGGAAACTGAAGATCCTAGCTGTAGTTTAACCAGCTTGTGACACAGAGCCATTGTCACTCTAACTCTTTATTATACCCCTAGATATATATCAGTCCATTTGCCCTTACTGTCTTTCCCACTTCTGCTATGATAATAATAATAATAATAATAATAATACCACAAAGTATTCCTGCTGTGGATACTGACCAGATATATACATGGATAGCTCGATAGATCAATCTATGTATATTCTACATTTGGATTTTTAATTCCCCACATGCACCACCATGCTCTTGGAAAGGTTGATTTGAAGCTGTTACCTATTAGGCCATCTACTAATCTCCTTATATCCCTCTTAAGCCTTGTTCGTCTGCCTACTGGCATTCCTCAAAACTTGGTGTTGTCCGCAAAGACAGTGGCACAATTTTCCATATTCTGCATGAGGTCAGTGATAAACACCTTTAACAGGACTGGATCCAGGTCCAGATGATGTGACCACCCAGTGTCACCTTCTTAAGCTCTGAGAGTTCCTCCGACAATTGTACTCTGTTCCTTGGTATTTAATAACCTCTCCACCCACACATAGCTTCATTTTCACCAGGAGCCAGTGATGCAGGACTGAGCCAAAGACTTTTTTCTGATGTGTTTTTATTTATTTTAAATACAGGATGATATTCATTTATCATTATAGTATGAAAATAATTGAAGCAAGATTTCTAAAATACTACATCAATGACAGATACCTTTTGTAACCATTTTTTCTCTTGCACCATGTATGGATGACATCACTAGGCAGGGTGGTGGTTTAGTGGTTAAGTTCTCTGCCTCTCCTGTCTAAGATACAGGATTCAGTCCTGACTTCAGTCACTGTGAAGAGTTTGCATATTTTTCTGTCACTCGAATGGGCTTTCCTAAGTGATAAACTGGCCTCTTACAAACTTACAAAAATGTGTTAGTTGAATTGTTACTCTAAGTTGCACATATATTGATTGATATCTATCTATCCATCTATTCATTCACATTGATTCCCATAACCATGAATTTTTTTCATGTACCTAAACTTTCCTTTGTTATGTTTGTGTACTGTTAACTATATTGCTTTGCTCCATAGTCTATTTTTAACTAGCTTATCATGTATATCAAGCCAACCATCTTCTTCATAGATTCCCTCTCATTTCCAAACAACCAAACTACCATTTTCTCTCCAATTTTATTCGTTGCATATGTTTCCAGCTGTCAGTTATCCTACCTCTCAGTTTCTGAGCCCACATGCACTCCACTACATGTATTATCATCCCCTTCTGTTCTATGTTGGCTGTAACTCTGCACCTTTAAACCATCCCTCAGTCGGCAGGGAGTTTTATACCAATGATGCAATAGTCTCATCTGCATAACATAGGTGACGCCAAACAAGCTTAGCCTCCGACATACATTACATGCCACATGCCACCCCCCAAGTCTGATCTGCCCCATTCTTTGATTCCCCTAATCTGCATCATAGACTTTAAAATCCTTAAGCTTTAGATCTCCTTGTAATTCCATACAGATGTTACCTCTTCAGCCTTTCTTTGTCTACCTTAACCTATTCCAAGGGTGACTCATTCTGATTCATCACCACTTCCTTATTTGATGATGAAATTACAAACTAAACTTGTGTAATCATAATAATTATCCTGATCCTAGGTTCTACTGTACCAGAACTGATAGTTGTGCAAGTATATTATACAATTTGATAACCTCTGTTTTGAGATGTATGCTGTGAACATTCTGTTGAATGCTTTTATGCATATTGTTTATATGTAATTGTCAAACTATGTGATATGTAATATATTATATGTATCTATCAAACATAATGTAAATTCTACAGCTCAAAACTTAGGTTCATAGATTAGTATCAGGCTAACTGCCCTTTGTAAACCATTTTAAGCCTAGCCAAGTATCCCTTGTGAGACTCAAACCCTGCACCTTGTATTTGCAAGGCAAACACCTTAACCATTAGGCCACCGTAGTGCTTTATAATCCAGGTTGTAGCTAAAGGGTACCAGAACTAGCACACTTACCCAATTAATATATGAACAGACAGATAGATATATGCATAGATAGATAGATGCATAGACAGATGGGTGTCTTTTTATGTATGTATGTATGTATGTACTGACCAGTTTCACCAGTGCTTTTTTTATCTACTCACAGCTCCTTAACAATTTCCACAGAAAACTTTAAACTTGTAACAGTTCCCTTCTTCAGTATTTGTCTACACTTTTAAGACATTTTGCTTCACTCACATCCTTCTTAATACTTGTCCATTCATAGACATTGTCCTGTTATTTCCACAAACCACTGTTTCCAACATAAAACTCTATATAATTTCCTATCCTCCACAAATTCTATTGCTGTCTCCTTCTACCTTATATGCAGTAAGAATTTTTCAAGTTCCTTACTACCATCCCTTATGAGTCCACTGATCATGCAATGTCCACATCATTTCACCTCTTGTGCCATGTTAACCTCAGCCAATGTCATCTGAAATCTGTCACTCCATAGCCTCAGTGACCTTCATGTGCTCTCAGACCCCCATCACTGTCCAGCCAAACCAATAACACATCTTCTGTACCTCTCTTACTCCCAGTGTCCCGGGTGTCATAACTATACGTTATCAAATACAGAAATTGTTGTAGCACCATTATCATAATGTTAGTAATTCTGCCTCATCCAGCGCCATATAACTGCTTCTTGATTTTTTAACTAATTCTGCTTCATTCTTAACAATATATTTCAACCTGGGTAACATTTCTTTCCAGCAGCTTTCCCTGGGTAACATTTTTTTCCTATGGCTTTGCCTGCCACAGCAGGAGTTTCCACTTCTTGTACCTTTTTCCCAAAGAGGAGACCATCACTGACTTTACAACATAAAACCTGCATCATGCTTAACTTTTGAAACCTTCAGATATTATAACAGACTTAAAAGCAACTTATCACTGTCTTGCAACAAGAGTGTCCAACTCACTGCAGAAAGGTTCAGGTAATTTCTGTCATCCTTTCACATTCTTCACTGAGATACCCCCTTATCTTACATATCTGGATCTCCATTACTATGAGAAATGAGTACAGCAAGAATCTCACCTTACCTGATCTGATATCTTTGCTAAGCCTCTCTTGCTTGTATTCCATTTATTAGCATAATATAAGGTCTCCATCCCTTTCTTGAACCTTGTTATTCATATCATCCATTCTACAAAGTTGAATGTTTTTTAACTTCAAAATGTACAACAACCTCACTTCACTCCCTCATTTGTGGTCACTTCATAAAATTTAACTTTAGTACCTAAACCCCAGTAGTTCATAGGGGATCTCCCTTGATAAAACTATCTTGTTCCCTTTCTGTTATTGTTCCAGTTACTTCCTTCATGCTGGCTGCAAGGACATAGAATTAGATGCACGCACACACACACATAGACACACACACACACATGCACACACACACACACACACACACACACACACACACACACACACACACACACACACACACACACACACACACACACATATTTGTTTTGTATGGAGACTGAATATACTACAAAATCTTCTTTTTCTTTCGGCTTTTCCCGGTTAGGGGTCGCCACAGCGGATCAGCTGTCCGCTCATGATTGGCAGTGGAGTTTTACAGTGTCGAGTTGCCAGCCCGGTGCCCAACCTTCCACAGAAGGCACACACACGCACACACTCACACCTAGGGCCAATTTTGTGTTTGAATGCATTTTAGTCAAAGTAGGGTAATTAAATCAAAAGCATATTAAGCTGGTTGAATGAGATCACTGAATACAGGGGGATGAAGGGACTTTTACCTGGTATCATGCAATCTTGGAGTTACTATATTTAAATTAGCAGGAGTGTGGGGTGCATACTTCTATGTGTGAACTTTTCTAATTCAATTATTCTGTTCTTACATTTGCTAGGGAATAATGAAATTCTAAATGAAGTTCAACCAAGTGCCATAGACATGCCATTTTAGACAAAAGGGGATTGCAACACTGCAACTAATAAATGCTGACAAGCTGATTTTCAAACATGAAGCTTAGCAAAGTCACATATACTACAAAATATAAGTCTTAATTGTTGAATCCATAGTGAAATCTCATAACAGCATAATACAAATGAATGAAGAGTATTTTACTGCAAAGTACAGCTCAAAATATCAAACTACTGTTCCACTGTAAGTTTATTTATATAAAATAACATTAAGTAAGCTGCAAGAAACTTAAATTACATCTACAGCATTTATGAACTATGTATGATTCCTTAGGAATTCAATAAGGCTGAATACATAGCTGAAGGGAGCAAGTTGGAAGCTTGAGGACAGTTGTATTAGAAAAGTGAGATTAGTGTTGTATCAAAACAAAGAGAAACTGATTGTTTTAACTTTCTTTTGCAAGTTCAAACAGCATGCACTGTAAAGATATCCATTTTTGTTGACCTATATAAAGCACTTAATGACAATGTTTTAAACTGTCAGAAATTGCTACATAGTATTGCAGTTGCATTAATTACCATGTTCTTTTTTGTTGCTGCATTTAAGTACTAAGTTGTTTTAACAACTGACAAATATATGTAATTGTATGTAGTACATGGAGCACCACAATTATACTCTGCAATCAGGAGAAAGGCAACTTTGTTAAGCGCTTTTCTGAGATGCAAGTTTCCTTGTAAAAGGACAAACCTCACACTTTAGACCATCACCTGCTCTTGACTCCCCTTGATTGTTTATTGACTTGCATTTTTATGGATCCAAAGCAAAGTATTTGGGGAAACTGCAGCTTTAATTTTCACTAGGGCATTAATAGCAGCCACTACAGAACACAACTGGAAGATTTAATGGCTTTAAAAGCTGTGAGATGCTCACATTGCCAAAGATAAAAGAAGTGCTACAGAGTGAAGGGTCTAGTAGCTTTTAAAGTTGTTGCTTCTTACAAAGTATACTTCACTTCTCACCACTGTCTGTTTGGTAAATCTGTAAAACACCATAGTTTAACTGTGAATATTAATAATGAAATTACTTGGCATGATAATCCTGCTTAAACCTTAATGGTTATTACCAGATTGACTGACTGAATGCTAAATTTTGTGTAACTTACTAAGTATGTGCATGTTATATTGTAATAGTACTGTCAAGCATTCCCATGTTATATTGTAATAGTACTGGCAGACATTCACATATCATGTTGGGAAAGAACTGGCAGGCATTCTCATGTTATATTACTGGCAGGCATTCACATGTTATATTGTGACAGTACTGGTGGGCATTTGCATGTTATATTGTGTCAGTACTGGCAGGCATTCACATGTTATATTGTGACAGTATTGGTAGGCCTTTGTATGTTATATTGTGACTACAGGCAGGCATTCACATGTTATATTGTGGCAGCATTCCCATGTTATATTGTGACAGTACTGGCAAGCATTCACATGTTATATTGCAACAGTATTCACAGACATCCCCATGTTATATTGTGACAGTACTGGCAGGCATTTGCATGTCATATTACTGGCATGCATTCACATGTTATATTGTGACAGTACTGGCAGACATCCGTATGTTATATTGCAACAGTATTCACAGACAGTTTTATGTTATATTGTAACAGTATTGGCAGGCATTTGCATGTTATACTATGATAGTACTGGCAGGTGTTTGCATACTATATTGTGACAGTACTGGCAGGCATACACATTATATTGTGATAGTACTGGCAGGTATTCACATTTTACCTTACTTCCCATAATGCCAATTATAGCTCCATGCCATTTGCAAAGGACAACCTGTGAATACATGGGCTGATGGGCTCATGTAAATCCTCATAGAGTACAAGGGCTAATCCCTTTTGATACATTAGTACCTCCCCATATAGTGCTAAAATCAGCAGTTCCTCCTCAACTGAACTTAATGATGCACAGATGGGCTTTGAAAATATACATTATTTGTTACTAAATAAAAACTGACACTTATCCTAAATAAGTCAATAGTTATGTTGTTTGGAAACAACAGAAGACTTGCACACACACACACAGGCCCACTAATTGAATAGTACAGAAATACCTTTGGACTTAGTTCTTATGTTCCTCTTATATGTTGAGGCTTAGTCAAATAAAGGGATTTTACTGTACTGGTGAAACTGTGTCACCTTGCATGTTGTTTTCCTATTTACTGGATTTACAATAAAATAATTGGCTCTGCAGACCTGCCTGGCCTAGGAGTTCCGAAATAAAGGGATTTCCCAACATAGGATCCCCTACAATGTCTAACATTTACTAAATAAGAATGTCAGGCAGACCATAGTAATAAATGTAATACTTCCAGGACTAGAATGCTCCATTCCAGTCATTGCACTCAGTCAACAGAAGCTCTACAAATCATGCACAAGGAAGGAAACAAAATTCTCATATTCATTCACCACACTCCCCACAGTGAACACTATTGCCTAATCACCTGAGAAGCTGGTTGCTTCCTGGTATATGCAAGAGCAACTTTACTTATTAGAACCCTTACATTTAAGCTAGCCAAAAAAACCTCTACACTTTTGAAACAACACATACCACCATAGAAACACTGATGATTGCCTCTGAATCAGATCCCCTTTACCATTTCAATTACAGAAATGTCTGATGATGAGTAGTGCTTATAAAATAGTAAAACAAAAAATATGAAGCAAATGAAACTGGAAATGCACAGTATGGAGGGCAAAGATAGTGCAAGATTAATAGTGAAAAGAGACAGAAAGGGAAGAACAAACAAAGAGGGGGTTACTGACACTATGTGGAAATGAGGCATAGGAGAGAGGAAGAGGCAGCCAGTTATAGTGGATATATAACAAAGGAAGACATGGTGATATAAAATGGCCAAAAAAGGTAAAATGATGAGTCAGAAAGTATTAGAGCAGTAGAAATGGAATAGTAGAGAAAGCAATGTCTGTGCTGATGGATGATGTAAGAGAGAGCTGTATAATGAAGAGTTAAGTAAAGATTAGAGTATTGGAAATAAAAAGTGGAGACATCAAGGACTATATCGAGGGTAGAATAAATAGTTAGGAAAAGAGTAGAGCAGATGTGGAGAAGTAATAATACAGAAAGAAAGTCCAATGCAGGTTATCTGTGGAGCAGGAGAAGATGGATAAATGAGAGAGAGAGAGTTAAGAGAACTGAATAGACATGGGGTCAAAGGGTAGACACAAAAAAAAGTGAAACATAAAGAGGTCACAGGAAACTTGAGGGGGATAAGGAACAGGAAAGGATGAGGAGAAGAGAAAGGAGCAGAGATTACAATAATGATTTGGAATGTGGTGTTATTTTTACCAAGCCGAAAATAATAAAGTAAACAAGGAGTTGAAAATAAGCAGTAAAAGCAGACCTATCAAAAATCACGATAGTTTTATAAGTAGAAGAACACAACAAGAAAGAATATATATGCTTTCTGTATATGTGTGTGTGTGTGTGTGTGTGTGTGTGTGTGTGTGTGTGTGTGTGTGTGTGTGTGTGTGTGTGTGTGTGTGTGTGTGTGTACATATACATATATATATATATATATATATATATATATATATATATATATATATACAGTTTACTATAAAAATATGGAACGGCAGTTACACGAAACTGCGTTGGCCGAATGCATGTTTTCCAGTTTCCATAATGCCGATCCAGAAATGTTTGAATCCTCATTACCAAATGTTTGTGTGCATTCACTAATGTAGGATTAATATTCTAATAACAGGTCGCACTACAGTGGTGATCAGGAAATTTACCCTTTTCCTCACTGTAGTGCGATCTTGGAGTTGAAATATATAATATGCAGGGGGTGCCCCCTGTAAAAACATTAACAGTAACACAGAATTTTGACACTGGAACTTCTGGTGTTCAAATGTCAATTCCATGGTTACCATTTCCAACATTTTGGTAATTCTGTATTACAAAATTCGGATAACGAAGTCGATCAGAAAGAGGACAATTGTTTTGATTTTCCACATTTTGATAGTAAACCAAATATATATATATATATATATATATATATATATATATACAGTTTGTCATTCAGTTGGATTGTGTTTATCCAAGAAACCTACATGTGACAGAATGTGTTGTGCAGTTTGACTACCAGATTCATGTTCTGTATTTCAGTAACAGAGAAGTTGGTGGTTAGCACAATGGCAGTGGAATAAGGTTTATGCATAATATCCCATAGTGAAGGAGATCCTGTTACACTCAAGCTTTATTCATAGCTACTCAGGCCCATCACATGACTCACATAAGCAAGGTACTACTTAAATGTATACTACACCCCCCTTTTTTATAGTACATACACACATATATATATATATATATATATATATATATATATATATATATATATATATATATATATATATATATATATATATATATATATATATATGGTTCCCATTCAGAAGCCTGAAACATCATAAGCCTGAAAATCAAAATCCTGAAACCAAAAGCCTGAAAATTCAGAATCCTGAAAACTCAAAATCCTGAAAGCCCAAAATCCTGAAAGACCAAAATCCTGAAACTCAAAATCCTGAAACTCAAATCCTCGAAAGAGTATTTCTCTGTTGTTTTGGCCCAGTAATGCTTTGCTTTGCTGCTCATGATACGTGGAAGAGTCTTTCTTGACCTTTGATCTCTGATGAGCAATTACTAATTGGCTAATTGGATCTGCTATATAAAGAGCGACTTCTGTGTTCACTAGGAGGATCTGAAGAAGCATTTATTGTGAAAGCGCTCATCCGTTTGTGCACACTAACTGGAAATTAAACTACGTTGTTATAGACCTTACTTTTGCTGCACTCGTGCTTTTTGTTATACTTACTTAATTCACCTTTCACGGAGTGACAGCATTTACTTGTGGAACGATAGATTTTGTTCATTGATTACTTATATATAAGAATTATAACCCCAAATTTTGATTCAGCATTTTCCTTTCTATAGAAAAGACACATTTTTGAACTTCTACCATTGTATTGCTTCTGTTTCAATTGTCTTTCATAGGAAATTATGATATGTGCATTATGCTTTCTGGAGCTAATAATATGAATGATGTTGGAAGCTTTGATCTCAACCTTCTTCCAATTAATAACTACAACAAGATAATGTTACTGCTTGCAGTGGTGTTTCTATAATTTAAAATGTTGAATGAATGTCCATTTGGTTGAATGAAAAATACACTAAAAGAAGACTGATCCACAGTCTGCATCACATTTCTTCTTGAAGTTTAATTGTGGTCATTTCAGACTTTATGTAATATGTTGAATCTCTTGGGCTTTGGAAAAATGTATAAACTCTTGAAAATACAAATTGTGAGTCATTATGAGACATCACTATCTTTAGCACACTATTTTTACCAAAGAGGCTGTCATATTCTTGAAGTGTGCAACTTCTGCATATTTCAAATGAAATTCCACATAGTAGGAAGTTAATATTATTATGCTGAATCAAATAATTTCCTACCTTTAATATGGCAATGTTGGAATTTGATGAGATATCAGTTTATCTTTCAGATTTTTGTTTGTGCATGTGCCACAAAGCATACAATTTTGTACCATGTACTCAATGTGTGCTATTATGAAGGGGCCAGTGTGGGATATCTCTTTATTTTTCTTTGCAATTAGACATTCCTAAATATAAACCATACATTTTCAATAGCATCTGATTTCTTAGTCAAGATGAGTTAATAACTGTCTTGCATTGAAAAAATACTAACTGCAAGCAGGATAAGTAGTCAAAGAAAAAAATCTGCTTTGTTTTAGCTTACATACACATCATATGATCATATGGTAATACATATATATTATGTGGCAACTACTTATAAATACTGACGTTTGTACTAGAAAATGTCTTTTATAGCTGATATTAAAGTCATCCATTTAAATACTGCATATTTTTTACTGTTATGTATGTTCTCCATTGAAAATTTAGATAAGTAAACTGTCTTTTTAAAAATAAATATCTAGACTTTAATTGGAAATAATGTGAGGTGCACGAGTTTGCGCTTTTTATGATTTGAAGACAATCCCCCAGATATACTGCTTCTCTGTGCAGGCCTAGCTTAGCGCTACACAGAGGCAGCCATCTAGGAGAGGGACAGCAGCGATCCATGCGTAATAATGAGGCACGCTGCCTGAGCTCCTAGGCCTACACAGAGCGTGTAAGAGTGCAGGGAGCATGTCTTAGAGCAAAACTCTCAGAATATACACGCCCCCGCAATGAAGAACAGCAGAAAGGGGTAAGAAATGAGCAAGACCATTCATAGGTGTCTGCATATCCCCCCCAACAGTCCCCCTTGTGTACAACAGCAACAGTATACATAAATAAAATGAACAAACCCTTTATTTTTTTTTAAATCATATGAAAGCTAACTGTAGGTGCGTGGGTGTGCCCATCGCTTAGCTATGGTTAATGCAGCTTAAATGGCTGAAGAGGATAACAAGGAAGATATATGCAAATGAAGCAGCATAGCAATAGTGTAGTGGGCAGAGAGCATTTGCCTTACAAGCAGGCATTCCCGGTTCAAGTCATACTGCAGCAGATTCCATTTTCCATGGCAAAGCACGTCATGTGTAATAATTATGTTGCATAACCCACTAAATAACATATTTTTATGAACTGGAGTACTGCAGTAAATGCATATGTGAGGTGTCAGTGTCATAATGAATAAGGCACTAGTAAGCAGGTTTAAGCACAAATAAGCAGTAGTAAGCATATTTAAGCACTAGTAAGCAGGCTTAAGCCCGTTTGTGCAGCGGTAAGCAATGCCTACACTGGTTAAGCAGTTCTAAAGCTAACTCTCTGTAAGCAGATATAATGGCAAGTTAGCACTGCTTACCTTTGTGCAAACCCACGCAAACCCGTTTATAAATGCTCAGAATTGCCTTAATCACTCTGAATCCAACAGCCCTTGTTCTGCCCATCAACAAAATAAACTGACATGCAGGCCTCGATCCCAGGATCCTAAACACCATAGTCACAGTAGTTAACCACCAAACCATCACAGAAGTACAGAAGAATGAGGCATCAGCAAACAAGTCTTCACCATAGTAAAACCAAACTGAACCTGTGAAAGGAATCAGTATACAGTCATATGTTTCATAACCCACTACATAACATAAATATGTGAACTGGAGTACAGCAGTAAGCCCAGACGTGAGGTGTAATTGTAATAGAGTGTTGATTCCCCAGTAAAGCACAAGGACCCCATAGAGTGTACATACACATTATTCATGGATACCAGGGAGATATAAAACATGTAATGAATAAGAATGAATAAGAAATCAATGCCAAAAAGGAAATAGAATGCAAAGTCTAATGTAAGCAATGCTAAGCATTGCACAGGCCAGCATAAGAGGTGTAAGCAATGTGTACACCAGCTAACTCATTGTGTCCAGTGGTATACCCCTTTAAACAATGCCAAACCTACAACCTTAGGTAAGAAGGTTTGCCCATAGCTTAGCCTTTTCAAAACCGGCCAATCACGGAAAAGTGCGGGAAATTTGCCCTACTTAAACCGAAGAGCCAGGAATACATCTCATAACTGGTTGTAGCTTCCCCTTACAGGCACTATGGCAGTAAGGGGAGAAGGTGTGCGCTTTCGGGTGCAGCGCTGGTGCAGCCAGGAGTCCAAGGTCATGGCAGGACTCCTTGTCAAAGACCATGATCAAAGACTGCTGCAGGGCCAGTACCAGGGCTCCTAATATAAGGAGGAGGCCTGGGACCATCTCGCCCATGACCTCAACAGTGCCACTGGCATACCCCGAACTGGTGAGCAGGTCAGTCACCACTATGCCAACCTGAAGCGGCGTAAGGGGGACATCTTGTAGGAGTGGATCCAAGAGGATAGAGCAGCAGGGGATGTTCCAGTCATGTGTAAGTATCACCCCAGTATGTGCGTAATAATTGCCAGCTCAGATATATCATGGATAGGTATAGCTAAATAATCCTCTTATGACCCCCAAAGCTGCAATGGAGTAGGCCGCAAACCAGGAGGCCCACATCAGTCGCCTGGCGAGGTTGCAATGCGAGGCAGGTCAGTAATACTCATGCACTTACTGTCATAGGAAATAAAACTAAAAGTAGTAGTAAATTAATTGCCAGTATAAAACCTGTATTGTTCAAGGCAAGTACTGCATACACTAGAGAATATGGCAGGAAGAGTCTCATATTGTTTGTATGTCAATAAAAGTGTAATAGCCTGACAAAACAGGTCTAACTTCTGGACTGGATGTGTATAGTCTGGGATCATATGGTAATGTAGATTTGCAATCATGTAATAGTACTGTTGTATTAAGCACTGTTACCCACACTGTGCACCATAAATTGAATGTGTAGGAATGCCTGTATATGACAGGTGTAATCCCCAGAGGCCATTTAGTACAACTGAGAGACACACAGACAGTAAACAGGGAAAATGCAGACCACAAAAACCGAATAGCACATGCAACTGAGATGTGAACTGTTTCTTTTTAGCACACACAGCCACGGTTCGAATTCTGCCAGTGGTAGTAGTCTGCATACAGAATCATACCCAACAACTGTACAGATATGTCTAGAATGTCTATGAAAGTGGCCCATATTTGTTGTCTATCAACCTGTCCCCATGGAAAATCAGTGGGATGATCCCAGATGTATAGGCAGTAAACAGGAAATACAACTGATTTTCACACATCTATGAGAACAAAGCTGGCACCTATCAACTCCCCAATACCTTATGTGACTAAGAAGCCATGTATGTCCCATTTACACCCCAACTTGTCAAGCTGTGGTCAGAGTGTGTACAGTAACAGAGTGAGATGTATGTGCATAATAGTAATGTGGAATCTGGTACTGTGTGTGGGAACATTCGGGTAGTGCTAATAAACATTCCTCCCACAGGTCTGTCAGATACCAACACTGTGCCCAGCAATACAAGAATCACACACGGTACTGGTATGTTCACAGTGGTATTGCATGGCATTGCGACTGATGCAATTGCTCTGAATAATGACATATTACACATCACTGTAGCCCACAATGTCCTACAACATATAACTGTCTAGGAAATCTGTATAAGAGTGGTGTAATACAAGGTCAGAATGCAAAAGCACTGGGGATTAATAAGACAGAAAGCAGATAGGAGATATACAGCAATATCTATATAGCAGACACAACTGTGATGGACAGTGTTTAAGTTGTAGCAGACACAGCCATGGTCTGAATCCTGGGAGTGGAATTAGGCTGCATACAGAATCATACCCCACAACTGTACAGATGAGGCCAGAATGTCCAGTATATGGGCCCATATCTGCTGCCTGTCCCCCTGGTAAGTCTGTGGGATGATTCCAGATGTTTAGCCAGCAAACAGGGACTACAAGTGATTGTCAAACATCTATGGGAACACACCTGTCACTGTAGCACACCCCCCCCGAAACTGTTAGGAGAGTAATACGTCAAGTATGTCCTATCTACACTCCCATGTTGTCAAGTTGTGATGAGACTGTGTACAGTAACAGAGTGAGATATATGTGCATAATGCTAATGTGTAATCTGGAACGTTGTGTAGCAACAGTCAGGTAGTGCTAACAAACATTGCTCCCACAGGTACGCCAGATACGAACACTGTGCTGAGAAATACAGACTATTATAACCTGTACTGGTACTGTTCACTCTGGTATTGTAGGGAATTATGAGCATTGCAGTTTCTTAGAATAATAAAGTATCACTGGTCACTGTCATCCACACTGTGCTACATAATATAACTGTGTAGGAAAGCATGTATATGTGTGTGTCAGGTCACAGAAAGTGGAAGAGGGCAATATTCTAGATATGCCCCGGCACACCAGCATGTGGTCAACACATGGCCAGAGTCCATGCAGAAAGAGTTGGATAGCTATGTGCACAACATCAACCCAGAATCTGGAAGTATGTGTAGAAACAGTTAGTTAGTGTTAACAAACATTCCCTCCACAGGTATGCCAGGTAAGAGGTGTATACTGCAGGTAAAGCCATTTCATAATGATGACGACAGCCATATCACTGTCCAAACTAAGGCTATAGGGTAGTGTAGTAAGACTTGTAAGGTACAGATAACAGCATTGACTAGGAAAGTAATGTGGACAACAGGAATATACTAGTTGTTAATTGACATCTCCCCCCCATATCTCCAACAATAATCAACATACCCACCCCAACTGGTATGTAATGACACCTATGTTCTGATAATGTCCAATTGTTTGATAAATATTTTAATGGTTCCCATGCATGTGCTATATTGAATTATTCCAACATTGGTGGCATGGTGCCATCAATGTACCTGCATGCTGTTCTTATTACCACTGTGGTCCCATATATGCATGTGTTCTGTTTGCTATGCAACTGTTCCATATCAGGTGTCTGGGTTAATGTGAATATCTATGCATGCTGTTATACCTAACCCTGGAATGTGTTGACTATTACTAACCCACATATGATGATGAAATCTAAATACTATAGTACACTTGGGAAGGCTGGTCCCAGCGGACCCACCTGTCCCACCTCAGCTGGCTGTGGCACCAGCATGTCTGGGGCCCAACCCGGGACCTCCCTGTCTGTTGGTCCTGCACCACCTTCAGGTGGAACCGCCTCAGAGGATGGGTCGCCCCCACCGGGAGTGTGCACAGACATGCACCTGTCACCTGTCGCCAGGTCGAGCCGTGGTGCATAGAGAGATCAACCAGCAGTTTGGTGATCTCCTACACAAGCTTGAGGGCCATGTGTCGAGATTAGAGATTCAGCCTGGCTCTGCGACTCAGCCTCCAGCACAGCCACCTTCCAGGCTGTGAAGGTGCAGTGGTGACTGCCCATGAGTGGAGACCTCAGTCCCACTGTTACTACTAGGGGGCTTGTGGGCTTCTGATTTTCCAACACCCCTCCCCATCAAGGTGTTTACTCCACACATGTGTCATATACCGCCCCTGTATGTGTCTTGTTTGTCTTGTCTGTTAACCTACCTAACCTACCTCCCCAAATATACCTAGTACCCCTCCCCAACATCCTACTCTCACCTGACAAAAAAATTGCAAACTGTTCCCACAAAAAAATATTGCCCTATACATAGCTGTCCATTTCGCACACGTGTCCACTGGACACATGTAATCTGGTCTAATTGGCATCACAACATATTCTTGTTGTTCTCACCCCCTCCCAGAGGTTTGAGTGTCCAAATCTAACTCTAAATTCAGTGTATATGCACAGCTGTTGCTGTAGAAGAAATGGGCAGCTATGCACCTTCCCTACACCCTTCTTGCACATCTCTGGATATTTTCCTTACTGTCTTTCCCTCTTTGTGCCCCTTTTTTCACCACTTTCCTATAAACCTCTTTTTCTTTTCATTTAAGAGGAGTATGTGGGAGTAAGCACTTTTAAGCAGCAGTAAGCGGGTTTAAGCCTGTTTGCATGGGGCTAAGCAATGCCTACACAGGTTAAGCAATCTAGAAGCTAACTGAGTATAAGAAACTGTAACTGGAAGTTAGCAGTGCTTATCTCCGTGCAAACCCACGCAAACCCGCTTGCAACTGCTTTAAAGTGCCTTAATCACTCTGTATCCAACGGCCCGTGTTCTGCCCAGCAACAAAATAAACAGCCTCTGCAAGCCTCAAACCCAGGACCCTGCACCCCATAGCCAAAGTGATTTACCACTAAGCCATGTCAGATATAAATAATCCTGATGATTTCAAAAATATATCATCCAGCCCAGTCATTCAACAGTACAGAGAATGTATTCCAACAATTAGATGTGTGTGTGTGTGTGTGTGTGTGTGTGTGTGTGTGTGTGTGGGGGTAAATATATTGATATCTAAACAGATACAACATATATATATATATGTAGATATACATATATATATATATATATGTATATATATATATATATATATATATATATATATATATGTAGAAATATATACATATATATATATATATATATATATATATAAATATATATAAACATATATACATGCAAATGCCTGCATCTATAGATATGTATGTCTACATCTATATGTCTAAATATATACGGCAGGTTATATATATGTCAGCAGATATATATATATATATATATATGTACATACAGACATACATTTGTAGATAAAAATGGGAAAATAACAAAAACATATATGTCCACATGCAATGTTAATGGGGTTGAGAGGCCCCAAACAATATATAGACACGTATATGCAGATACAGATATACATATATATATATATATATATATATATATATATATATATATATATGTAACTACACATACATATGCAGAGATATGCACAGTAAGTTACATATGTCGTATGTGCACACAATATGGAACAGCCACTATTCCTACAATTACCACCTTACCAACTGGAGACTGTATGAGCCACCCATACAAATGACATTCATTGCCTGCAACATATACCCACAGAGATGTCGAAGGATATAATACCACACACAGTTGTGCATAAATGTGAAAGCTTTATTTGTGTACTATTACAGTTGTATATGCCATGTCATATAGCTGTTTAGACACGGACATCCATATAAACTGAGTAATGCAACTGGGAAACAGTTATACTAATACAGTAGTCTGGAAAAGTTAGCAAATGTTGCTGTCCAGGCCAAGGCCATCAAGTAGTGCAATAGTAAAGACAGACTGGGACACAGGATACCAAGCAATCAATGGTAAGTAATGCAGGTGTATAGTTCAGCAGCCTCTATCTACACTCTGTAGACAATCCCTAGGGGGTAAAGACCACAGTTGTCATAATGGGATGTAACTGTTATATAACAAGGCACAACTGACACCATCACAAGCACACTGACAAACAGAACAGTCTGTATGGCAGGTGGCAGTAGGCCTGCATTTAACCAAGGTGGATTGTATGGTAATGTACATCCATATACCTTAAGGCAGCTCAACCCTGATGGTCTTCAGGACTTTGGACTTTCAGGATTCTGTAGCGCTCCCATATACATATATGTATATATAGATATATGTATACATAGATATACATATATATATATATATATATATATATATATATATATATATATATATAGCCATATATGTATGCACATCCTATGTGTACAGATATGCCTGGTTATGTTGGTATATATGTAGATATCAGTAACTATATGTGCATACATATCTATTCTTATATACCTACTACTGTCAATATATATGTATATAGCCATATGTATATGTGCATATGTATCTCTATCTGTATATCTGTAGACATATATTGCTCTGTATATGTATATATCTGGTTGTTTATTTGTATATCTATGTACATATACATATCCATCTATGTATGTCAATATGTATATCTGTATGCCTATATAGATATCTGGATAAGTATATGTACAGATATCATCACAATATGTTCTGAACATGGAGTGTAGCCCTACTTCAGCCCCTGTAGTCCCAAGGTGATAGTGCAAGGCGATGTCAGGTATGTATATCAGGTATACTTGTAGAGTATTGCTACTGTAATAGGGATTGCCTTCACAGACACGGCGTGTGTAGGAGGTCACATCTGCTTTTCACATGTAAGCCATTGGCAACTGACAGACATCCTAAGGACATCATAGTACAGTATCGCTGCTAGCACGTAATGCTCCTTTGGACTACAGCAGAGATATTGGCCAATATATGTGGATATTCTGACTCACTCTGGACAGTCCAGAGGTATACACAGAACCCCTTAGTGCAAAACATGTGGACCAAGCCTGACAATGTGGATGTTAACAGCCATGTAGATGGGTATAACACGTAATGACTGGTATACATTTGCCCCCATAGGTTATGCATTCACACACCCCTGTCTGTCCTGACACATAATAACCACTGGTACAGAGGTGTCACGGCCACATACTACCCACTAGATATTGACATACATCTGTACAGCATCCCACTGCTCTGTCTGACATACATGACTGTTAAGGAAGGCCCAGCAGCAGTATATCTGGCAAGTATCTGGACATGACATCTCACTGGTAAGTACACTAAGCTGCTAGGCATGTAACAAAGCACTGTGCAGGCTACAAGCAGACTGGCTCAACACTGGCCTACATTTCCTATGGGGGAATGCACATGTACCTGCATATATAGCAGGCTCTACAGGCATGTCACAACAATAATGCATGACATATGTACAAACATTGACAGAGTTGTGGCTGGAAGCACATACACAGGGCCAATATTGACATGTTGTTGTGATAACCTCATACATTTACTGTTGTAACAGGGTTTTTTGCAACATATGTCATATGAGGGATATGAAGTCAGTAACTGTCACGGCTTTCACCATCTACAGACTGCAATCCTCACACTACATTCTGCAGTTCACAGATAGATGCTCTGTGGGTAACACATGAAACCAAAGGCACCACACACTACCCAGTCTGCAGATGATCCTACAGATGGGGATTCCTCATAAACATAGCACTGACTTGGCAGTTATTAAAACATGTAGGACAGTCATATCCACACACACCCTGTTAAACCAACTTACTCCAAATGCAGTATAGCAGCACTTACAGTCTGTAGTCAGGTCAGGCACATCCCCCTCCTGTGTGTTGCCCTGTTTCCACAGTGTATGTTGTTAGAGGTAAACCCTCAATCCATCTGAGATGCTGTTTGCCAAACAACAGATCGAATTCCTGCTCACAGTGAATGAAAAGGCCCAACACCAACATGATGTTCTTAGATATTGGAGTGTGTTTCCATGCAATTGGCTATGGAAATGTTACCATAGCTGTTAAACATGCAATAAGCTAGAGGAGGGCCGCAATTCATGCAGAGGCCATCAGCTGATCATGAGCATCACTTAAAATACACATGCTGCTGCCTAGGCAAAGCAGGTGTAGGTCTCTATATCCACCAGAGAGGGAGTGAATGAGGCAGACAGAGTCAAAGACAAGTCAGGGAGGGGTGGGGGAGTAAAACGTAAGCATGTTTGTGTCACACACCTACCAGCACAGGGTAGCAAACCCCTGAAGGCTATGTAGTGCTATCACATTTCTATGCAGTTATTGGATGCGCCACATAGGTTACATGTTGAGGAGCCCTCAGAACTTATATGTGATGGTGAGTGACATCTGCAACAGGGATCTGGTAACTATAGAGTAGGTGTAGTACACATGCCTGTCTGCATGAACAGGTGCCAGCATCAACATAGCCACACTCACAGGGATGCACACACATTGACACACTTGGCAGGGCTAGGAATACAACTCATCACTAGTGAGATTGCCACAACACATTACTATGCAGGTATCATAAGCACCACAGGGGTCATATGGAGGTTATATGGGCAAAGAGTATGGGGAGGTGTTGGACATCAGACAGCATGCTTCAGTATGCCAATGGGGGTTGTAGTGAGTGTGAATGTGATCATACACCAACCCTTCAAATCAAAATCACTCTACTTCTCAAACCATCACAAAAGTATCAAACACTCTCCTCATAGCTCACCTCAATATACAGAGCCTAAACAATAAAGTAGTCCACCTCCATGCCCTCTTAGATATCCACTCCTTTGACATCCTTTGCCTAACAGAGACCTGGTTAAATCCTGCAACACTGGACAATGAAATCACCCCACCAGGATACAATATCATGAGATTAGATTGTATAACCAAAAGAGGCAGGGGTGTAGCAATACTATACAAAGCAGAATTGCAATCAACACCAATAAATGTGCAAACACCTTCTACTAGTAGAACAGAAATCCTTATTTCTAAACTCCAAATCAACACCCACAAATCTATCTATATAATATGTGCCTACCTCACTCCTGGTAACAACATAACCATCCTGGAAAATATTCTTTCCTGGCTGTCAACCAATTACCCACAAGAAATCATAATACTGGGTGACTTTAATATTGACTGGAATACCTGCATCTCAGACAACCAGACTACCCACATAAACCTTTATGGTTTTTCTCAAACTATCACCTCCCCCACCAGGATCCATAAACCCAACAACAAAGAAACAACTCTAGACTGGATACTAAGAAACAGTCAGCCCCTTTCTTATGATGCAGGAATCCTTCCTGATGACATCAGTGACTACTCACTGACCTACATAATCAGACAAAAATGAATACTCATAAACCAACCTTATATAAAACCATTTGGTCCAACAAAAACTTTAACCCTATTAACTTCCAAACTGAACTGAAAGCATGTGACTGGTCACCCCTAAAATACCTCCAATTAGACGAAGCTGTATCCTACTTTAATGCCAAATTCTTAGAAATCTTGGACCATTATGCCCCATCCCGCTCAGTGAGAAATAGGATAAAAATTGCTCCATGGCTAACAAAAGAAACAAGGCACAAAATTATACAGAGAAATAAAATCTGGGCCAAATGGCGAAGAAACTAAAAACCCTGCTGATCATCTAACATTTAGACAGTTGAGAAATGTCACCAAAAAGTCTATACTACTAGATAAAAGGAACTTCTATCACAACAACCAGCAAACCCATCAATATAAACCACAAAAGTTCTGGGCAGGCATTAACAGACTCCTCCACCCAGGACAGTCCAAAACTCCCACCCCTACAGGATCCAACTATGAAAGTCCAAAGCATATTGTAAATGCCTTCAATACCTTCTTCACTGAAGCAGTCCAAACTCTCGCCAACTCACTACCTCCTGTTAACACATATATATCATCCTCCTTGTTAACTTTAACCCCATCATTTAATTTACAACCAGTCCCAACATCCCTCATCTGCACTCTTCTTCATAAACTAAAACCTTGCAGCCCCTCAGCTGACCATTTACCAGAAGAATATCTACAGATAGCTGCAGCAGCAATATTCTTTCCTATTTCCATCCTTATAAATAGAACCATCACTGAAGGCACAATACCATCTATCTGGAAAGTCTCCCATATTATCCCACTCCACAAAGGAGGCAACTCGACTGAACTCTCTAACTACCGTCCAATAGCTTTACTCTCCCCTTTATCTAAAATTATGGAAAAATGTATCTACCGCCAACTACTAGACCACCTACTGAAAAATAACTTACTAGTTAACTGCCAACACGGCTTTAGGCCTCACCATAGTACCACCACAGCCCTCTTATCCTTTTCTGATTGTATTAACAAAAACCGAAACAACAATACTCTATCCTCAGCACTCTTTATTGACCTATCAAAAGCCTTTGACATGGTCAACCATCAACTTCTCTTGAACATACTTGGTTCTCTCTCACTAGATATACAGGCTTTAAAACAGTTTAAATCCTACCTTGAGACTAGGCAACAGGCTGTGCTCTGGGAAAATAATCTGTCTTCTCACCTTCCTATTACCCTAGGAGTCCCTCAAGGTTCTATCCTAGGCCATCTCCTATTCTCAGTTTTCATAAATGATCTCAATTTGATCATTCCTCAAGCTACATGCATCCAATATGCTGATTACTCCACACTAATATGCTCAGCTACCTCTACATCTCAACTTCAGGCCACTACCAAAACAGTGCTCAACAGCGTAGAAAGATGGTTCTTACAGCATAGCCTCCTCCTGAATCCTAAAAAAACAAAACTACTACTCTTCACTCCCACGCAAAGGTCCCCCCCAATTCACTTCACAGTTATATACAATGATGGTATTATATCTCTCGACCCAACTACCAAGCTCTTAGGGGTTACTATAGACCATAATCTTAGCTTTGACATACATATTAACACTACAATAAAAACAGTAAACAGAAAATTAGGCTCCCTCTATAGGATTAAACCCTTCCTTACTCCAACAGCTAGAACAACTATTGCCCTCACCCATCTAATTTCCACCCTCCTCTATGCCTGTCCCATCTATACCAACCTATCAAGAAGCAACCTTAACAAACTAGCTACCTCCTACAACAATATTGCCAGATTTGCTACTGGTTCCTCATTTAGAACTCACCACTGTCAAAACGTAAAACAAGTAGGATGGCTAGAACTTCATAATCAACTCAAAATTAAACAACTTATTATCACCCATAATATCCTCTATCTTCCAAAAAATTCTCCTAT
>NC_056725.1:74757995-74900495 GCF_019279795.1 Protopterus annectens | reverse complement strand
CTGTATCTTTTTCTCCTTTCTCTGTAAAAAAGAAAAAAAAAATATCCTTGTTTTCCCGCTTTTCTGAACTAGAATAGTCCAGTCTTCAGATTTTGCTGATCTCTGGGCTTTGTCTTAGTTCCTGTGCTATCCATATCCTTATTTGGATAAGAGGAAGCTTCTTTGTTCACCAGTGGGAGTGGGGAGCACTGAGCAACCTATTTGTCCCTAGAGGATTGGTTCCAGCCCAGCAACTTGTAGTTTATTGGCCATTTTGGGTCAATTCCTGGCTCTTTTCAACCTCCTGCTATAGAGCCGCTTTTGCGCTTTAGCGCATTTTAGCGAATTAGCAAGTTGCTCATAGAGCAGCATGGTAGCGCGTTAATCAAGTTTAAACTATTTCTGGCTCTGTAAAGTCTACTCTTCAATTTTCCCTTAGAACTGCTCTACTTGCAATCTAAACAGCCTATTCTCTAACTGAAAAGCTCAGCACTTGCTCCTAAAGCATTTTTATACAGGTAAAGCACTCTTAAAAAAAAGAAAGTACTTCTTTCACCTAAATTCCCTTGAGTACCCATTTCCTATAGATCCTTTCTGACTCAGTTACACAGCAATCTTTTCACTATTCTAGCATGTCAAGGGTCAGTTGCTGGCATCCTCTCCTGTTCAGCTGGTGAATCTAGAATCTTGAGGCAATGTTACAATTGCCTCATGTACACAGACAACCCTCTCCTCCTCCCAACAAATACAAATATATGAGAGATGGAAATATATAGCCAAACTGAAGGCTGAGCTCTCTCAATTCAGTACTGGCAAGACCAGGCAGGAGGAGAAGGTAACCACGCACACCACAAACCCAGTCTCACATAGAACTATCACAACTGCAAACCAAACACATAAACACACAAAACATACTGAGGCGCTGATTAAAATCTACCAAAACAACAGAGGCCTCCAAAGCAGACACCCAAGCAACCGCCACCTCAAGACATAGCACATGCAACACATAGTTCACAAAGTCAGTGTGCTAAACAGTCACAGCCCTTAAGGCCAAACAACATGCCAGACACACTTATAATAGGTGACTCCATAGTCAGACACACTGACGTCCCGCTCACCAGACTGAACAAGGATAAGGTCACAGTAAGCTGCCTGTCGGGAGCTAGAATCCACCACATAACACAAGCACTCAGGTCACTCCACAGCAAGTACAAATATGACTCAGTCATTGTACATGCCGGTGTGAACGACCTGAGACGTACCTCCCTTGTCTACATGAAAAGTGACATAGAGGAGCTCTCTGATTATGTAGCCCAGGCCGGTATGACCCTGACCCTGAGCAGCATCCTACCCTCACCAAGAATGATGCCACAGTACAAAGACAAAATGATCAGTTTTAACAATTGGCTTAATTACTGGTGTCATTCAAAGGGGATCCAATGTCTGTCTGCTTGGGATGACATGCTCGACAAGCCACGCTGCTTTGCAAGGGATGGCTTGCACCTGTCACCCCTGGGCTTCCGGATATTGGCCAAGGCTCTTACCACCCCCATAGTGCCTTTTTTAGGCAAGGCTCAAATGACAAACCTACCTCCCTAGAAAACACAAGTGAAAAAAAAATAAGGGTAATGCTGCTCAATGCCAGAAGTCTAAACCTCAAGATGCACGCCCTCGAAGCCCTCCTCAGTATGGAGAACATCGATGTCTGTGCAGTGACTGAAACCTGGCTCAAGGCTCCTGAGAGCACCCCAGCACTATCAGGTTTTACCTCATATCATGCTTTCCGGCCCCAAAACCTGGACCGAACCACAAAAGGAGGGGGAGTATCCATATTCATCAAAGATACCCACACCTCCAGGTTAGTGGCAACGCACGAAGCATCGGAGACCATCCAGGTGCAACTAACCATAGGCAAAACTGCCTTACAATTTGTAACATGCTACAGACCACCTTCTCAAACTCAGGAAACTCACACAGCCTTCCTGAAGACACTGGAGAGTATGAATGTCTCTCCAAATACCATCATATTGGGAGACTTCAACTACCCAAACATAGACTGGGAACATTACTCATGCCCAAACACCCTAGCCCAAAGGTTCCTAGAATTCATAAACTCAAATGCGATGGAACAACTAGTCACCATTCCCACAAGAGGATACAATATACTAGACCTGATCATCACAAACATGGGGACAAAATGCTCCACACCAGAAGTATATCCCTCATTGGTAAGATCAGACCATAAATTAATCTCACTGGAAATCCACATCCCGCCCCCACCCCCTGCACAAAAGACCACAGTGAAGAACTTCTCAAAAGCCAATTTCACACTTCTTAAGACTGAAGTGGTATTCTTCAAGGTCCCTGGGCCAGTGGAAACCACAACCCACACTGCTGAATCCTTTGCAAATGCCTTCTACGGGCACCTTCAAGAATGCATGGATCATGCAATCCCAAATAAAACCAAGACCCATTCCCTCAAAGGCAGGCACCCGGTCTGGTGGACCCCAGCCATAAACAAACTTTACAACAGAAGGAGGAAGCTACTACATGACAGAGCAAAATCCCTAAATGGGAAGGCATCTCTGATCAGTACTAGCAAAAAACTACGATCACTCATAAAATCATCCAAGGCCAACTTTGAAAGAAAAATCGCAAAAGACACAAAAGACAATCACAAGGCCTTCTTTAGCTATGTAGAGTTAGTCCAAAATGACAATAAATACACTGAACCCACTGACATTGCCAACATTCTGGCAGATAGGTTCAGTGGAAATTTCTCCTCCCCCTCCCCCCAAAAGGAGAAATAATTATCCCAGCAGAGTGTAGCCTCCCTAACATCTCAGATGCCCAGGTGAGAGCCGCCCTCTCTAAAGCTAAAAACACAGCATCAATGGGACCGGACGGTGTCCCGGGCTGTGTGCTACATGAACTCCAAGAGGAACTAAACCCAAACATAAGGCTGCTGTTTAATCTTAGCCTTACTACAGGATACGTACCCAAAGAGTGGAGAATGGCAACAGTGGTCCCACTTCACAAAGGTGGTGCTTCTACGGACCCTGGAAATTACCGCCCCATAAGCTTGATGAGCCTGGTCTGCAAAGCTATGGAGAGGATCATTATGGAACTCATAAACAAAGACATTGGGGACCTACAAACAATGGATCCTACCCAATTTGGCTTTGTCAAGGGCAGATCCTGCCTTTTGAACTTGGTTGACTTTTTTGAAACCGTCACTAAGGCCATTGATGAAGGTAAGGCAGTTCACACAGCCTACCTTGACCTTGCAAAAGCCTTTGACACAATACCACACTCGGGCATCATAGACAAACTCACCAGCTTAAATGTAAACCCATATGTCACGAGATGGGTTGCAAACTGGCTCAAGGACAGAACCCACAGGGTCAGAGTTGCTGGAGCTATGTCAGACTCTAAGCCAGTCACAAGCGGTGTCCCACAGGGCTCAGTCCTGGGACCCCTCTTGTTTGGCATTTATTTTTCCAAGGTACAGGCAAACATAGGAGGATTGTGGCTGACAAAGTTCACAGATGACTGCAAAATGGGTGCCATAATTGATACTCCAGCGGACACAAACATCCTTCAGAGAGGACTCATAGAAATGGATAACTGGTGCCAGAGCCATGGCCTTAAGCTTAACGCCAAAAAATGCATAGTCATACCCTTTGGGAAAAACAAGGTACCCACAAATTACCACATAGGTGGTAATCCTTTAAGTACGGAAGAGGTAATCAGGGACCTAGGGATCCAGGTTGACAGTAACCTCTCATTTGATACTCACATTGCCAAAGTGGTTAGGAAGACCTTCTATATTGCCCACCTTATCATGAAGGGTTTCACATCTAGATCAAGAAAGGTCATTGTGCCCCTGTACTCATCTCTTATTAGGCCAATGATTGAGTACAATGCCCCATTTGGGATGTATCTTACCCGACACCTGCAGCAGTTGGAAAGACCCCAAAAGTTCCTCACTAAGAGGATAAAGGGTCTTAAACATATGTCATATGCTGCCCGACTGAAAAAACTCCAGCTCTATTCAGTCGCATACCGCCTACTCAGAGGTGACCTGTGCCTAACGTACAAGGCCATGTCCAATCCTGAATTAATGGACATGCTCCACCTCAAAAAATCCAAATCCATCAGAGCCATGAGAGCAAGAGACTTAAACCTCAACACAGAAATAAATATGACGTGCTGGAGGGACAGATTCATAAACCAGAGGCTCCCTACACTCTGAAACAGAATCCCAATCCATGTTAGGCAGAGCCCCTCACAAACTCTATTCAAGAGAAGTCTTGACGAGTGGATGGGAGATCGTAGGTTTACCCCGGGGGTCATCTCTGTGTCACTACTAGACAGAGGCACAGTAAACTAAACCCTAAATGGGTATAGTATTCTCATCCTAAGGGGTGGTGAAAGCCACACACACTCTGGCTAGGCTTATAAATGCCCTAGGGCAGATAGCCTAGTACGAACCTATGAACCTATGAACACACACACCTGTCATGTCTGGAATTAGAAATCTACCTAACTAGTTTATTACACTACAGCACTACGCAGTTATAGTACACACCACAGAAATTAGTGAAGTACTCCCTCCCCAAAGGTGTATTTCACATTGGATGACATCAGCAGGATTGCCAAAGTAGGGCATTTGAATT
The DNA here is from genome assembly GCF_019279795.1 of Protopterus annectens. Classification (NCBI taxonomy): domain Eukaryota; kingdom Metazoa; phylum Chordata; order Ceratodontiformes; family Protopteridae; genus Protopterus; species Protopterus annectens. The sequence goes on along the minus strand of NC_056725.1, from coordinate 74,895,837 downwards.
GTCATGAGTGTGGCTAGGCTAAAATGCATTGCTCCTTACACAGATATTGAAACACACACAAAACATCCACAACTGACATGTGTGGGTTTAGAACTCCTAACAGGGGTCTATATCACACCACAGCATGAAACTGTTATAGAACGCACCACAGGGATTACTGGAGAACCTCTTCCCCAAAGGTGTATTTCACAATGAATGACATCAGCAGGATTGACAAAGTAGGGCATTCTAATTGTAGTGAGTGTGGCTAGGCTAAATGCATTGCTTTCTACACACATATTGAAACACACACAACCCATCCACAAACAACATGTGTGGGTATAGAACCATAGAACCAGAGTTCTATATCACACTACAGCAAGAACCTGTTATAGGACACACCACAGGGATTACTGGAGAACTCCTTCCCCAAAGGTATATTTCACAATGAATGACATCAGCAGGATTGCCAAAGTAGGGCACTTGAATTGTAGTGAGTGTGGCTAGGCTGAAATGCATTGCTCCCTACACAGGCATTGAAACACACACAAAACATCCACAACTGACATATGTGGGTATAGAAACCCTAACAGAGGTCTATATCATACTACAGCATGAAGCTGTTATAGGATGCACCATGAGGATGACTGGAAAACTTCTTCCCCAAAGGTGTATTTCACAATGAATGACATCAGCAGGATTGCCAAAGTAGGGCATTTGAATTGTAGTGAGTGTGGCTAGGCTAAAATGCATTTCTCCCTACACAGACAGACACACACACACACACACACACACACACACACACACACTTGCCATGTCTGGCATTAGAATTCCTACCTAACTAGTTGATCACACTACAGCAGTATGCAGTTATAGGACACACCATGGAGATTATTGAGCTACACCTTTCTAAAAGGTGTATTTCACAGTGTATGACATCAGCAGCCTTGACACAGAAGGGAAATTGGATTGTAGTGGGTGTGACTAGCCTAAAGAGCATTGCTCTCTACATAGATGGTGACAGACACTAACACACACACACACACACACACACACACACACACACACACACACACACACATGCAGTTGATGTGTCTGGGATTAGAACTCCTACCTAATTAGTTTATTACACTACAGCAGTATGCAGGTATAGGATGTGCCACGGTGATTACTAGGCTGCAGCTTTCCAATAGGTGTATTTCACAGTGTATGACATCAGCAGTCTTGACAAAGTAGGGCATTTGAATTATAGTGAGTGTGATTAGCCTACAAAGCATTGCTTGCTACAGAGACAGAGACACACACACACACACACACACACACACACACACACACACACACACACACACACACTTGCTATGTCTGGGATTAGAATTCCTACCTAACTAGTTGATCACACTACAGCAGTATACAGTTATAGGGCACACCATGGAGATTATTGGGCCACTCCTTTCTGAAAGATGTATTTCACAGTGTATGACATCAGCAGCCTTGAAACAGTAGGGCAATTGGATTGTAGTGTGTGTGACTAGCCTAAAGAGCATTGCTCTCTACACAGACGGTGACAGACACTAACACACACACACACACACACACACACACACACACACACACACACACACACACACACACACACACACACACACACACACACACACACACACACACACACACAGTTGATGTGTCTGGGATTAGAAGTCCTACCTAATTAGTATATTACACTACAGCAGTATGCAGGTATAGGACGTGCCACAGAGTTTACTAGGCTGCAGCTTTCCAATAGGTATATTTCACAGTGTATGACATCAGCACCCTTGACAAAGTAGGGCATTTGAATTGTAGTGAGTGTGATTAGCCTAAAAAGCATTGCTCTCTACACAGACAGTGATAGACACTAACACACACACACACACACACACACACACACACACACACACACACACATACACACACAGTGCCAGTACTGACATGCATGGGTGCATTGCTTCATGGGTGTGTAGTGGTGGACTGTGCCAGACGGCTATACAGGGCTAAGTGATGAGTATACCTTAGCATCAGGCCACATGACAATGGTCTGCATTGTGGCTCAGGGGTGTAGTTTCTGGATTTGTCCACACAGGTGGGTATTGTATTCACCATCCAGTCACCTGGGTGACTATTGCATGTGGACAATGCTGTGCATTGCTTGCCATGTATGTTTTCCTTAGTCAATGACATGGATGGTGTCTGGGATGTGCATACCTCCCACATGCATGTACAATGACATGTGGAACTGTACCTGGGGTGTCTGGCCCACATTTTGTACACAGATTATTGTCAGATGTGCCAGTTCTGGCCTCATGTGGTGGGAAGTGGTAATGGACAGCAGGTTTACCCTGCACCTACATTGATAGCATGCTAACAGCATTCCCTGGTGTCAGTGGTATCTGTCCATACAGGGCATGTTTTCAGGCATTGTATGTCCTTTGTGGGTCACATTTGATGGCACCACAGGTGTTGCAGGTGTCCAGTGGGGAACATGGGGAAGGTGCACTGTATGCATGTATGTGCCTATTGGACAGATGGACAGGGTGCCATGCCCTCTGTGGCTCACTGCAATCATTCCATAGTTACTATCAGTGGGCAATATGTAGTGTACTACCAACATAGCGGCTGTTGCCTAGGCAAGTGTGTGTGTGTGTGTGTGTGTGTGTGTGTGTGTGTGTGTGTGTGTGTGTGTGTGTGTGTGTGTGTGTGTGTGTGTGTGTGTGTGTGTATGAGACATGAGTTGAGAGTGTTCTCTGGGTAATACTAGGGTTACTAACTTTGTTTGCCTGGCCTTGATGTCACATGTATGGGTATGGATTTGCACCCCAGCCTCTCAGCTATTTCACATCTGTTATCCCTGTATGGTGGACATTCTAATATATACTAGGGCCAACATATAAGAAATTTGCAAAACCCGCTCCACATTAGGCCCAGTTGTTACACACTCACCCCACCTCCACACAGGATACGAGTTACAAACACAGACACACACACACACACACACACACACACACACACACACACACACACACACACACACCTGTCATGTCTGGGATTAGAACTCTTCCTAACTAGATTATTACACTACAGCACTACACAGTTATAGTACACACCACAGAGATTAGTGAAGTACTCATTCCCCAAAGGTGTATTTCACATTGGATGACATCAGCAGGATTGCCAAAGTAGGGCATTTGAATTGTAGTGAGTGTGGCTAGGCTAAAATGCATTGCTCCCTACACAGACATTGAAACACACACAAAATATCCACAACTGACATGTGTGGGTATAGAACCCCTAACAGAGGTCTATATCACACTACAGCATGAAGCTGTTATAGAATGCACCACAGGGATTACTGGAGAACTCCTTCCCCAAAGGTGTATTTCACAACGAATGACATCAGCAGGATTGCCAAAGTACGGCATTCAAATTGTAGTGAGTGTGGCTAGGCTAAAATGCATTGCTCTCTACACCCATATTGACACACACACAACATATCCACAACCAACATGTGTGGGTATAGAACCAGAGTTCTATATCACACTACAGCAAGAACCTGTTATAGGACGCACCACGGGGATTACTGGAGAACTCCTTCCCCAAAGGTATATTTCATAATGAATGACATCAGCAGGATTGCCAAAGTAGGGCACTTGTATTGTAGTGAGTGTGGCTAGGCTAAAATGCATTTCTCCCTACACAGGCATTGAAACATACACAAAACATCCACTACCAACATGTGTGGGTATAGAACCCCTAACAGAGGTTTATATCACACTACAGCATGAAGTTGTTATAGGACGCACCATGGGGATTACTGGAGAACTTCTTCCCCAAAGGTGTATTTCACAATGAATGACATCAGCAGGATTGCCAAAGTAGGGTATTTGAATTGTAGTGAGTATGGCTAGGCTAAAATACATTGCTCCCTACACAGAGACACACACACACACACACACACACACACACACACACACACACACACACACACACACACACTTGCTATGTCTGGGATTAGAATTCCTACCTAACTAGTTGATCACACTACAGCAATATGCAGTTATAGGACACACCACAGAGATTATTGGGCTATACCTTTCTGAAAGGTATATTTCACAGTGTATGACATCAGCAGCCTTGACACAGAAGGGCAATCGAATTGTAGTGTGTGTGTGTGTGACTAACCTAAAGAGCATTGCTCTCTACATAGATGGTGACAGACAATAACACACGCACACACACACACACACACACACACACACACACACACACACACACACACACACACACACACACACACACACACACACACACACACACACACACACACACACTTGCTATGTCTGGGATTAGAATTCCTACCTAACTAGTTGATCACACTACAGCAGTACACAGTTATAGGACACACTACGGAGATTATTGGTCTACACCTTTCTGAAAGGTGTAGTGTATGACATCAGCAGCCTTGACACAGTAGGGCAATTGGATTGTAGTGTGTGTGACTAGCCTAGAAAGCATTGCTCTCTACACAGATGGTGACAGACACTAACACACACACACACACACACACACACACACACACACACACACACACACACACACACACACACACACACACACACACACACTCACATATAGTTGACGTGTCTGGGATTAGAACTCCTACCTAATTAGTTTATTACACTACAGCAGTATGCAGGTACAGGACACGCCATGGAGATTACTAGGCTGCAGCTTTCCAATAGGTGTATTTCACAGTGTATGACATCAGCACCATTGACAAAGTAGGGCATTTGAATTGTAGTGAGTGATTAGCCTAAAAAGCATTGCTCTCTACACAGACAGTGACAGACACTAACACGCGCACGCACACACACACACACACACACACACACACACACACACACACACACACACACAGAGAGTTGCCATATCTGGGATTAAAACTCCTACCTAACTAGTTTATTACACTACATCAGTACACAGTTATAGGACGCCACGGAGATTACTGGGCTGTAGCATTCCAAAAGGTGTATTTCACAGTGTATGACATCAGCAGCCTTGACAAAGTAGGGCATTTGAATTATAGTGAGTGCGATTAGCCTACAAAGCATTGCTCGCTACAGAGACAGAGACGCACACAGACACACACACACACACACACACACACACACACACACACACACACAAACACACACACGCACACACACACACACACACACACACACACACACACACACACACACACACACACGGTTGCCATGTCTGGGATTAGAACTCCTACCTAACTAGTTTATCACACTACAGCAGTATGCAGTTATAGGAACTGCCATGGAGATTACTGGCATACACCTTTCACAAGGGTGTAATTCAAAGTGGATGACCTCAGCAGGCTTATCATAGTACAGCTATGGGGAGTGCAGTGTGTGTACATGGGCCATAAACCATTCATCTAGAGGTTGACACACTACATGCGGGCACACGCAGGGTATATTCCACAGGTACATGTATACAGCTGCTAGATGACTACTTCCTTGTACAGTCATGTTGCACAGCTAGAACTTGCACCACATAGTCTGTCATGCTGACAGATTCAAGTGGCTAAGGTCAAAAGTGAGTTGCATCCAAACCTCATGTGGTTGTAGCCATTTGGCTGTGTGCTGGGTGGGACAGGCCTCATAATGGATGGCCCCTCGTGACAGTCACTCTACTCCACACATCTGTGTACGACTTCTTTTGGCTTATTATAGTGTGTTGTCCTTGGATATATGCCTGTATTCCTATCCAGTGTGTGTGCAAAGCATGAGTGTTGCATACTGAGGAGTGTTTGCACTAACATCTGCAAATGCCAGATATGTCTGGCCCACTGTTGTTTGCAGACATGGCCCTCATTTGTTTAAGTGTGTGAGCATGCCCAGTATGACCTTTCAGTATGTTGTTGGCTGACATTGCGCTTATTTCTCTAAGTGTGTGAGCATGCACAGTATGCCCTTCTGTATTAAATGTGTGGATCGAGTCCAGGTAATTTGTACTGCAGTGCAGACATTTGTGTTGTACACCTACAGGTCGCATACTGTTGCTGCAGGGTATCTGTCAATCATTTGGCAATATGGGGACAAACTGTGCAGGGGATAGTGTGTACTGTAGGTGATTGTGTCTGTGCTGCTTCAGCTGCATGGTACTGCTGTTAGCAGAGATATTCAGACATGTGTACTGTTAGACACAGTGATGTTTTCTGTCCTCATGTACTGTCAGATGAACATTCTTGATCATAGTGATGACTTGTGGGACAAGGGTAACTGCAGTTGTGTCTGGTATTGTGAGCAGACACCTACATATTCATGGTAAGTTATTCCATTCTGGAGGGGGAGCTGCAGACAGTTCGTGCTGGGTTTGTGTATCCAGTTCAGCACCTTGGTACAGTGCTGGCAGAGGATCCCATACTTGTCCGCCCATCAACATGGCAGTATGACCTTATCTTGCTGTGGCAATGCCTCACAGCTGTACAGATTTGCACATGTTAGCCAGAGGCAGGGGCCATGGCTCAGGACATTTACTGTATTGTGGTGTATGGGCAGGTGTGTAGCTATCCATTTATGTGTTTGCAGCCAGGGATAGTGTGCACACAGCTTGGTGTCGGGCCCTGCACATTCCATGCTGCCCGTGCTCCCACGCCACCCTCTGTTATTCTAATTTCTTCCATACATTATGCATACATTCTGTGATACTTTCCTTAAGGGTATCACCACATCACAAGTGGGTGTTAGTGTTGGTCCACAGTTCTTGCAGTGGGACAAGGTGGACATGTTACTGTGGTTTGTCCAAATGGTCTTGCATATTGCTTAAATGGAGTGTGTTATGTTGTTATTTGGGTGTCCATGACATAACATGCATTGGCAGTACATGTGAGACATGAGCCTTTGGCAGGCGCCTGTGGGGCATTAGGTGTTGATGCAGGCCAGATGTGGCAGGCCATTGCATTCTGTCAGTCCTACAGTCCCAGACCACCATACAGTATATTCCCCTGGGGTGACAGGGTAGATGTGATAGTTTTTAATGCCAATACCGTCTATCAGTCTTGCTCAGGTTGTGTGGATGCTGGCAGGGTGCTACCTACAGCTAGGGACACACCTGCATGGGACATGTGCACTGCATGCTGCAGTCTTCCATTATAGTCATATACAGTTGGGGTCATACTGTACCTATTCCCCACAGCAGGGATACTGCCAGAGAGGTGCCTGTGGGTGGTGTTTGCGTGGCTAGGTGCATGTGTGCTATGGACACTACTTGCATCTGACACACAGATATGCATGGGGCATTACAATTATGCCGACATGTGTGGGTACATCAGCTGATTCCCAATATATCAGTCCTACCTCCTTTGTGATCTGCAGATGTTCAGGCAGACCTTACCGGTTCCCCTACTACAGGTCCTCTTACTGTGATGCATACCTATATGTACAAATCCAAGGTTGTCACCATTTCACAGTGGCACAATATATACTATATGTCTGGGGTACTTTCCCCTGTGTACCGCTTGTATATCTAGCCCAACAGCCATGCCATGTCAGTCTTTCAGATGGTGACACATATTACCACCATACATTTACAATGGCTTACTGCTTGCATGTGTTATACTGGTGGGGATTGTCTTTGGCACTGCAGTCATGAGGGCAATGGCCACCAGGTCTTACATCAACATGCATACATACTGAACACTCTCACACATTCTGAAACACACACCATCCTAGCACACGCAGACCTGCATATTGTGCAAATGCTACAACCTATCCTGCTACCTTGGCCACCTCTGGCCATCTGTGCTCCACTCGTATTATACCTACTCATACATGTTACTACATTTCTACACAGGATTGGAGGGCAGACCTGATTGTTACTACATTTCTACACATGATTGGGGGGGGGCACTTGACTGTTTTACATGTCTACATGGGAGTGGGGGGCACACCTGACTGTTTTTACAGTTCTACACAGGATTGGGGGGGCACACCTGACTGTTACTACATTTCTACACAGGATTGGGGAGACACACCTGACTTTCTACATGTCTACATGGGAGTGGGGGGTACACCTTACTGTTTCTACATATCTACATAGGATGGGGGCACACCTGGCACATGCACACATTTGCTATGACTGTACTGGTATGTCAGCTATTCCATTTCATTCTGTATTCTAACCTATCATACTGACTAGTGGCATATCAGTGTACTACAGGTCTTAGCTTTGGTTGCCCTACATATTAGTGTCTGACTTCCGACCCTTCAGAGCTAACATCCCACTGCCTGACCTGCTATAGTCTGTCTGTGTAGGCCTGGGGGGGAGGTTACCCACAGGCATCATTCAGAGGCCATAGCACAGGCTCTGTTTCAGTTTGTCTACACCTGTCCTGCTGGCTGAGACTGTTGTTAGGTATGTAAACCTCCCTGACTGGCATGTGTGAGTCATATGGACACACACATTGCTCAGCACATTTCCTGCAGTGGGTTTTGTCACCCTGTATAGTACTGGCTACTATGGAGACTCCAGTATGTGTTACACATGTCATGGTGCCACTATGGGTTTCTACTATCTGCTGCCATAACATTCAGCCACCCAATTCCCTTGCATGCTCACATCCATACCATAGATACAGGTAATGACACATTCTACTCCATTTGGCAATTGGTAGGTTGATTGACTTACCTTGTGGGTATGCCAGGATTGAGGATGGTGCTGGAGGGCTGCCTATGTCAGATGCAGATAGTACACTCCCTATACATGACTGAGCACAGGTAGTGTCATGTTTGGCATCCCTTTTACTGTATGTGCGAGTCAGAGAGAGGTGTCATTCCCTGGGTCCCCTACTGTGTCAGTGTATGTGCTATGCATTATCTCTTTGCCGCAGCCTTGGCATACTGGGTATACCTCCATCTGCCTACTAGGGCAGGCACAGGTTGTTCCTCCTCCGAGTCACTCTGTGCCTGTGCAGGCCTTGGCATTGATGGGGGGGCTGTGTGGCCCTGCCCCATGCTGTTCCTGCTGCAGCTGTTTCCGCAGGATCATATTGTGTAGCATGGCACATACCATAACAAACTGGGTACATGTAGCTGGTGAGTACTGCAAGGCTCCACCGGGTGTGTCCAGACACTGGAACTGTGACTTGAGCATCCCAAACACATGCTCTATTATGTCTGGTCTGTGCGTGTGCCCCATTATGGTGTTCTTGTTCAGGTGTGTGTGCATTTCTGATGGGTGTCATCAGCCATGGCTCCAGTGTGTAACCAGCATCCCCCACTAGGTGATCATAGCGGATGTCCCCATTGGCAAGTCTCTGGTACAACTGCATCAGATGCCAAATGTGAGAATCATGATAGCTTTCAGGGCAGCCAGCACACACATTCATTATGATGCCCTGGGCATCGCAGACAAACTGGCAGTTGATGGAGGGGATGCCTCTGCAGTTGATGTAGGCCCTAGCCTGATCACCGGGTAGTGCTTTGATGCATATGTGCATGCAGTCTATAGCACCCACTACCTCAGTGTATTCTGCTATTTGGTGGAAGAGACGCATATTGCTGGCCAACACCTCACGGGTTTTGAGGAAATATATGTGCTCACTGGCATGTGCTGACATGGCATCCAGGAACTGGTGGAATACTCTCGATGCTGATGCCTGTGAGATCCCTATGATATCCCCAGTTGAGCTTTGGGTGGTACTTGTGGCTAGTATTCCTAGGCCTACACATACCTTGGTATCCACTGGAATGGGTTCCCCTCGGTCAGTTCTGTGTGTCAGGCATGGCCGGCACAGATCAACAATTTGCTGTAGGAGGTCCCTGTCCACCCTATAGCGCTCCACTATCTCCAGCTCATGTAGCCCCTGGTAGGTTACCCTGGGTCTGTACACTCTTCTCTGTCTCCTCACTGTGGGTTGATTGGCAGCATTCACATCCTCACCACCCTCAGCCTCTTGCACATGTTGTTCTATGTTGCCTGCTGCAGCCCCTCTCATTTTGTAGGTTTGTTTGTTAAAAGTTCCCTGATTGTATACACCGCTGGTGTAGAGTATGGGAAAAAAAACAGAGGGGAAGGTGTTTGCTTAGTCTATAGTAGTGTTCTGGGCTGGGCTGCTGCCTGTGTAATTGGCTGATCCTGATACATTTCACCTGCCAGCTGTGCTCGTTTTCCTTGATTACCTTCCTACTGCTGTTTTCCCTTCCCATTGCCTTCCTGTTTAAGGCCAGGGGCGCGCCTCACAAGCAGAGTGCTCAAATGTGCACACTGCTGCTATTTCCTGGTTTAACTTTCTTTTTCTTCCTTTAAAACCCAGTGCACAGCATGTACACCCGCTTAGGCAATGTAAAGAGTGCTAGGCAGATTCAGACACACTCCCTAGCTTAGCTGTGCTAAGCTAGGAGCAAACCTGAGCCACAGGGCTCCAATCCACTTACAGTATGCCTGACACACCCCTCATGATGTCAGCTAACTCCTAGGCTTGCACCAAGCTATTCCTACTCTTACACTGTTGGCACCTGACTAGCATGCTGGGGAAAACTGGGATTCACTATCATTCCCCACATTTGCATAGGATTGCCTGCTAATGCATAGTTACATGTCTCACACTGAGCCTCCCCCCTTAGCAACCACTACTGACTGGCCATGTTGTCTTCTGCCTCTTATTGACTTGCATGGCAGAATAGTGATTTTAGTTAGAATGCTTAATTTAGGTTTATTTTGTTATTTTCCCCCCGATCCCATTTAAGCGCCACTGCCCTAAGCTTAAACAGCCGAAATCAGCTAAAAAAAATTAAAAGTTGATTTTTTAATTTTTTTTTGCTGTTTGCAATGCCAATGGCCTTATACTTGGCAATTGGCATGCTTCCTAACTGATATGCAGCCTTTATTTGGAGCTGTTACAGCTCCGTTTTGTATTTTGCAGAAATTAACTCGGTTACTAACCGAGTACATTTCTGCAGATTGCACCAGTCCTGCACAGCCGGTTGCAAGCTTCCTGGATCACAAATTCACCTCATTTGCATGGATTTCTCCTGCAAATGGGGTGATTTGTATACAGGAGCTTAGTCTGTGCAGGACTAGCGCAGGAGCGCTCGTGCACACCCCTGCAGGCTGTTCCTGGATAGCACAGCAGACATATCACCTGCTGGAGCTCCTGCACTAATCCTGCATGCCGTGCAAGGCATAGAGAAACTGGGGGAATGTGTAAGTGTTCTTTATAAAGGATTCCTCTTCACTTTTTAAAGGATTCCCCTTTACTTTCATTTCACTTTTCCTGATGAATGCCTCAATTGCAGCAAATAATATAAGATAGACCAAGCATTTATTTCCACAGCAATAAACTGTAACTCATTCTGAAGGCTCTCCAGCCATTCACAACATTTAGGTTGACTCAAACAAAGCAAAAGTGTTCAGAAATTCATGAAACACAGGCAAAAAGCATGGAACTGCTAATACATTGGAAAATTATTACATACAAAGAAGTTTAGAAAGAGAGAGAGAGAAAGAATGAGAGTGTTTTGAGGAGAAATGGTGGAAGAAGGTAAAATGATTATTTAAGAAGTTACAGTGAATGCAATGGCACAGACATTGTAAGGGAAAATGTAGACTGTGGGATGATGTGGGTGGGCTAATTAAGAACAAACTAAGTGAAAACAGCTATAGAACATTCAATGTACCAAACGTCTGGAGAAATAGATCAATTTAGCTACATATTTTATTCACCTGGGAAAATTGTTATTACTGGACATAATCCTGCCATTGGAGTGTTGCTGAAGATGAAAAGCAGCTGAAACTCTGAACCGAGAAGAAAAATATAACTAAATGGTATTAAAAGTAAAGGGAGACAGACTGAAGACAGTTATGAATAAATGGGATTGCAAGAAGTATAGCAGTGTTCAGTTTGACAAAACATTTATTAAATTGCATCCAGTTTGATCAGACAGATGTACAGATCAGCTTTAAAAATTAAATTTAATCAAAATTTAAATCAGCACATTCAGGATCAGTATTATTAGTTCTGTTCTGCAGTGTTTGATTACTTTAATATAAGAAAACCAGCTTTACTCCAAACACCAGTATTCTCATAGTCTATTCTGTTTAACTATATATGGCTTAAAATGAGCATGTTTTTACAATTTGGATTAGTTTCAAATAACTGTCAGGTAACTGTGAACTGATACATGCCTGCCATTGTTTAAAGGTTGGAGTTTACAAGATTATTTCAACATGTAAACCGAATGGCTCTTTAACTTTGAACTTTTGTACAAGTTCCAGCAGACTCTTTTTGTTCTTTCAGATATGTTTGCATTCTGTAGATGTAACCATTGCCCAGACCAAAACAAATGATTTCCTTACCATGTATGAATGCCCATTTCAAATGTGTCTGCAAAGTTAATGTAGCCAAAAAATACTGCACAAGAAAGTCATCAGTTTCCATTGCATTGTCAAAAACTTGTTTGATATATTCATTATTTTCTATCTATATCTTTATCTATATCATTATTATTGCAAATAATCTAATGACTCAAGCATTAGTATTTATATTCACGAATCCACACTGAACAAAACATCAAATCTCTGTGGTAGATAATTACATGTAGTTATTAGAAAGTCAATAAAGACCATAGTGAAGTTATTTTTTAGGGGTTAATTATATGGTTTGCATGTTCTCAGTGAAACTGTTCAAAATGCTTATATTCATGTATGTTAATTAGCTGCTAAAGGCTGATGTGTGCAGGAAGTGATGGTTTGATTTTCAGTACTTCCAACACAATTACTTTTTTTTCAGCCTCATTTCTGCTTCCCTAGAAAACACATTCCAGTCATAGCTTTCTCTTTAGTCAACACATTTTTTTTTTTTTTTTATGGGGCAGGTCGCACTTTCTGAAACAGTAAACTAGTTCAAATATCAAGTAAAATATATAACTGTGTGCACTTAGGAAACAGGGCATGTTTTTTTTTTCTGAAGATAAGATAAAGCTCATGGAGATCATAGCTTTTTTCAGCAGTAGAAATATAACCAAAGCACCAGAGACGCTCCCTTAATTTTGTGTTCTGGAAGCTGAATGTAAGATGCTTTCAGTACCAAATGATTTTTTATTGATTAGACTTTATTTTATGCTATACTTCATAAAAGCTCCAATTAAGAGATTTTTCAAGATGTAATGTTTTGTGTCTGTGTTGCAGGGGGTCCTGAAAGTTAGCCTCCTGCCAATCAAGCATTATGGGATGAACTACATAGACGAAAACAGATTAACTTCTTATCACTTACTGATTGCAATTTTTGATCATTGGTGCTGTATTTCTGCTTGTTACTGACTGTTGTACTGTTATGAAATTTGAAGCTGTTGCTCCACAGTACTGCAGTAGACAGTCCTGGACTACCTATGTAATGTACTTTTATTAGTGGACTGACTGATACTGCATTGAAACAATTTGCTTTACAGTTAATGCTCTTGGAACTCTTTATTTATATTATCTGTAATTATTGTTCTACTGCTACTGCACACAGATCCCTTAGGCTTGTTGTTGTTACTATTCAGGTGCAGACCGCGGGTTCAGGCACCTAGGCAGTGAGTCATTTCCCTGTAGTACATTTGATTGGGGACACATGGCTGAAGTGACATTCAGCTGTAGAGAAATATGGCTGTTTGCAAATTCTCTGTGGGCAAAGAGAAGCACACACTGCTATGCTCACAGCTTTAATAGCCAAATGCATGGCGGCAGAAGAAGTAATGAGTGTGTGCTCAGTGTACAGTACATACTTATATAACTACAACACATAGAAGTGTGCTACAGCATGGAAGAAATCCTGCAGGCTACTGTAGTCACATTTATGCTCCAGTATGCGTTTTAGGTAATGTTCCCTAGACACTAGAAAGGGAGTAGTGGTCCACACACTCCAATTATAAAGGCACTGCCCATTGTGCACTGCATTTTTACTGCCACTGACATACCCTCTGGCCAGCCTGCTGCTGATGCCTGCCATATTGCCTGCTGTCTCATGTTCCCTTGGGGACCATGGGCATTGTTTTCCCCCTGTGCATTTGGTTATTAAAGCTGTGGGCATGGCAGTGTATGCTTGTCTTTGCCCACAGGGAATTTGCAAACAGCCATATTTCTGTTCAGCTAAATGTCACTTCAGCCATGTGTCCCAAGTCGAATGTTCTACAGGGAAATGTCTCGCTGCCTAGGAGCCTGAACCTGGAGACTGCATTAGCCTAACAGTCAAAGCTATTTGATTTAAATTTGATACTTGTCACTGATTACCCTTTTGCTCATACATATTTATGTCACTTTTACATTTCTCTTATTTTCACAGAGGTCATAGTGCATATCCTTTAGGCATATCCCGTATTATCACTTTTTTTCTTAGTCTTATCCATTATCCCCTCTGTCTAAAATCAGTAATACCTTATTAATCTACCCTGTTTTCTCATACTCCATCATCTGTACTGGCCAGCATGGAATCTCAGTCAGTATTTGCCCCTTCTATATCCATTCTATCTATAGTCTGATAACACTATGCATTTTGAAGGAGTTTGTGCATGTGTCCTGTACTAAGTGAATCAGTGACATGCATTAGCTTACCAGGTTTATTCTGAAGTTGCAGGACATATTTTTTTACAAAAATAGTAGCATTCTTTGAATTTTTCAGGTGTTTTACTGAAAGATTTTTTGAATATGCCCTAGAATAGTTCATGATTTCATAATTTCATTATTTCATTCCACTCTTACTCTTTGTTAGCATAGTAATAGTTATGAATTTTCTGAAAACCAAAGATTATTACAAGCAACTTCTTCTCAAATTAAACATAGCAAATCTAAGCATAATTCAAAAGCTTAGATGGGTAACATCTAACTGCAAACTAGCAGGATGTATCACATCATAGCATTTGAGTGTAGGTGATGAAATGACCACGTATTTAACCATTTGAAACTGTATGACTTCCCAGTTTACAAAAAAAAAAAAAACACGCTGGATCATGCCCTAGTAGATTTCTAAGTGATATTGTGTCACATCTGACAAGTTCAGAATGAACTTGGATGGCTACTGCAACATACCCAAAAAATGGATCAGAAATAATTTAGCATGAGGCTTTTGTATATTCGCAATCTAACCTTAGTACCATTAAGGTATAGTACTTCTGATGACAAACCATAAGTTGTGTACTTGACAGACATTACACAGATTTGGCATTTCCTTTCATTTAGCACAAAGCCTTTCTGCCTCAGTCTTTCCAGTAATTTTACCAGATGAATGTTGTGCCTCTTTTTATGGTATCCCAGTCTAGAATAGCTACAACTATGCTTTCTATACTTCTCTGAACCTCTTCTGCAGCCAAAGAGAGAATCTGAATTAGGCAAGAGGTGTATTGCATGTGTGCAACTTGGAATTAGCCTCATCTTGCTTAATTTGACAGAATAATTGGTTATCAAGTATAGAGGATACCTTAGCATTAGGCAATGTTGCTACTACCATTTCAACTACCCAATATTCCATAATTTGTGCTGCATCATTACTTGGACTATTCTGTTTACTCATTCAGTTTGTTCAGCTAATTTAACAATGACTCCCAAGCACAACTGGAACTTTTCTTAGAGTAGGAATTATAGCTATTGGAGAGAATCCTAATGTGATGTTCACCTTACAGACAACCCAAGCTTACAAACTAATCAGAATATTTCTGCAAAATGTTGACATTATTTTATAACACACATTCAGCACTCTGAGGATTATGTTTCTAAACCTGCAAAAAAGTATTAATCATGTAAGCTATTTTATTGCATCTGCTTGATATGGCAGCTACCTTTTATCAATATCTTACTATCTGGCACAAAGAGCAACTATCTGAGCATTAGACACAGTAGCTAAATTACTGATGAAATGTTCACGTTGTATGTTGTTACATGTAAATGTTGCAGCTGTGTTGCATGAATGTGCACATGTACTGAATTTGTACATCTTCCTTATAATCAGATTTACTGCTCTAACCTCTCATTTACTTTGTTATGCAGTCTGTATCAGTTAAACTGCATGGCATGTATTTCTTGAATCATATAAGAGCTTCACAAGAATTTTAACTCAGACTGGTTGCTTGTTTTAGTTGAACTTCTACGGGCACTACATGAAACAACAGTCTGTACTTTTTATACTTGCACTCAGAATCCAGCAATCCAACCAAACATGACCCAAAGGTTTTAGTTTATATCATAAGTAACTCAGAAGTAATGCATATTTAGAGGTATACAGGTTAGGAACTTTGCTGCATAGTCCAAGGGTTAATTTCTGATCTTCAGTACCACTTGTTTGGAGCATACATGCTCTCCCTTTGTCTGTGTGGATTTTCTCTGTATACTCTGGTTTATCCATATCTCCCCAAAATATGTTGCCAGATTGGCTACTCTAAAATCTTCTTGTGTGACCAAAATCATAGCTGAAAACAATCTGTGATGACCAGTCCACTTCCCAGTTAACAAATAAATGCATTTAAAAATTAATTAATTAAAATGCTTTATAATTTAGACTTATTGCCTTAAATGTATATTCAGATTGTACATCACATTCAGCCTCCGTATTTAGCTAAAATGCAGAAGGCACACTTTAAACCATCAACTTAAGATTTCCCCCAATACTTGTATTACAATGGATTGCATAAGTTTTGATCTTTTTTTCCATTTGCATTCTAACTGTAGAAATGCTTTTCTGATATCTTTGTTAGTTGGGTTCATGTTATAATTACAGTTAATTGATGATAAACTATTACTGTAATGCTATTGGTGTAATTTCAGCAGTATAGTTCTGCATTGTGATATGCATTGCATTGAACAGGTCTGAAATAAATGTATAGACTTTTTGCTTTGTAGTTGCATTGTTTAAAAAAAGTAATTGTTTTAAAAATAATATAATTTGTTGCTGCTTTTCTCACTGTGGCAGATGAAAGTCTCCAGGGATTGATTACAGATGTACAGTCATTGAGGGCAGTTTCTGTTACTTTATTCATTAATTTATTTTCCTTATCTGTGCTTCCTGTATGTGCAGGAAGGGTACATTCTTCAGTGCAGAGTTATTCAGGATTATTATGTAATTTTTGTTAGTGGTACTTTGAAGGAGGTGGACTCTTTTTTTTTAAATTAAACAATTTGCTTTTGTTTTATTGGTAGTGAGGAGAGAAAATGATGGCCATTTTTTTTTTGGTATTCACAGACTGGTCCTTTTTTTCAGCCCCAATACCAAAATTGATTTTGTTTATGATGTTTGAGTTATCACAGGTCTGTCTATTGTTAAATGCAATCAATATTTACATTTTAATGATAATTTGATAGCCTTCTTTGACTTGTATGTAGGAAGGTGGCACCTTCCTGAAGTTTACACTATACTCACTAAGACAGCCACCTCTAGGAGTATTATACAGGGAATGGATTGAGGTTGCTGCCCATGATTTTATAGCTCATATGAGTGATTGTTGGGAGACACTCCACTACTTTCAGGTAAGTACTTACTTTCAAATATTTGTGTATACATTTTAGACTGCCTCTTGCCTCAGAACATTCAATAGTTAAAGAAATGTACATCAATTATAAATTAAAAATCAAAAACATTTGGTTCAGAAGGCTGTGAGTTATATTACCACAAGAGGTAGAACAATTGCTGACACTATGGTGCAGCATAACAGGGTGCTGCACTCCTGAGTGTGCTGTCTTTCAGATGAGACATTAGGCTGAGGCCTCATCTGCTTGACGTTGTAGTAGCTCAGGTGGATGTGAAAGATCCCACAGCACCATTTTGAAAAGAGTAGGAGCTTGACAGTATTTCCATCTATTTACACATCCACATACAACAAATTAAACACTTATTATTTTCCAAAGAATAAAATATGGGCAAATCAAATATACAGTGTAAAAAACATATATGCTATATAAACAAATCTAATAATTATTTATAACCTTAAACTTATATCATTCTTATTAGTCATTTACCTTTTAATCTACATCCATTTCTTAATCTTATTCATCATTATATTAGCTCCCATATCTGAATATACTAAAGTTCCTTACATATTGCATTCTAAGTATTCCACACTATGCTAACTTTTTATCTAATATATCTTCATTTCCCCTATCAAGTATTTAAAACATTTATACATAACCATTTCTATATAAATTTCCTTAAATATAACCCTGAGAAATTCATTATAACATAAATCCATTTTTTCAATTTTCCCAAAGTTAATGAATGTATGTTCAGTTGTTTCCTCTATATTATACACTCCACAAAATATATCTTCTTTTTGTTTATATTTAATTTCACCTTTAACTGGAGATGTTTTGATATCAGCCACCACAAAGAAATCTGTAATTTCTAATGCATTCATACATCTCTCTCTTGCTTTCTTGTAATAGCTTTTTTGATCTCTTTATCCTTCCCTTCCCATACATTTTCATAATAAAACTTTTCCATAATCCCTTCATACTACCCTTTTAATTCATTTTATTCACCCTACACACTGCAGACAAGACACCATGGACAACATGGGGATAAGATCCACAACATGTCCTTTAATACTAATAAATTACACACAGAACAATAAAGATAACTTAAGTAATATAATAATTTTCTTATTACTTATTATATTATCTTTATTGTCCTATGCTTATTTATTAGTATTAAGGGATGTGTCATGGGCTTTATCCCTGTGTTGTCACTCTTTTGTGCAGTGTGTGTGGATTGATTCAATTGTTAAGTACTGTATTACCTCCATAATTTTAGTTTATAGCTATTTTTTCACCCTACTTTAAGTCCTATCTTTTAATACATTTGTAATATTCTTTATTGTTGACATGATAAAGTCTTTTAGTTTTTTGACTTAATTCCCAAATTCCTTTATATATTTCCCACATGAATTTCCCCATATAATTTGCCTTCTCTTTATTAATGTTATTAAATCCAATGCACATGCAAATATTTTTATATTCACAATATAATATCCACCACTTACAATTGGAGTATGTTCAGAACGCCAAACAAATCTAAAAATATATCTCTAATAGCTTCTTCTCAACATCTTTAGGAAAACAACTGATACACCATAAATAATCTACCCCCCAAAATGACTCAAATACATTTTTTTTAAAAAAGAACAGCCCAGATATCCCCATGTTAATAGATCTCTTCAATTCCAGTAGCAAACATTCCCACCAGTTTTTCATCACATCCAGACTTCAAAAATCAGTTCCTAATAAATCCCAACTTACTTTTATTGAACATCAAACTTACATTTTCAAATAACATTTAGTCTCTAAAATATCTTCTTTAACCCTCCACTTTCCCTTCACAATAACTATCAAATCATCTACATAAGACATAGAAAAAGGAATGTCAACATAGGTATACATCCTAAGAATTCCTTCCTTCACCCTACCACATGCATTTCTCAGTACAGCATTCTTCACAATTGCAAACAACACACCACTTAATGAGCAATGTTGTTTTACCCCTCTTCTTATTTTTATTAACTTACTAAACCAAACATTCACTTCACCTTTCACATATGAAATTTCATACACATATTTTATGATATTAGTAATATTTTTCTTCTACCTTATAACTTTTTAATATTTAAAATGTTTTATTATGCTCTATATCAACATAAAGCTTTATCTATATCACAGATATCAATCTGCCCTTCTCTGCCAATATTAATGTCATTAACCACCTTCTTAACAAGTAATAATACATCTTTAACACTTTTTCCTTCCATCCCTTTAACACCTTTTCCTTCCATACAATTTGCTCAAGAATCTTAAACCAAATAATTGCAGCAAACTCCTACTGATGAATTTGTGGTTTTTAGTTTTTATTTTCTCCTACTGGTGAATTTGTGTTTTTTTTTTTTCTCAAGAATCTTATTAATCACTTTGGTTAGCCTTCTATGAAATATTTTCATGAAAAGTGTATAATCTGCATTATTTAATGTCAGAAGTCACCAATTCCTAATCTCATTCCTCTCTCTTTTCTTATAAATAAACTTTATTATTCCTTCACAAATTATCTCATCCCTAGGACCATAATCCAACCATTCATTCATAATCTGAAGAAAATAAAACTTCTTTTACTCATCACTTTCTACATAGAACCTGTGCTATACCATGTGGTCCAGGAGAAATTGTCCTCTTTATAATCTTCAAAACCTTATTCAATTCATCAATACTTATTTGTTTATTTAACACTTTTCTATATTCTTCTATAACTTTCCTAACATTCCAAATTACCCCTTCCTTCACATCTCTTTTATAATAGAAATCTTGCACATACTTTGGTACTACACCCATAATACCATCCATCTTATATACAATTTCACCCCCACCACCTTCATTTTTAATCATACTTAAGTTTCTCTCACAAAACAGGGAGATTCTTCCCCATTTTTCTCTTGTAACATATGTCTTTGTTTATAAATCATAGCCCCAAGCTTCCTTGCATTCTCCTGACATAATTAATTTACTATATCCCTTTCATATTCCCTATGTCTAACAAAATTTCATTATACTCATTCATTGATTTTTTATATCTTTCCTGTTTAATTTTCCAACACTTTTCCCATCTATATACTCTTTCTTAAATTTAATTTTGAAGACAATCCACCATTCAGTCACAGTCCTATATAAATGATGCCTAGTAACATGCTCATTCAAAACACCTTTCATTTTATCCTTAAACCATCTTTCCTCATCCACTTCACCAAATAACCATTTATTTTCTTTCCTTCTTTTATCTAACCTTCTTCATATGAAAATTCAGAGATAATATAATGATCTGAAAAAGAAATTCCAATATTCTCTGACCTTACCTCATACAAACCCAATGAAAACACAGAACAATCTCAGTTCTAAAATAACTTCTCCTCTATGTATACTTTCTCAATTTCCCTACCTTCTCAACATCTTTGTTAATCTTTAGTTCCTTTTTTCCTCAAATTACAATTAAAATCTCATTTCACAATAATATCTACATTAGGTAGCACATATTTTACTATTTCTTCAAACTTTGTCTCACATTAAGTGTAGTAGAAAAGCATATACCACCATTCTCCATAATTTACCTCCCTTCCCCACATCACATATAATACACCTCCCAAGTCTCACAGCAATTACAACAAACACATTCACAACTTTTTCTTTAACATCACGGCTATTCCAGAAAATATATCCTCCCCAAAACTCCAAATCACTTCCCCCAAAATCATTTCAATGTGTTTTTTTTTTTGTTTAACATTTAACAATCTAACATCTACACAAATCATATTTACAGTTATGCAGATAAAATCCTAACATTATCCCTTACCTTTTTTTACATTTTTACCTTTCTTTTACTCAACCCCTTTCTTAAAGTACCATTTTTAAAATGCTGTTCTTCCCTTTGTCCTTCATCCGTTTTCTACAATATATAAAATCTATTTTCTGTTGACATATCATTGTCATCTTTTCCTTTCTCACCATCCTTTTCATCCATAGCCACTTTTTCTCTCTTTCAAAAACTTGTACATTTTCTTCATGAACTTTCTTTTCTTTCCCTCCTATTTCAATTAATTTATAGCAAAACCAGAAATTATCCAAATCCCATGTTTCCTACAAAAACAGTCACAATTCTTAATTCCCCCATTGAAAACAATGTCTTTTAGGACATTCAGCAATAATGTGATCACTATTCCCACTGGGAAAGCAAGTTTTAGGCTGCCCCAATATCCTAGCATACCATTCCTTCCATTAACAACACAAGTAGGCAAGTGAACAATTTGACCATTCTTACTTTTTAAACATACTAATATATCCCATGCCCCATTCTACTGTTTCTTTTCATCAAAAACACTTCCTAATGTCATAAGCACCCTAAAAACTTTCATTAAAACAATTTCATTTTCATAAATATCAGTAGTTTTAAACGGCAATCTTAATTTTCTTCTAAAAATTTTTCATGTCATAGTATTACATACTCATTCCATGGTGCACTCAAATATTTTTTTTCAAATAACATCACCGTTTTCAGCTTTTTCATAATTCTAAAAAGCCATCTCTGCCAAGACATCATTACCAATCTATATAAGTGTTCCAATAACCAAACAAAAGTGGCCCAATGTAGAAATAGATGCTAAAATCACAAAAATATCTGGAAAAATAAACCAAAGTCACTGTCTCCCTCCTTGCAAATTTATTACAAATCAATGTTTGTCATGTTCATCCTCTATCAAATAGGACTTAATCCAAACAAAACTGCATACAAAATGATACAATTTATATGAACGACTCAATCACATGACTTACTGAATAATTAATTAAGTTCCAGTTACATAAAATGCCAGTTGCAGAAAATAAAACATGTGTAAAATATCCTATGATTAAAATGTTAATTTTAAATGAAAAAAATAGCAAAACTTCAATAGGCCTCACAGTATATATACAATAATTCATAGCCTAGCTATTCTTAAATACACTTAGGCTAATCTATTTGGCCCTGATAATGTCTTTTTTTCTGGTGGAAAGGGTGACTGCTATCATAATATAAGTAAGAATTTGAAATATTATTTTTGCAGTGTAACTGAGATTTTAAACATTTATTTCATCTATCTTTAATTAATTTGATGTCTAAATAATTAATCCAATCCTCAGGTGTATGATATGTAAATTAAAAAAAAGGTACTGAATTCTGAATATATTTCATGAACTTCAAATGTAATTCCTTTGGTTTATTCAGAAAAGGCAAATATCATGAAGAAATCTAGTATAGAAATTCCAACAATTTATATAAGCCAAATTAAAAATGTACTTTTTTCCCCATATCCAATGGACCATGTTAGCAGCCCTCATTTCCACACTTTAAATTTCTTGGAAAAACTTACCCTGAAAGTAAAAGTAGTTATTAAAAATAATAATCTCCATGACTTCCTTACACAACATTATTTCATGATTACTAAGGAACTCACAAGCTAACATAGCTTCTTCAAACCATTTAACCCCATACCATGAGGTATGGCTGAAAAAGGTCCTCAATATCAATAGTAATGAAGATCAAATCCCATTTAAACAAATCCATTGTAATACTCCTTAAAATTTCACAAGAATTCTTTATCAAATAGCTATCTGAGGATAATAAATGACTTCAACCTATTGTCAATAAAAACTGCCAGTAGTTGAGATTTTTGACCCATTGGTAGCAGTAATACATCTTAAAGGAGGTGGGGAATGGGAAGAAACAAAGATAGAAATCCTTAAAGGTTTGATTTCCCACAACATAATATTACACACATTGGATAA
This sequence comes from Protopterus annectens, assembly GCF_019279795.1. Taxonomy (NCBI): domain Eukaryota; kingdom Metazoa; phylum Chordata; order Ceratodontiformes; family Protopteridae; genus Protopterus; species Protopterus annectens. The sequence goes on along the minus strand of NC_056725.1, from coordinate 74,872,497 downwards.
TTTTAATATTTTAATTACATTTATTTAACTACTGATTTTGAGCATTTTAAATTATTCAAGAAGGGATTTCAATTTTTCCTAGTAAATATTTGGACATAGCTGAAACTATTACATATTTAAAGTTGTTTATTAGGATTTTAAATGTGTGCCTCCTATTTGAGAACAAACAAGAACACAATTGCTCTGGGGATTTAATTACAAAGAGTGCCAATAATCCCCCTATCCATTCAGCATTCCAATGATTAGAAAAAATGATAGAGAGAGATTTTAGGGAGCATCTCTGTTATAAATATTATATGTACAATCATTTGAATACTTATTAGAGGAATTGGCACTGCAAATTGTCTAATAATAAGGCTATTAGAATTATGAAGTTGGATGGGGGATTAGTTATTATGGACATGATTGATTATGAAGGAATGATGCTTAACATGTTAAATACAGTAATGTTTCTAAGTGTGAGGTAACATAGCTTGGAGTAAAAGGGGTTTTCATAGGCAGTTATTTGAATTTTTAAAAGTTGAGCATTCTTTAATTCCCACTATTTTTGGCAGTCCCAAAGTCTATAAGTCTATAGACCCCCCCTTAAGACCTATTGTTGCTGCCAGTGGGTCAAAAACACACCCACTGGCAATTTTTATTGACTATAAGGTGAAACTTTTTTATCCTGAAATAATACTTGGGAGTTCACTACCTGTGCAATTTGCATCCAGTTCAAATATGTTTTCACCTTCTGCACTCATCCTTCATTACTTCAACTAATACAGCAATTTCATTCAGCATACCAACATTACTTCTAACATGGTCCTCCTCTCCTTCCTCCATTGCACTTCCTTAAATTCTCTGGCCCTGCAGTTATGTGAACAAAAAAGAGTAGGGGGTCCTTTATTTCTATACAAAAATTACTTTTTTTGCAAAATATTTACAAATACTTACAAATCTACAAATATATATATATAAATCTGTTTACACAATCATGCTAAATTTTCATTGTTAATAGACCCCATTCTTTTTTCTATAGCCAACATCTGATTTTACTTAATATTTGTGCTAAAATCCATTTACCATTAAAAACAATTTCATTTATTCTTTCATTCCACATAACCCATAATAACATAAAATATTTTTAGCTATTGTTTTAGCATATTCTTTACATCTATTCTTATAATTCTTATAATATCTATTTTCAATCATATCCATGTTTATTTTATCCACTTCCTTTATATCTTCAAAAAAATCTTCTTTACATAGTTTTCCCCAATTTTTTGACTTTTTTATATTTCAAAAGCACATGTTCCATAATTTCATCTTCTACTTCTTCTTGACAACATAAACATATTATATCACTTTTCTTTTTATATGGCATATATATTTCCTTATAAGAATATTTTTATTAATTTATTACATTTATAATATATACTCAGAAAGGAAGAAATTCATCATCACATATTGTTATAAAATGATAAGAATACATTGAACCATCAAGGTAATCTTATACAATTAACACAATAAGAGTCTTGGTATTTCAATAGCAATGTTTCAAGGTTATCACAACCACTAGAAGTTTTAGTATGATTTATAGATCTTACTCTGATCACTTCTTTTTCAGTTTTACATAGTATTCCTTTTAAATGTAAGCATTCTTTGAACGTAGGAACTGAGTTCAATTTCCATTTTTTTGTAATAACTTTTCTAGCAACTGCCAAGACAGCCCAAAACTTTTTTTGGTCTTTGGCTTTCACAGATACGGGAAGTGGAACATTCATTAGTATTACTGATCTAGTTAAAGAACAATTATCTTACCAGAACCCCTTAAAATATATTTATCTCTTCCCAATATCAGTTTAATTTTTCACAATCCATAAACATGCGTATCCAACCAGATTTTACATCTTTACTATATCTTCAACAAACTGACAAAGTCATTTTACTAAACTTCAAGATTATAGGGAATAACAAACATTCTATGTATGTATTTGCACATAAAAAATTTTCAGTATAAACATGAAGAAGTTTGACTAACACATTCATTTACTTTCTTACTGATGGATAATATTAACTGGTTGGCAGATTCATACAACTTTCATTGAATATTCTGGGGATTTAGCATTTCCTTTTTCAAAGCAATCAGACCATAATACTAATCCATTCCTTTCAAGTAAATTCATTTTAACATTGGTATGAGTTTCCTTATATCTAGAGGTGTGTGCAATGGGAAAGCACACAAATTTCCATTATGATTTTAATGGAGTTTTAGAAACATATTTCTTAATTTAAAATTGATTTCATATATTCAGATTCTAAAGATCGAAATTAATTTCATTCTAAGGTAAATTTTGTTAACCAGATGAAAGGATTGTTACATATTTCTAATTTATCATATTAGATAAAGTTATAAGAATTTAGTATAATCTACTCCTGGGTGGGTTTCCATTGACCAGTGTAAGTTGAGTCTATCCAGAGTATAATAGAGATAAAATCTGCAGCACAAGAATAAGATTCTAAATCTGGGAAGCTAATACCACCATACTGCAATAGTCTTGATTTCTATACGTAATCTTCAGTTTTTAGGATACCATAAGACTGAAGTTACCATTTATTCCATTTCCTTTAAAAGATTTGTGTCAGCTGTTAAAGCTACCGAATTATATATATATATATATATATATATATATATATATATTATCTTGAGTAATATAATCATATTTATTTAATAATAAATAACACTTCTACAATTATTTTTTTCAAAATTATTAATCTTACTCAAATCTTAATAGATTTTTATTCCTAAATAGTTTAGTTCTTTTCCTTCCCAATTATGTTTATATTTATCCTTAAACTTGCTATCTAGTAATTGATTTAACTACTAAAGTTTCAGTTTTATTATTATAAATTTCAGCTGTGATACTTTTTGAATAATTTCAAATTTCTCATCTAGTTTTTCAATTGAGTAATTTAAATATCCTATAGCTAGTAAAATATCATCTGCAAAATTCTGTATTTTTAGATTTACAGCTCTGTTAATTTAGACTCCATCAATTTTTTTTCATTGCTTCTTTTACTATTAACTTAGAGTTTGATAACAAATACAAATAGTGGTGGGGGGGTAAGGGACGCCCTTGCTTTATGCCTTTGCTTAATGTTAATCCTAGAGAAATGTAAGATCCAATTTTAACATATATTTGGAGTCTCTATGCAGTTTTTTAATATTCCAATACAATGTTCTCGAAATGCAAAAACTTCTAAAGTTTTAAACAGGTAGCTCCAATCTACAGAATCAAAAGTTCTCTTGATATTTAATCTAATTATGGCTAATTTTTTGTTCATTCATTCTGCTAAATCTAAGATATTTAATACCCTTTTTATGTTATCATACATTAATCTATTGACTATAAATCCTGTTTTATCTTTATTAATTTATTTACTATATCTCTTAATCTTGTAGCAAAAATGGAAGGAAATATTTTATAGTCTACATTTAATAATGACATAAGTCTATATGAGGAAACTGACTTATTATGTTTAAATATAGGTGAGATTACAGAATATTTAAATAAGGGAGGAATTATTTTGTCACACTCAATTATCCTGAAAATGTAACTCAGTAATTCTAAAATATTTAAAGGAAGCAGACTATATAATGTCATACTTTAAAAATGTAACCCTGCAGCTTTACCACTTTTCCATTTTTTTAAGCTTCTTTAACTTCAATCAGGATAATCAGCCTATTTAACAGAGTCATTTGTTGGTCATTAAGTTTATTAGTAACATTTTTCTTTAAATACTTGCCAAGTTTGTAATCATCAGGATTATTATGTTTATCTTTTTTAACATCCTCATGGATTTTTTTTTAAATATTAAGCATTTCCTCTATTTCTGAAGTAAGCTTATTAGTGTGAAGATGTTGGATAATATTGAGTTGTACATTTTTGCTTAACATCTTACTTCTATTAGCAAACCCATGCAGATATTTTGAAGTCACCATATAACTGTGCAATTATATTTTTTTCTAAAGCTATTTCAACTTTATGTATTAAAACTGTTTGATATTTTGTCATTAATTTTAATAACATCAGTATTATCTAATTCATTTATTGGTCAACCCTCACTTTGTATATTTCATCTTATATTTCAAAAACTCTTTATCTGACTATTTTTTATTTTATTACTAGCCCATCTTCCCATTTTAGTATGACTTTACTGACCTGACCATTATCATTCAAAGATAAACAATTCTTGAATTGTTCCATAAGGTAACTCTTATTTTTTTATTATTTTTTTTTATCATATATACTAGGGTTCTATAAATAATCTAAAATATTATTATATACATTAATATATTAATACTTAATGCATTATGATCAGGTAAAGGACAAGGAATAGTTTTAAAATAATTCACTTAAGTAAATCTATAGAGGCATAAATCTTACCGATTCTAGTTTGCATCCCATGTTCATAAGAATAACGAGTGAAGAACAATGAATTATCTTCTGTTACTAGTAAATCAATTAAATTATTATTACTAACCCATATATTTAGTGCTATAGCTGATGCCAGCATTTTAAATTTATTCTGTTCACATGTATCTTCTATACTAGATATGCAGTCAAAAATCCCCTGCTAAAGTTAAACTACCCTTCCAATGCCTTTGTAGTATGTTTAAGTGATCTTTACTCATTCTTGCACCTATTCCAAGGATCCAGTAAAAAAATATCTAGTGCATAGAGTTTGCCATTATATTTAATTATTACAAATGTATACTTTCCTTTGGGATCATTAATGGATTCCATGACCATAGACACTACAGTAGATTTTCTTCAAACTATAGCAATTACTCTTTTCTTTTTGTTAAAAGAAGCAGATGATAACATTTTGTAAACTAATTTATTTGAACATTTATATATTTATCTATCAAGTGAGTCTCTTGCAAGAATATATCTCCTCTACTTAGTTTTAGATATCTCATTAATGATTCCCTTTTATTCCCATTATTTAATCCATTTAGATTAATAGATAATAGATTAAAACTATCCATATTGTGTATTTAAAAATGTTTCTTTTAAAAGATAAAGCAATTATCCATGTATATATAAGACTCTAATGCATTCCTCCAAACTATCTTAACATTCTGCATATTTTTGAATTCTTCCTTTCTACAAACTAAACTACTAAAATTCATAACTAAAACAAATATAACATGCTGTATGTTATTAGATTTTATAATCTGTTAGTCTACAAGTGTGTGTGTGTGTGTGTGTGTGTGTGTGTGTGTATTTGTGTGTGTGTGTGTGTGTGTATATATATATATATATATATATATATATATATATATATATATATATATATATATATATACATATATATATATATATATATATATGGGTTCCTATGACTTCATCGAACTGTGAAATCACTGACACTCACCTCTTCAACACCAATCCACGGTAGCGCTTCTTCCTGTGTTACAACAATTAGGGTTTACGTGATTCCGCATAATTTACCTTGAAAGCGCTACCATGGGTCCTGTGAGGGGGAAGATCGCTTACCGGAATTGTCGATGGTATGGACGTCGATGGATTGGTGTCGAAGAGGTGAGTGTCGGTGATTTCACAGTTCGATGAAGTCATAGGAATATATATATACAGAGAGAGAGAGAGATAGCCAAAAAAAACACACACCCTACAATGGATACCAAAGTATTAAATAGACAAACTACTACACTCTCTCCCTACTACCAATACCTAAATGTTCATCAGAAAACTAGCCAAAAGCAACTGTAACTTATAAATAATTAATATAATATCATATATAAGTAAAAAAATAAGAGACTATTAATTTAGTTATATATTTGGCCATTTAAAACTATTCCCCCATTACTACATAAAAGTTTAATAATCCTTTTCTATTAATCACATATATTAAATAATCCAACAAATAGTGTACAATATACCTATTTATGTAGCAGTAGCATAAATCATCCAATAAATATTCCTAAATTATTTACTCAGTCAACATTATCATAACTAAATTTCTAAATGTCTAAAAATGCACGCACTCGAGGCCCTTCTCAGTATGGAGAACATCGATGTCTGTGCTGTGACAGAAACCTGGTTCAAGGCTCCTGAGAGCACCCCAGCACTATCAGGTTTTACCTCATACCATGCGTTCCGGCCCCAAAATCCGGACAATACCAAGAAAGGAGGGGGGTATCCATATTCATCAAGGACACCCACACCTCAAGATTGGTGGCAATGCACGATGCATCGGAGACCATCCAGGTGCAATTAACCATAGGCAAGACTGCTCTGCAAATTGTAGCATGTTACAGGCCACCCTCACAAACTCAGGAACCTCACATGGCTTTCCTGAAAACACTGGAGGGGATAAATGTATCTCCAAACACCATCATACTAGGTGACTTCAATTACCCTAATATAGACTGGGAACACTACTCAAGCCCAAATACCCTAGCCCAAAAGTTCCTGGAATTCATAAACTCAAATGCCATGGAACAACTGGTCACCATCTCCACAAGAGGAGAAAACATACTTGATCTCATCATCACGAACATGGGAGCACAATGTTCAACACCGGAAGTATACCCCTCACTGGTGAGATCAGATCACAAACTAATCTCGCTGGAGGTCCTCATCCCACCCCACCTGAAATAAAAAAGACCACAGTAAAGAACTTCTCGAAAGCCGACTTCACACTTCTAAAGACTAGTGTGGTCTCCTTTAAGGCCCCCGAGCTGGCGGAAAACAGTACCCAAGCCGCTGAATCACTTACAAATGCCTTCTACCAGCACCTACAGGACTGCATTGATAAGGCAATCCCAAGCAAAACAAAGACTCTTTGTACCAAAGGCAAGTGTCCAGTCTGGTGGACCCCAGCCATAAACAAACTCTACAACAAAAGGAGGAAGCTACTACAAGATAGAGCAAAATCTTTAAAAGGTAAGACACCTTTGATCACTACAAGTAAAAAACTAAGAGCTCTCATAAAATCATCCAAAGCAAACTTTGAGAGAAAAATAGCTAAAGACTCAAAAGACAATCATAAGGCCTTCTTCAGCTATGTTAGAAACCTGGGAGGAAACTCCCAGATATGCTCAGAACTAGTTCAAAATGATGTGAAGATTACTGATCCTACAGACATTGCCAACATACTGGCTGACAGGTTCAGTGCAAACTTCTCCCCTCTCCCCCAAAAGGAGAGATAACTATACCAAACGATTGTAGCCCCCCAAACATCTCCAATGCCCAAGTGAGAACTGCTCTCTCCAAAGCAAAAAACACAGCATCCATGGGACCTGATGGTGTCCCCGGCTGTGTGCTCCACGAACTCAACGAGGAATTAAACCCACAGCTAGGACAGCTGTTTAATCATAGTCTCACCTCTGGATCATTACCCAGGAGTGGCGCACTGCGACAGTGGTCCCACTTCATAAAGGCGGTGCCTCCACCGACCCTGGAAATTACCGGCCCATTAGCTTGACAAGCCTTATCTGCAAAGCCATGGAGAGGATCATAATGGATCTCATAAACAAAGACATAGGAATTTGCAGACTTTGGATCCAACCCAGTTTGGCTTTGTCAAAGGCAGATCATGCCTTTTAAACTTGGTTGACTTTTTCGAAACAGTCACCAAAGCCATTGATGAGGGAAAGGCAGTCCATACAGCATACCTCGATCTGGCGAAAGCTTTCGATACAATACCCCACTCGGGTATCATTGAAAAACTCATCAGCTTAAATGTTAACCCATACATCACAAGATGGGTTGCAAACTTGCTGAGTGACAGAACCCACAGGGTCAGAGTTGCTGGCGCCATGTCAGACTCTAAGCCTGTCACAAGTGGTGTCCCACAGGGCTCAGTCCTGGGCCCACTCTTGTTTGGCATCTACTTCTCTGAAGTACAAGCAAACACAGGAGGGTTATGGCTGACAAAGTTTGCAGATGACTGCAAACTGGCGCGTAGTCGTAAACACATCTGACACAGATATCCTTCAGAAAGGTCTCACAGAAATGGATAACTGGTGCCAGAGCCATGGCCTAAAGTTAAATGCCAAAAATACAAGGTTACCCCTAGCTACCATATAGGTGGCAATACACTGAGCACAGAAGAAGTTATTAGGGACCTGGGGACCCAGGTTGACAGTAGCCTGTCATTCGACACCCATGTAGCTAAAGTAGTTAGGAAGACCTTCTACATTGCCCACCTTATCATGAAGGGATTCACATCTAGATCAAGGGAGGTCATAGTTTCCCTGTACTCATCACTCATCAGACCAATGATTGAGTACAATGCCCCATTTGGAATGTATCTGACCCGACACTTGCAGCAGCTGGAGAGGCCACAAACGTTCCTCACCAAAAGGATAAAGGGTCTCAAAATCTGTCCTATGCTGCCCGACTGAAAGAACTTCAGCTCTATTCAGTCGCTTACCGCTTGCTCAGAGGTGACCTGTGCCTGACATACAAGGCCATGTCAAACCCAGATTTGATGAATATGCTTCACCTCAATAAATCTAGATTCGTCAGAGCCACAAGGGCGGGAGACTTAAACCTTGACACGGCTATTAATAGGATGTGCTGGAGGGATAGATTCATCACCCAAAGACTCCCTATGCTGTGGAACAAAATCCCGGTATATGTGAGGCAGAGCACCTCGCTGGCCTTGTTCAAGAGAAATCTTGACCAATGGATGGGAGATCACAGATATACCCCAGGGATTACCTCAGTGTCACTGCTCGACAGAGGCACAGCAAAACAATGGGTATAGTTCCCCATACTAAAGGGGTGGCGTAAGCCACAAAACTATGGGCTAGGCTTGTAAATGCCCTCGGGCAGATAGCCTAGTATAAACCTATGAACCTATGAACCTATGAACCTATAAATAAATAAGTATAACAGAGTAGGACCTGAACAGATAAAGACATTTGTAAACTTGCAGGTGACAGGTAATCTTATCATGCTAAACTATTATACAAAAGGAAAATCAATCCATAAATATATATATATATATATATATATATATATATATATATATATATTGATCATGCTAAAAGATATATACACAGTTTACAGATCTAACAAAAGCTCTGGTTTAATTTTTAAAGTACATGTCTAAATTTCAAAATTGTGTAACAATCTTAACATGACAAACTATGAAAATATTTAAAAATCCTTTAACTTATTAAACTACTTCATAAAAATACATACATTACTGAGGTTGAAGAGCCTTGCTATTTCTATTGAGTCAAAAAATATTTGCACTCTATATTGTTTTCAAAAGTTACAATGTGTTCAATTTAAATCCCATTCTGCCTTCCCAGATTCAAACATATTGAAAAATCTACTTTACTTTCTATAAAAATGGATGTTCTGATTCAGCAATAAAACACTTAAAGTTCAGCTTTGGCTTATAAAATTATTTAATTCAGATAGTCTTGGTGAATCTAATAACATATAACATGTAAAAAGCTTTAGAATTCACATGACCAAGCTTCAAATTTCAGCTATTGGATTATTTTCAAATATTTGTTATATGATTTTCTATGTAAATTATATGAGATCTTGTACATTCCTATTTCTGCTTTATACAGGTATATGTAACAGATGTCTTTCTTAATAGTGGTTTGTGATTTAAATATACTTTTTCTGTCTTATTTTCCTACCAATATTCTACCTTATTCTATATATCTTGCACAAAGAGTTACTTAATCATCAGCTCTCTATTAAAGATTATGGTATGTGTATATATATATATATATATATATATATATATATATATATATATATATATATATATTTAACTTACTGATACTGCTCTTTTATCAATATTACATATTAAATATTGCATTCCCTGTACATCTGTATATTATTCATAAGCTATTTACTCTTCTTATTAATTCTGGTATTACAAGCGATCTTGAATACTTATAAAATAATTCCTGCTTGTTTAATGTGAATGTCTGTTTTTAGTCATTGTGAACTGCTGTTCTGATCTAAGCTTCACATCCTGACATCAGAATTTGATTACAGCATATGAAAATGGCAACTCACAGCACACAGCAGCTGCCAATTTCCTCTGTGAGTTTCTCATTCTTCTTAGTTTTTAAGCTATTTTTATCAGCAGCAACATCTAACCTTACTTCTTTCCATTAATATGTACAAAATGTAAGCAAATTATATGTTAGCAACAGCTCAATATGAAACATTACTATAGCTTTTGTTTTACCAATTCTTCACTTCTAAGTAAAGAAAAAAGATGTTATTTTGAGTAGATTTTTTACACACACACACACACACACACACACACACACACACATATATATATATACTTGAAAAAAGAAGGTTTCTTTAAGTTGTCACAGACACCAGTGAAGAACGTTGATCTAGATTTTGTTCAGATCAGCTCACAATGGGAAAAAACAGCATTCTGACACAAATGGAGCATTATGTTCTTGAACATATTACTTTCTGAGTGCACCATTTGCTTCTTATTTTTATAGGTTCCATTTTTTTATCTCTTAGATTTTCCCATGGTTTTACATAGTAATGATTTATCATTACATTCTTATACCATACTTTTCTATATTTTTCTATACCATCAGTTTGCTTTTATTTTCCACAAAGCTTTTTTCTTGGTAACATTATATTTCTTCGTTTATACACTCTTTTTCTCTTTTACTCTTTTTACCATAACCCAAAATTTATCATACTGCTATTTATACATTTTAGTACTAATCTCCCATCTTTTTCATTTATCCATTTAAGACTTTGCATACATTTAATGAAGCTTCAAACCCTTTTTTTATTTACATACAAAACTCCTCTTTTTACAGGGTTTAATGTAGTACCCCACATTAATGAAGAATTGCCTACAATAATTTCTTTTTAAATACTATTGGCAACATAGGTTCATAGGTTCATACTAGGCTATCTGCCCGAGGGCATTTACAAGCCTAGCCCATCGTTTTGTGGCTTACGCCACCCCTTTAGTATGGGGAACTATACCCCTTATTTTGCTGTGCCTCTGTCGAGCAGTGACACTGAGGTAATCCCTGGGGTATATCTGCGATCTCCCATCCATTGGTCAAGATTTCTCTTGAACAAGGCCAGGTGCTCTGCCTCACATGTGGGATTTTGTTCCACAGCATAGGAGTCTTTGGTGATGAATCTATCCCTCGCACAGCACGTCCTATTAATAGCCGTGTCGAGGTTTAAGTCTCCGCCCTTGTGGCTCTGATGGATCTAGATTTTTGAGGTGAAGCATATTCATCAAATCTGGGTTTGACATGGCCTTGTATGTTAGGCAAAGGTCACCTCTGAGCAAGCGTGGCGACTGAATAGAGCTGGAGTTCTTTCAGTCGGGCAGCATAGGACAGATTTTGAGACCCTTTATCCTTTTGGTGAGGAACTTTGTGGCCTCTCCAGCTGCTGCAAGTGTCGGGTGAGATACATTCCGAATGGGGCATTGTACTCAATCATTGGTCTGATGAGTGATGAGTAAAGGGAGACTATGACCTCCCTTGATCTAGATGAGAATCCCTTCATGATAAGGTGGGCAATGTAGAAGGTCTTCCTAAGTACTTTAGCTACATGGGTGTCGAATGACAGACTACTATCAACCTGGGTCCCCAGGTCCCTGATAACTTCTTCTGTGCACAGTGGATTGCCACCTATTTGGTAGCTAGGGGTAACCTTGTTTTTCCCAAGGTATGACTATGCATTTTTGGCATTTAACTTTAGGCGTGGCTCTGGCACCAGTTATCCATTTCTGTGAGACCCTTCTGAAGGATATCTGTGTCAGATGTGTTTTCTACTATGGAGTTTGCAGTCATCTGCAAACTTTGTCAGCCATAACCCTCCTGTGTTTGCTTGTACTGGAAAAGTAGATGCCAAACAAGAGTGCCCAGGACTGAGCCCTGTGGGACACCACTTGTGACAGGCTTTGAGTCTGACATGGCGCCAGCAACTCTGACCCTGTGGGTTCTGTCACTCAGCCAGTTTGCAACCCATCTTGTGATATATGGGTTAACATTTAAGCTGATGAGTTTTTCAATGATACCCGAGTGAGGTATTGTATCGAAGGCCTTAGCCAGATCGAGGTAGGCTGTATGGACTGCCTTTCCCTCATCAATGGCTTTGGTGACTGTTTCAAAAAAGTCAACCAAGTTTAAAAGGCATGATCTGCCTTTGACAATGCCAAACTGGGTTAGATCCAGAGTCTGCAAATTCCTATGTCTTTATTTAGGGTGAGGTCCATTATGATCCTCTCCATGGCTTTGCAGATAAGGCTTGTCAAGCTAATGGGCGGTAATTTCCAGGGTCGGTGGAGGCACCACCTTTGTGAAGTGGGACCACAGTTGCAGTGCCCACCCCTGGGTACGTATCCAGAGGTAAGACTTTGATTAAACAGCTGTCCTAGCTGTGGGTTTAATTCCTCATTGAGTTCGTGGAGCACACAGCCGGGGACACCATCAGGTCCCATGGATGCTGTGTTTTTGCTTTGGAGAGAGCAGTTCTCACTTGGGCTGGAGATGTTTGGGGGCTGCAATCGTTTGGTATAGATATCTCTCCTTTTGGGGAGAAGTTTGCACTGAACCTGTCAGCCAGTATGTTGGCAATGTCTGTAGGATCAGTAATCTTCACATCATTTTGAACTAGTTCTGAGCATATCTGGGAGTTTCCTCCTAGGTTTCTAACATAGCTAAAGAAGGCCTTATGATTGTCTTTTGAGTCTTTAGCTATTTTCTCTCAAATTTGCTTTGGATGATTTTATGAGAGCTCTTAGTTTTTACTTATAGTGATCAAGGGTGTCTTACCTTTTAAGGATTTTGCTCTATCTTGTAGTAGCCTCCTTTTGTTGTAGAGTTTGTTTATGGCTGGGGTCCACCAGACTGGGCGCTTGCCTTTGGTACAAAGAGTCTTTGTTTTGCTTGGGATTGCCTTATCCATGCAGTCCTGCAGGTGCTGGTAGAAGGCATTTGTAAGTGATTCAGCGGCTAGAGTACTGTTTTCCAATGGCTCGGGCCTTAAAGGAGACCACACTAGTCTTTAGAAGTGTGAAGTCGGCTTTGAGAAGTTCTTTACTGTGGTCTTTTTTATTTCAGGTGGGGGTGGGATGAGGACCTCCAGTGAGATTAGTTTGTGATCTGATCTCACCAGTGAGGGGTATACCTCCGGTGTTGAACATTGTGCTCCCATGTTCGTGATGATGAGATCAAGTATGTTATCTCCTCTTGTGGGGATGGTGACTAGTTGTTCCATGGCATTTGAGTTTATGAATTCCAGGAACTTTTGGGCTAGGGTGTTTGGGCTTGAGTAGTGTTCCCAGTCTATATTAGGGTAATTGTATTAGTTATGAATAAATACACTTGCTAAGTATGCTATTTGTCCCATCAGTACTGAATTTATCAAATAAGCCATTGTTCTAAATGATAATGTACATGTTCTCCAGAAAAGATGGGTTTGTTTTATTTCTTCTATTTTTTTTTCAATTGAATTTTACTTACATCACTATTCCTAAATTTTATACCTAACACATAAATGGCATTTATTGTAAGATATATACCCCCTGTCTTTACTACAGCACCTAAACCTTTACTTTTCTCTGTAGTTAAAGCCATCCTTATCACCTATAGACACTGGCCTAAGCAAATTATAACTTCTTTTATTTTTTTTCTGCAATTATTATAATGTCACATGCATATGTTAAAAAGACTGGAATTCTTAACCCTTCAGGTGTTATATAACCTGCCTCCTTCATTTTGTAATTTATTTCACATACTATCATATTCATAACTAATACAATGAGTATACAACTCATTTGACATTTCTGTCTTACACCATTCTTTGTATTTACCTCTTGGCTTAATTAGCCTTTTATAAGTATTATTTACTTTATTACTATATGATGACATACATCATTTCCTAACTTTTTCACTTATATTATATTTTTTTATTGTTACCCATAAGTTTTCATGTCTATGTTTGTCAAATGCCTTATTAATGTCTCCTATCATGATTTAGCTTCTTCTTTTCTATTCATAATATCATACATAATTTCTCTTACTATCATTAATAATTCTTGACAACCCTTTCTCTTTATACTATATATATTATCTTACATACTATTTTCCATATTAGTTTCAAATCTATTTTTTATTTTCATAAAGATCTTGTGAACATTATTAATAATATCTGTCTCCAGTTTTTTAATTGTCCTCTATATTCTTTCTTCCATTGAATTTAAGTACTCCACTACATAATTCTTTATACATAAAACTTTCATTTAACCATTCATTCAAAATCTTTATTTATTTATTTTTTTGAGAATTCTCTAAATTTTATACATCATGCCTTATTCCATCTGGTCCTGCAGCCAAATATTTACTTGTCCTTATACTACATTTTTTTATTTCTATTATTACACTACCATCTCCCTTTACTAATCTGCTTTATTAACTTGATACTTCTCTTCTTCCTTATAACAAATATCTTTACTTATAAACAATTCTTGCATTTTTTTCTTGATTTCTTTCATATAATTCTTCGCTATATGTTCTTTATCTTTTTCTTACTCTACTTTTCTCATATTGCCACTGTAAAAAATATATTTTCCTTAATATTCCCACCATTCAGACAATTTTTATAAAATGTTCTCATAGTAATATGATCTTTCCACAATAAAAAAAAACATGTTTTATATTTTTTGGCAATAAAATACAGGAAGTGATGTTTGCACAGATCAAAGACATTATTATAGTACTGTCTAATTAATCTAAACATATAAATGAAGACTATAATAAATAACCAAGTGCAATCTAAGAAAAGCACATAAAATTGTATGCTTAATAAAAAAAACATAACGTATTATAAAAACCTCATGTAAAAATTTTAACAACACATTATTATTTAAAAAAACCAGTCCACAAGACCCCTAAAGCACACGTAATAGTTTAAATTGTGCATTAACACCCAAATAAAAATTAAAAACCAGTGATTATATAAATCCAAAATCAATTTTTGTTCTCAACAAATCTAAACCATTTCCACATAACATTCAGCTTGTGTCATTATCTAAAAGTGTATGTGAATAAAGTTTTAATATAATTCATCTAAAATAACTCCTCAATTTTAATACGGCCGAAATATTGCAATTTTCGTTTAAGCCTGGATTACTAAAAGCATCCAGCCTTAATTGCCATTCCAACTCACGATTCTCAAGAATCAGTGAGAAAGGACCCCCCCGAATTTTAGTTTCTACTTGGTCAATAGCCATGAATGAAAAACTATGGCCCGGGTTTAGAATCACATGTTTAGCTAATGCATTCACTTCCTTCCTATTTCTAATAGCATACATATGTTCATAAACACGGTCACGGACCCTCCGGTCCGCTTTACGGGTCCGCGACCCCTCCGGTCCATTTTACCAATGTAGAAAGCAAAACAGCAGTCACAAAAGGCGATGTAAACAATGGATCTGCTTTCACAGTTTAAAGGGGACCTAATAAGATATTTCTTGTCCCTAACTGTAAAAGTTTCACCTGCCTTAACTTTGTGACACCAATTACAGAAACCACAGGGGTACATTCCGATTCTTTTATTAAAAAATTGGTTGGTAAAGTCCCTCTGTAATAGTTCTTTTAGGTTATTTCCTCTCTTAAAAACAAAATTGGGGGAAAAACCTAGTTTCTCTACTAGGTTCGGATTACTGGAAATAAATTGCCAATTTTTCCATATAATAGTCATAATACTCTTAGAGTTCAGACTGTAGGTGATAACAAAGCTTAAGGCGAAATCCCGATGTATGTCAAGACTTGAAGTGATTAATCCTTGATCACCTTCTAAAATAGAGGGCATCTCTATAGGTTGTGGTTCAAACACACCCCTGGTCCTTGACGTAAAATTGGTTTATAAAACCCGGTCATTCTTTTAGAGTCCACCTCTGAGATCAATTCCTCCAAGAGGTGTAGCGGGTAACCCCTATTAAGGAACATTTCCTTTAATAGGTCACATTCTGTTTGAAAGTCCTCCAACGTACTGCACATTCTTCCTTCTCTAACAAGTTGACCCTTTTACATAGAGAACTTTTTGTTTGAAAGGGGTGATGCTAGAAAAATGGAGGAAAGAGTTGCAGTACGTTGGTTTTCTATAAATGCTTGAAACAAAAGCAGAGTTGTTAATGTCCTTTGACAATTTCAAATCTAAATAATCAATTTCAGAACCAGAGAACTTAGAAGTAAATTTAAGGAAACCTGTTGTTTTGTTCAATTTTTCAACAAACACAAGAGCCTCAGATCTGTTCCCCTTAAAAAGTAAGAACATGTCATCTAGGAATCTTGTATAAAACATAACAGAAATGAAAAAAAAGGGGGAAAGTATAAAAAATACTTTTCCCAAATAGAAGAAGTTAGCAACGGAAGCTCCACAAGGAGAGCCCATTGCTGCTACTCCTGCTTGTAGGAAATACTGCTTATCAAAAAAAAAAAAGTTAAAACACAGAACTATGTCAAAAGTTCTGTCACAAGATCAATTTCTTTCTTTCTGGTGGCAAAAAAATCTCTTAGTAGGAATCCATTCCAAATAGAAGCCTGCGGGGGGGGAAGGTATATATTATATTACATCGACAGTAAGGAAGTTGCTTCCACTGTCGAATGGAATGTTGTTAATACTTTCCAAAAATGACCAAGAGTCTTTACAGATACTTGGAATACATTTAATGTATTTAAACAGGATGTTGTCTATCAGTTTGGCACAAGGATAAGTCATAGATGATCTCTCGTCTATGAGTGCTCTCATTGGTGGATTGTTAATATCCTTGTGAATTTTCGGTATGCCAAACATCACAGGGATTTTTGGCAAAGTGATGTCTATAAAATTATAAACATCAATGTCAATTTTACCTTCTAGAAAAAAATCACGAAAGTAACCCCTAATTCTGTTATATGCACCATGTATTTCGTTAATAGCTTGATTCGAATAAGCAGAAGTTTCCAAAACAGAAAGCATCTTCTCCTTATATAAATGGTCGTCCAATAAGACCAAACCCCTGCCCTTGTCAGGCTTAATGAGTCTGACTGGGGACCGGCAAAGTTGATCTAAAAGAAGTCGTTGTTCTTTAGTAGTATTAAAACTAGTGTGTGTCCCTTTCTTATGTATGTCTGAAAAAAGTTGCCTGAAATCAATTTCACAGACATTCTCAAAAAGTTGAAGGGACGCATGGAGAGGCGGACTGAACACACTTAAAAGTTTCAATGAGTTTCTAAGGGCAGGCTCTCCATTGTCAAAAAGGAGTTTAAGGTTCAACTTACGGACAAAACACTTTAGATCGATAATGTCCTTAGATATGTTGCCATATCTACTAGGGACAAAAGTGTAGCCATAAGCCAAAAGCTCAACAAGCTCATCATTAAGGGAAAATTGAGAAAAGTTATAAATTTTAAAATCTCCCTTTTTGTTAGTAATAATTATAGGGTACACCGGACATTCTATAGGAGTAATAGAACCAGGTTCATCCACCGGGTCCACTCCTATATCAATCAAGTAACCTGGATTTATCTGTTCGGTTCCTCTTCCTGTTCGTGTACTGATAGTTGTTCGCTAAAAATTCTTGTTGTTGCCTTTTTTGAACCAACGTCGCCCTAAAAAAATTCTTGTTGTTGCCTTTTTTCGAACCAACGTCAGTTTGTCCTGCATTGGTGGTATTGAGACCCTTAATTCTATTACTGCGTCTAGGTCCCACTGGTTTAGTATCCGAATAATGTCCTCCATTTCAGTTTCCTCCCTAAAGGTGGCCCCTGAAGGGTCAACTACCACAGAATTGCCTCTAAAAGTTGGTTTATGGTCAGTGAACTGGAGACTAGGGTAGGCATTATCATTCTTGTAAGCCAGTCTGTCCCTAACAAGTTTCTTATTTTTATTTGTCTTTAGTTTAATTAGAAGTGTGTCAATACTGGTTAAAATCCGGTTATAGTCAAACCTATACCGTGAGAAGTTTAAATCAAGTTTAATCTCACGGTCTAAAGAGCCAATTTCATTAACTAAAAGAGAAATTTGGTTAGTGTAATGTTTGACTATAAGTTCCAGAAGTTGCTTCCCTTGTTGTTGAAAGAGACTCTTCAAGTCAGTATAAAAAAGAGAATCCCTGAGTAAGCCTGATGGAGAAAAACTGCTCCGCAGTCCCTTAGGGATAAGGTTTTCATTTAAACACTGGTTGAAATACGCTGCTTCAAGTTGTACTTCTTTCAGTCTAAGCGGCTTATTATCAAATACTTTAAGTTTGTCAGTGATAATCTCATTATGTGTCCGCTGGGCCCCGCCTACTAAAAGGCGCCTTGTGGATCGAAGGAAAAATGTCAGTATTTGCCATCCATTCTTTTAAATCGTTCAACACAAGAAACCTACGATACCACCTCCATCAGGAATAAGATGGCCAGGTGTGGGGGGGGGGTGTTAAAACACCCCTGTTGTTGCTGGTGTTAGCCACACTGCTGTTGTTACTGATGTTAACCACACTGCCATTAAATGGCTGTACCGCTTCTCCGCCACTTTCTGCTCGAACATGTAGTGAAACATTGTTAGTGGCTCCCAATCCTGCGCTGTATTCAATTCAAACCAGTATTCGTTACAAAGTTTTGTAGCCGTTGTGCAGCAGGAATAAAAAAGTCCGTAGTGTCCAAAGTAGACCCTTGGCTCTGGTTTTCAGCCGAGGAACCGTGAACTGATTTTACTTGTTGCAAACTGCTTTCCTGTAAAGCGTCGAAGCGTGCATCCAATTGGTCTAGCCTCTGTGACAAGGCTATCAACAGTGCAGGCACATCTAACGCTTTGTCCTTATTTTGCGAATTTAAATTTGTAACAAACAAGTCAGGAGTGCTGGGACACAAAGGTCCAAATGTACCATGACACAACAAATAGAAAGAACCACAAAATAAACCAAAAACTGCCACGGCAACCTTGCTCCAGTCAATAAAGCGCAAATGAAGTAAAAATCTTTAACGCAAAATTTATTTGTATAAAATAGCCAGCGTGAAAGCAGATCCATTATTTACATCTCCTTTTGTGACTGTTGTTTTGCTTTCTACATTGGTAAAGGCGGAGGGGGTCGTGACCGTGTTTACGTGACCGTGTTTATGAACATATGTATGCTATTAGAAATAGGAAGGAAGTGAATGCATTAGCTAAACATGTGATTCTAAACCCGGGCCATAGTTTTTCATTCATGGCTATTGACCAAGTAGAAACTAAAATTTGGGGGGGTCCTTTCTCACTGATTCTTGAGAATCATGAGTTGGAATGGCAATTAAGGCTGGATGCTTTTAGTAATCCAGGCTTAAACGAAAATTGCAATATTTCGGCCGTATTAAAATTGAGGAGTTATTTTAGATGAATTATATTAAAACTTTATTCACATACACTTTTAGATAATGACACAAGCTGAATGTTATGTGGAAATGGTTTAGATTTGTTGAGAACAAAAATTGATTTTGGATTTATATAATCACTGGTTTTTAATTTTTATTTGGGTGTTAATGCACAATTTAAACTATTACGTGTGCTTTAGGGGTCTTGTGGACTGGTTTTTAGCCAATAATAATGTGTTGTTAAAATTTTTACATGAGGTTTTTATAATACGTGTATGTTTTTCGTATTAAGCATACACTATTTTATGTGCTTTCTTAGATTGCACTTGGTTATTTATTATAGTCTTCATTTATATGTTTAGATTAATTAGACAGTACTATAATAATTTTATTTTTAAACATGAATGGTCGAATTAGTCATTCATGTAACAATGTGTCTTTGATCTGTATTTTCACTTGCGTAGTGCAGACATCACTTCCTGTATTTTATTGCCAACATAAAAGGAGCTTGTGCTTTGTATTTTTTGTATTACTTCCTCTGAAGAAGCTACAGCAGAGGCTGTGGTGAAAACGCTGGCTATTTTATACAAATAAATTTTGCGTTAAGGATTTTTACTTCATTTGCGCTTTATTGACTGGAGCAAGGTCCCCGTGGCAGTTTTTGGTTTATTTTGTGGTTCTTTCTTGCTGTCTTGGTACATTTATGTTTTATATTTTTCCTTAAATATCATCCATGATTCAGACCAGTTTTTATATGTTCCCACAGTAATATGATCTTTCCATAACTGTATTGCTAATCTCTTTCCTTCTTCATTTCATGCTTTATTATTTATCCTTTATATTCCTTTGCCTATTTTTATATATTACTTATTTTCCTTTATCTCTAACCATATTGCAAACTAATCAGAAAATCCTGTTTTAACTATCTCCCCTTTTTCTACATCTAAACCTACTGATACTATAAAATAATCTATTTTAGTTCTATGCATACCCCTTTTGTATGTCCATGAATTTTTGTCCTAAAGTTTTAACTTACCACAGTTTATAAATTCTATTTTTTTTTCATATATCACTTCCTTTATTTTTACATTTGCTTATTAAACCACAATGAAAGCCTCCTGTTATTTATAATATTCATATTTATCACTAAATATTATAAAATAAGATGAACTAAGCTTTCCCTTTCTTTGCAATTAGTAGAAGCATATAATGTTATAATTCTATATACTTGTTCTTTCTATTTTAAATCTACAATGGTTGCTCTTCCCATTTTTGCTAAACTTACATCTGATATATTTGCTGTATTTCTACAGAATATGGCTATTCTAGAATATCTCTCTGTTTCCAAATTCCAGATTAGAATATCTCTCTGTTTCCAAATTCCAGATTATCTTTTTTCCCCATAGTTTCTCTGTTTGTAGTCTTTCTTCATTTGTTAAAAATCTTGTCTTCTAATATAATTAAATCTACACCACATGCACTACATCACTCAAAATCCCTATTCTTCTTACTATATTCTTAATACTATTCACATTTACAGAAAACACTCTAAAATTTTCATTTTCCCTTTTCCTTAGATTCATGATTTTATAAGTTCTTAGCTAATTACTAGACTAGCTTTCTTAAAAGGCCATTCTAAGCCTAGCCAATTTTATTACCAAAGGTGAAAATCAAACACTGTACCTTGTGCCTGTGAGTCAAATTCCTTAATCATTATATCAACCCCAAATAATTAGCTATATATATATATATAATCTTTTCATCCAATTCCTTTCTTTTTTTCTTTTGTACTTATCCCTTTAAATCTTCTTTTTCTGTCTTTTACCCTTTTACCAATAGAATTCTTTTTTTCCTTTTACTACCTCCCAATTTATGTCTTTTTCATCACTTATTTCAGAACCTTCTTCTATGTCTTCTTTATTAAATTTTTCTCATCAAGTTTTTCTTCTATTTCTGTTACTTCTAAAATTTCTTCTCTTTGTTCATTTTCTTCACTTTATTTTTGCACATTCTTATTTTCATTTTTGCAATCCATCCATAAATGTCTAATTTTGTTACATTTATAACATTTCAATTTGCATTTTTTGCACCATGTCTCATTTCATCACAAATATAACATTTGCTTCTGCCACAGCTACTTATTAAATGTCCTGCTTTTCCACAGGAAAAAAAAACATGTTTTAGGTTGTCCCCAGTATTTTACAACACCCCTAGTCCCCTCCACATTTATCTTGCTTGGTTTATGTATATTTTTTCTTTCTATTTTTAACACAATATTATAATCCCAGCCACCAATCCATAAACACCTTTTATCATAAACTTTTGCAATGCCCAATACTTCTTTACACAAAGCTTTCAAATGTCCTTTGAAAGTCTTTCTTTCTAACTTTGTTTGAACTTGCACATGAATTGTCTTTTTTGTTTCCCTGTTAAATGTATTTATCACATAAAGAGTCCATGGGTTACAGTCTTTCTTTTTTTCAAATTCTCCTGGAAAAATTTCCATTGAAGAAATAGTTACAAATATGTCACAAAGTGTTTCTGTGTTAATAAGAATAAATGTTCTTACATCATGTGCTTTTACACAAAAAGAAACTATTAAATTGCCCCACACTTCATACCTGTCATTTCTTTGTCTTCCTTACTTTGAACCCTTAACATGTACTTCAGGTTTTTTTTTTCATTTTCTACCTTCTTTTCTGCTACCCCACTTTTGCCATCTTTTACTTTCTATGCATATGTTTTTGTTTTCCATCTCACCACTATTCTTCAGGATTGTCTCTGCACCCCCATTTTGTATTTTCTCCATAATGTCCCTCCAGGAAACATCTCCTTCATTTTCTGGCTAACTCTGCATCATCATTTCTTTAAGTAAATCATCCCAAAACCCTCATGACTGGAGGGTTGTAATTATACATCCATCAGTTGTTGACTCATTTCCATCAAACAGATTTCTTTGAAATATTTCCTCAGAATCCTGCACACATTTGCTGGTCTCACTATTTGATTTCTCCTTCATTTCTTAAAAACTCTAACATCTCTTTCTTTCCCCAGCTGTCTCCCTGTTTCTTTAGGCCACCTTTGTACCTGAAATGAAAACAAGAAGGGCTCCTCCAAAATGTGTTCCACTTGCAACAATGATGAATAGGGGACGTTCCCTTTGCAATGGTCAAATTTCCCCCATTAATATAAATACCACCTCAGGTCTTCCATGAAAAAAGGCTACAAACCTAGTGGGACTAACCCAGTCAACAAAAGATAAATAAATAAGTCAAATAAAGAAGCTTTGCTAAATCTTCATTATTTGCAGTGTGTAAGTAAGCTTGCTTTTTAGTAAGAAATGTGCTATGCTTCAGTTACTGTTTCATCCCTAGGACTGTGTCAGTGACTGCTGGGGTTATGGCCTTTATATCTCTATTGTTTTTTTTATAGTATCCATACTTAGTAACCTAAACCATTTGAGATCCCTGACTGACAAATGAATATATATTTAACATGGTAAAAATTAATAGCATATGTTTTGCCAGTAAACAAATAACAGAACAAAACAAAAAGTTAATTTGCTGGATAACTAAAAAATAGTTGCCAGGACAGTGTTAGGTTTGTTATACATGTTGTGCCTCCTCTTAACAAAGGCCACAGTGTAATTCAAACCCATGTGGACATCAGTCTAACCTTGAAATATAGAAGCTGATGTATCATTAAGATAATTTGTAAAGCCCAGTCAGCACTTCTCTGTGTCTTTCACACTGTAAAACCCTTATTTGTCATACAATATACCATAAAATATCTAAAGTGGAAACTAACTGTGTTTCATCTCCCATAGTGCCACAGCTAACCCAGGAATGTTGTCTGTAGCACTTTCTCTCTTTAATCCTCATGTTATACACTTGTTTAAATGTTCCAAATATTTTAGCTTCTGCTACCCTTTCTGACAATTTATTCCAACTGCCTGTCACTCTCTTAGTAAAGACATACTGTCTAATGTGCATGTTGAACTGGATTTCTTTAATTTAGCAGTCATGCACTTTTCTGGCAGTCTTGTCCTTTTTAGACAGCATAAGTTCCTCACGTTTCCCTATTATCATCCTGTTTAACAGATTTTCTTTTACAATTGTTCACAATTGCTGTATGTTTTATGCTTTTACTATTTTCCACTACACACAGTTTTTTGCACTTTTGTTGATTTTACTGTTTTCTGTTATTCAACTTCAATTTTCTGATTGTAGTGTTCTATCAATATGTTGTTTTTATAGTAAAACTGTTCTTGCCATGAGATGAGTTGGTCTTAAACTATTACTTGGTGAAGTCTGTTAGTCAACTGCTTTTTTCTTGCTACAAAACTATTTTTGATGCAAACACATTGTTTCATTAATACTCTCAGGGTATTGTTGTTGTATATAGTATCACTTTTGCTAGATTGCCTACACTTAATATCAGGTACTTAGTTATCCTTATCTAGTTATTACCTTAATCTGTCTCATATTTTCTTCTCTACCTTACAAACCAAACCCTACCATTACTACTAGCCATACTTCTAACATAGCCCCTTACATTAATAATTGCCACACCAAGCTTAACTCTTACTTCTAATACCTAACATTACTACTACCACATTAGACACTTATCTGTAAACTCTCCACTTCTTCCAAGTTAATCCCTATCAATAACAGTCAAGTACCCCTCCTATAAGTCCTGTTGGTAGCCATATTAACAACATTCTTATAACACAACTCCTAGACTTTTCCTACTCTACCTGTGACAGATGTGTCTGTTTACTTGGTCTGAAGTAATTTTTCTCTACTTCATATCAGTAAACATTTTCACATCCTACATCTGCCTGCATTAAGGTAGTCAGAAAATTATAGCCTAAGACTCCCAGACACCCCTGTGGAAGACCTCAGTCATCTAAAAACACACCTTACACTTATATACTAATTCAGAGAACCACCATAAATGCAAGCCTGAATCCCTAAGGCACATTGGCCTGCTTCTAACTGTAAAGTCTCAACTTTAGGGGATTCCATACTAAGACATACTGACACAAAACTTGCCAAACTGGATAAGGAGAGAAAGATGCTATCAATTGCCACGCTGATCCATGGGACCCATCACTTTCTTGAATATGAGTATGAGTATGACCTTGTTGTGGCTTGCATGGAAATAAATTACCTTATAGAATCTACCCTAAGGGAAATGCAATGAGATGCCACCTACATCTGTAAGGAGAGCTAACTATATTATTCCCTCTTCAACAATGATGTCAAGATTCAAAGATAAGATAATTAGCTACAATAATTGGCTTTTTAACTGGTATCATTCTAGGGGGATCTAGTATGTGTCTGGCTGGACAAGCTGGTTATCAGATGCTCTTTCTTTGCCAGGGACATCATGCACTGCCTATCTCATGGCTTTTACATACTGGCCGAATCTTTGCTTTTTTATTCAATGTTCATTTTATGAGCATACCCACATATGAAATTCTAGTTCAAACAATATCAGGATTGCTCTGCTCAGTGCTGGAAAAATACCAAAACTTCAAGCTATCTCATCCTTGAAGACATCTACATTTGCGTAATTACTGAGACTTGGTTTCTAAGCAATGATAACACTCCTTCCTCATCAGAATATTTTACCTACCATACCTTCAGAATGACTGGAAATTATGGGGACATATGCACCTGTATTAAGCACCGAGGTATCTCATGTCAGATATTGCATGATACTAAGCTAGAACTTTTAGAGTTTCTAGCACATCTCAACAGAACTACCATATCATTGCTAACTATTAATCATCCTCTATGTCTCCTACAGAGCATACTTACTCTCTAAATTGACTTGTTAAGCTGCCCATCGAAAAAAAACTAATACTATTTTTATGAGAAACTTTTATTACCAGTCTAACAACTGGCAAACTTATACAACTTCTAAATACACCTAGAGACTCTGACATTATCAGTACCAGCTACCTAGAGCAAACTGTCACTGCTCCACCAGGGGTATTAAACTCCTTGATATTATCCATACAGATTGCCTCCTCTCATCTTCCACTCCACCTATCTTTACCTTCTTGGGAAATTAATCAGCTAGGTGTTATCTTCACCCTCAATATGAACAACTCACCCATAAAATACTCATGGTATTTTGAGCATTTTATAAAGCCAATTTACTATTTACAGCTATGCTGGACTAGCACAACTGCCATATTCTGTCTAACAAACCCATTCATGAGTCCACTCTTATCACAGCATACTCCTTAGAGCTTTATCCCCTTATGAATAGATGTATATAAAATGCTATCCCTATTCACCACATGATCAATAATGCAATCAAACTAAGCCAACATGGTGAAACACCCATGTATAAATCAACTCTAGAAAAAAAGATAAAAAATCATGACTGTTTGTAACAATTTCCTATCCCACAATGTAAAGTAGCTTAAAACATTAGTCAAGACCAACATGTTTACATTTAAAGAGTCTATAGCAATTTATGAACTTTAGAATACCTTCCAGTACTACATGAGAATGGCAAGGTCTTCTTCAGCTTTAAGGAACTCAGAAGTAATACCCAGTTCTGTTCTAAACGTATATCCAAATATATCGTACTCAGACCTAGAAGCTATAGCTATAAATCTTTCTGATAGATTTAGCTGCAATGTCATATCTCCACATGCTTCTACCTCTCACTGTACCACCTGTTGTTACTTTCAATAAAGTGGCCTCTGTTCAGTCCAAGATTAAAAACATTATCTGAATAGGTCCCAGCTAAATTCCTGGGTGATTACTTTCAGATATCAAACACCACACAGTCCAGCCTCTCCTAAATCTATGTATTATTAGTCGCTGCTAAAACTTAGAGAACAGACACAGTTATCTCCCTCTGCTAGTGTGCCCCCACAATAGACCTCAGTTACTATATGCCTATCAGTCTCTCTAGCATTGCCTATAATGTTATAAAATACATTATCAATGAACTAATTAACAGTGCTATAGTTGACCTCTAAACCATTGACCCCAGTCACTTTTGATTTGGTAAGAACAGGTTATGCCTACTCAGACAGAGCAATTCTTTTGACAAGGGCACAAAAGCCTGAGGACCAAACTGTCTACATTGCCTACAGTGACCTTGCTAAATCCCTTGGTGCCATTCCCCATGTGGCATCATTAGCAACTTGTCCATTTTCAACATTAATTCTTACATTGTCTGCTTTCTGACTGAAATCACATAGTCCAAGTAGGGGGGGTCTCCACTTACAATACAAAATTTTCAAGAGGCATGCTATGGAGTTCAGTCTTGGATCTCCTACTCTTCAGCATTTACTTTCCAGAGGTAAAACTGGGCAAATGTAGTCTATGGATAACCAAGAATGCTGACAGCTGCAACTTTGGTGGTGTTGTCAACTCACCCTATGACATGCAAATTATCCAGGAAGGTTTTGATCAGATCTACACCTGGAATGCTTAGCCATTGGCTCACCCCAAATGATAAGAAGTGTAGCACAGTTACCTTTGGTAAAAACATTATCCTCTTATCAGATTTCTGTAATTCATCTTATAAACATAATTAAAGCTTGCCTTTGAGCAGTGAGGCTCTTTTGTGCTCACAAAGTCCTTCTGCCTCTCACAGTCTATCTGCCATGGCATCTCTTCTAGGTCCACAGATGTCTTAGGATTTTTAGCACAAAACACTTGAACATAAACTCAGATTGATCCTTAATACACTGATAACACATATACAGTAAACAACGCTGAATATGACAAATGTAATATTAAGTAGACACTGCAACAACTGTAGCCATTCTACCCTGTCAAAGTCCAGTTCAAAAACATAAGTTTTAAGGGCTCCCCAAAAGGCCAGTGATGATGGGCACCCCTGCAGTCCTGAAGTGTAGTATATTCCACAGGCGGAGAGCTTGGTAAAAAAGCACAGAATTCTGAAGTCTCAAGATGCACCTGCAGAACTGCCTGTACCCCAAAAGCCAAGTAGGGTAGTAGGGCATTATCAGTGCCTTCATTTGTGAGAAATCCAGTTGAAAAAATTGTATAAATACGCCAACACTAAGATCTTACAGATAAGTGAGTTTGTACCAAGCAGGTAACTAATGCAGGCTGCACAGAACAACAGTAATATGCTAGTAATTTGCTGTACCAGTTTGTTTCCATGCAGCACAGTTTTGTACAATCTCTAAGCAGTCAAGTTCAGTGTTAGGAAGTACCAGATACAGGGTAGTGTAGTTGTCAAGCCTTGAAAAGACCAAGACATGAATGACAAGTGACAGATCATTCTAAGATAACAGGTGCTTAACTCTAGAGATGCTTCACTCATCAGACCCATTATCAAATACAATGCTCTCTTTAAAATATACTTATTTAAGCACCTTGTGCAACTTGAAAAAAAAAACCAAAATAAAGATTCCTAACTAGAAAAATATCTGGTTTAAGCAACTTAAACTACCTTGACAGACTAAAATTTCAGTCCATCTAATCAATGTCTTACAGGCAGCTAATAGCATTTTGTGCTGTGAAAAAGACTTATCTTTTCAACTGACTTATTCTTCACATATAAAACAACTCATCACTTACCTGTTCTAGGGATACATACCTCCATTTAAAAATCAACTATGCCTGCTGGCATAATAGGTTTCTTATCTAGTGCATTCTCCACCATTGGAACAGGCTCTCACTACACATTAAGTAGAATATCTCCTTGAAAACATTTAAAACAAATTTCAATGACTGGGTGTGTAACAATAAATTCATGCCTGGCATTAATGTTAATAATTTTCTATCTAGAGGGAACTAGTTTATCTTTTGTCATTACAACGGTGATGTGGCTAAGCTTCCCAATGGTTCTCCAGCCCTACGCTTAGTATAAACTTATGAACCCATATCATGTTTCCTCAGTATCTCTTCTTTCCTAATGAAAAGTAGAAAAGCTTTCTAAGCCATGCAGCATTCTCACTGTTTTTATAACCATTACACTTCAGCATGTACCTGACCAGACACTTGAAACAGTTTGAGAGATCACAGAGGTTCCTCACAAAAAGAATACAGTAGACTCCCTCTTATCCGGCCTGTCTTTAACTGGTCTCCTCTTTAACTGGCCATCAAACTTCTGCTGTAGTCCTAGCAAAAGACAACTGAGAAGAACAACACTCCCACTTCCTCTGGGCTAAATAATGACAGACATTGAGTTTTAGACTTCATATTCACTAGAAAAATGAATATTAACACAAATCCTGTTATTCTAACTGATTCATAACCTATAAATATTATTTTGTATGCTTTTTCTGATTAACCAGCCATTCGTTTATCCAGCATAATGTATTATCATGGAACTTATAAACAAAGAATTTGGCAACCTTCAAACACTGGATTTTGGAGTTTGGGTTTGTGAAGGACCGATCTTGTCTCCTAAACCTGATTGACTTCTTTGAATCAGTCTCCAGAGCCGTGGACAAGGGTAAGGTGGTCCACACAGTCTATCTGGACCTTGCCAGGGCCTTTGACACCATCCCCCACTCTGGAATCATAGATAAACTTACTAAGCTAGGCATTAATCCCTACATCACTCGATGGGTTGCCAACTGGCTTACTGACAGAACCCACATTGTAAAAGCAGCCAACTCCAAATCCAGCTCCAGACAAGTGACAAGTGGAGCACCTCAGGGTTTAGTCCTGGAACCGCTCTTATTTGACATCTACTTCTCTGAAGTACAGGCCAATACTAAAGGACTCTGGCTAACAAAGTTTGCAGATGACTGCAAACTGGGAGCCATTATTGAATTCCCAAGTGATGTGGATATTCTACAAAAGGGCCTTATAGAAACAGATGCTTGGTTCCAGAGCCATGGGCTCAAACTCAATGCCAAGAAATGTATAGTTATCCCCTTTGGGAAAAAACATGTACCCATGAATTACCACATAGGTGGCAGTACACTAAACACTGAAAGTGCGATAAGAGGCTTGGGGACACAGATGGACAGTGGTCTCACCTTCGATAACCACATCGCCACAACAGTCAGGAAATCCTTCTATGTGGCACACCTCATCACTAAGGGCTTTTCATCCAGAAAAAGGAGGTCATTGTCCCACTGTACTTATCCCTCATTAAACCCATTATAGAATACAATGCCCCATTTGGTGTGTACCTCTCAAGACATCTGCAACAACTGGAAAAGCCACAGAAATACCCCACTAAAAGAATCGCAGGCCTAAAGCAGATGCCCTATGCTGACCATCTAAAAAAACTTCACTTATACTCTGTCGCATATCATCTACTCAGAGGCGATCTCTGCTTAACATACAATGCCATGTCAAACCCTGAGCTGTTGGACATGCTACACTTAAAGAAATCCCAATCCCTCAGAGACACATACTCCAGGGATCTAAACCTTGTCATCACAATGCACAAAACATGCTGGAGGGATAGGTTCCTGACCCATAAACTCCCTAGACTCTGGAATGACTGCCCATACATGTCAAGCACAGCGCCTCTTTGGCCCTCTTCAAAAGGAACCTTGATGATTGGATGGGAGATAGGAAATTTTCCCCGGGGATCACGTCAGTTGCCCTGCTAGACAGGGGTCCAGGGAAGTAAATACTGTGGGAAGAAATAGCCAGGGAATTGTTATGGCTAGGCTTGTATAGGCCTTAGGGCCGATAGCCTAGTACCAACCTATGAACCTATAAGGTCCAGTCCCAGTGAGACTGGATAAGAGGGAGTCTACTGTACAGGGAGTGAACAAGTCCTATGCAGACTGCCTCAAAGCCCTATGGCTGTACTCAGTCTCCTACACACTGCTGAGCAGTGATCTATGCCTAGCCTACAAGGTATCCTCTGATTCCACACTGATGGATTTGTAGCACATCCGCAAAACAAGTAGCATCAGAAATACCCATTCTATGGACCTAAATCTCTTCTGTTATATAAACAGGATATGTTGGAAAGACAGGTATGTGTCAAAAATATTGCCCCTTCTCTAGAACAGGCTTCCCGTCCATGTGAAACAGAGCTCATCCCTAACTATATTCAAACGTAGATCTGAAGAAGCGTGCTCTTTGTGCACGCAAAAGCGCTCATCTTTTACCAATAAATTGTTGATCTTATCGTGGTGGTCTGCTTCAATTTTATTCTCTTGCTATATTCAAACTTAACTTGGACCAATGGATGAAAAATCAGAAATTTACACCTGTTTTTTTTTTCCTGTATCCCTAATGGACAGGGACAACTTGTGAACACTTGATGTGTACAAGTCTATATTGTAACTCGTTAAAATTATTGGAGTACTGGCATGTCAGAAATATTTTGGTAAATTTGGGGAATGTTTAGTTAACCTTAAAATGGCTCTTGGGCCAATAGCCTAGTAACCAATGACCCTACAACCATCATGATTGCTTTTCCTTATACTCTCTCTCTTTTAAACTCCTCAGAACTGTGCACATTCTTTGAACTGTAGTATCACAAGGCACTGAGAGACTGACATCATCTTTTTACTATACTTGTGAGCATACACCAGAATATTCACTGCTTCCTTTGGTTGCCTTTACTACCACCCTCACACCGAGACTGATGGGTCATTTTGTGTTTAACTTTAACCCCTACATCCCTATCCTTCTTCTGCCCAAGGTTTCTGAGGCTGAACCCTTCAGACACATAGTACATCCATAGCTTGTTTTTACCAAGGTGCATCTCTGTACACTTGTAAGGGCTGAAATAGAGTTTTCCACTCCCGGAGCTCCTCAAGCCTTTATAGGTCTCTACGAATAAAAAATAAAAAATAAAGTCTTTATAGGTCTGTTGCTAGGGTTTCCCTCCTTCAGATGCTAGCTCCCAACTTTCATATCCTCTACAAAGAGAAAGTTCCAGATTTCCATGCTTTTGTGAAGGTAGAGGTAAATGCATTTAAATTGGCTAGGCCAGTTCTTGAACCATGAATATATCATGGACTTCTGCAAGTTCTCCCTCCTGGATTCCTCAACAGTATTTTACTGGCTATTATATTCATATTTAAATTCCATAAAATTTGCCTTAGCCATCATTGGTGGTGGAATTTTCAGTTATTGGGTTCTCTTTTGTTAAGGAACCTTTGTTTAGCATTTACTTCCTTACCTAGTCATATCTTCCTATCTCTTAAAGTCTAACTTCCAACTCCACAGCCACTGGTTTCATTGAAAATATCTTTGTTTTTACTTACACTTTACTCTCACAGAAAAAAACAAGCCTTTTTATCATTATTGTGGACATCCTCTGTGGTATACAGTTATGTAATATGACCCAACTTCCCACACATTTTGTTCATCTTTTTTTTCAAGCTAACCATCTTGAAACCCTGAGTTACCATATAACTTCCCATACATCATCCATGTTGTCTCCAAAATCAGACTCTAGCTTGGTATGATCTCCGAAGATAGGCGATGTCTCTTTCCTTCCTCCAATATGTCCCAGTTTTAATATTGTTAGCTACATAACCATCTACTGCATTTGCTACAAGTGCCTTTTAATGAAGAATTGCTGAGGAACTCTTGTAAGTTGAATGTTCATAGTTCCACTCTGCACTTCTTCCTTACATACTTTGGCATGTCCCCACCCTCATACACATACACAACAAACAAGCAGACAATACTATGTTTTTCAGCTCTTGCACTTTGCTGCAATTAAACTACTTCCATTGATAAAGCCATATTAAGCCATAGTTCCCTTTTTACAGAGTTTTGTACAACATGGGATTTGGAATCCATGCCATGCATAATGCATTCATAGGAATCACATCATTCAATTGAATTTGTTTCAGCAAAAGTCATTTAACCACAAAAATGCATAAAGTAGCATTTGCTGAAACATTTCCTAAAATATGAAGTAACTGTTTCATCTCCAAGGACTCTGCAGTTGGGGAAACTACACAGAATTTGCAAAACTGTTTTGCACAAACATTGTACAATCAAAGGCAACAGTGCACAAACCTATTTTAATGAAGACACTGACTCCCCAGTACACGTAACCAGATGTTGGTGTCAAGCCAAACATCTGTTCCAGAATATTACCAACATCTATGGACTGCTTCAAGCTAAAGTGGCAGCCTCCCCACTCTGTAGCCATCAAACCAGTTACAAAGCAAATGCACTATCAGTAATAGAGTGAATAATGTTGGCAGGAAATATAATTCTCTGTCCACTATCAGTGCCAATACATTCTTCATCTACACAACTTGAAAAAAACTCCAACACTTTGTTATTGACTGCTTTACCAATGCTTAAACGTAGTCCAGTCAACAATTCTACGTGCTGGTGACATTTAACTCTTTTTGCTAATTGTGCTGTATTGGTATACTCCTCTTTAAGTCAGTAGATTGCCAACTTCTCTGCTGTTGAGTGTGAAACTCAGGGCACAAGATCTAGTACAGGTCATTGTAGTGAAAAATCAGCATTTATGATTTCTATAACTCCCATGAAAAGATGTTAATATTTCATCAAGTTGAAATATCATTAGCTTATTATGAGTGAGTTAAATTAATTACTCATTTGCACGTTTCCTTTTTCCAGTGGTTAAATAGAAAAACCCAACCATGACACTAACACTAACTCTAAGAATAAAAGCTTTGTAACATTTCAAAACATGAAGAGAAACTGCACAAGTTGCAATATGGAATGAACTGAAATAAAACAAATGGCTTGTCTTGCAAAAGACAATAATGAGATGCCTGTGCCTATAAAGAAAGACTTGCTAGAAGAAATGTCATTGAATTAACCTTTTAACAAGCAAAAAAAAAAAAAAAACACTTTTTACAGTTTAAACACTTGAATACCAGATTAAATAACTTCTTTGTGCATGAATGTGGTGCATATGTATATGCAAACATGCTTGAGGTTGTGTGTGTGTGTGTGTGTGTGTGTGTGTGTGTGTGTGTGTGTGTGTGTGTGTGTGTGTGTGTGTGTGTGTGTGTGTGTGTGTGTGTGTGTGTGTGTGTGTGTGTGTGTGTGAGTGTCTTGAGCATGTGCATGCTTACATCTACGCAAGCTGCTAAAGTGTTGTGTGTGGGGGTTGTGGAGATGATGGATATCTGTTATCTAGGTGATGCTGAATGCCTGGAGGACAAACATGGTGTGAGGTATGGAAATAACTGCTGATTGCCTCAGGTTATTAATTAGTGCTGGTAATTATCCCAGTTTTTCACTAAACTGGAATTCCCCTTGGCTTAGTTACAGCACTAAGAAACAAGTAAACAAAAAGGGGAAGAAGAAGAAAACATGCAAAATTACAATAAATAAACAAGGGAGAAACAGAGAGGGGGGAAAAGGAGAAAAGATTAAACTTCCAATGCTGGCTGTGAGCATTTACTTTCCTATTCATCCTTGTGGCATTCATTTTAAAACTCAGTAAATTAAAATTGTGTTGTATGCATAGCTCTCAACAAGTTACGGATGAAGGACAAGTGCAGAAATAATCAGGGGCAATGAGGTACACTTTTAAAATATTAGTATTATTAAATTCAAACATTGACAGAATAAGATAATGTGAATTAACAATGATTTTCTGAAGTAAAAAAGTCTATATCTCTAATTATTGTCATCATTTATTAAGTGCAAGTCACCAGCTTTTTTCCTAAAGTCACCAGTTTTGGAGGGATTAAGATGGACAGAGCTAAACTTTGAGTCAAAATCAAGGAAATTGAGAGCTATGTATGCTTGTGTATGTGTATGTGTGTGGATTTCATAAGAGAAAATGGAACAAAGTGACAACTGTAAATATGTTTATCTGGGTAATGTTTGCTTTTGTTTTGTGCTTTAAGAATAAGAGTCATAGTGATCGATCTAGTGTTACATGTTAAAGAGGCATAATCAAAAGCTTAGTAGTACAGCTACAAGGTACATTAGCAACACGTATCAGACATTCGGTAGCTGTCAACAGCTGCGGGCTAATCAGAAATGTGGCTTATTTACAGACTAATCAAAGGGCAGTTTTAACCAAGCAGATGGAGCAAGATGAAGCGAATAAGCTTTTGCAAACTGAATACACAAATCCAGTGCCAGTAATTCAACAAAAAGCACATTTAGTGATTAAAACAATTTCAGATGTGTTACAGTAATGAGTATTTCATTAGAACTTTGAGCTGTGAAATTATTGAGAGCAAACAGCTTTGTAAAACAGAGGAAAATTTCTAAACATTTATTTTTCCTAGGCTCATAGTTGGGAAGTACGGATCATAGCCAGCTGAAAACTGTAGAGTTTGCACATTGAGTGTCATTGTACACACCTTGTAGTTAGCAGCTGGGAAAAAGTTTGCATTTGAACCACTACATATTTTGATATCATCATATCATACAACAGCACTTCACTTTCCTAACCACTGACTCCTTTTTTGAGTTTTTATTAATATTTATTTTAGTACTTTACTGGACTTCTTCTACAATACGTTTCACAAGATGTTAAGAAACTTCAAAAAGACAATTTGTGCTATGTGGGACAAAGGAAGCAAAGGGAGCCGTTTCTGGAATATAGCAAATTTTAAATTTAGGATTATTAACAAGGGGTTGTCCAAGATCACTCCTGCATGTAAACCTAGACAATTGTGAAGACAAAGATGAACCTTAACTGAAGTCCCAGTAATGGCAAGTTCTAAGCCACTTTAGTTTATGTCATGTAATGTGGAAAATAGTTTCCATATGGTGAAATATTACATTTTTTTCAATTATTTATCAGTTGAGAACATGAGCACCATGCTTGATACCATTGACTTGAGCTAAAAGGGTGACTACATTACAAGACCAGATAAATGCTTTAGAGCCAGGATTCAAACACCACTGTCAGAAACTGGACAACACAGTTCAGTGTGTGGAAGTCTTTTACAGCTACTTTTCCAATGAACTTGTTGAGTTGACTTAAGTATGAACTAGAACTACTCTCTGTTAAAAAAAAGTTTTCAGTGGGTAAAGTAAATGTGGTAAAATATTCATTTTAAAACATTAATTCTTAATTCTCACCAATAGTTAAAGCAGAAGATTAATTCAACTGTCAGGATCAGAAATTAGGTTTGATTTCAAGTTGTTAAAGGTGTCTTTTTTTTACAAGCTGAACAACTGGGTTCAGGTAAACATAGATGTATCAAAGTTTATGTGAGTCACAGCCTATACTAACATACACAATATTATTTAAGGTTAACTGATTGTGGAAAAGGATATATAGAGTAATAGTCTGATTTAAGTAGTCATGGTAAGCTCTATACCTTGTTGATCTCAAGTCCAAGATAGGTCTAAAGTAAGGAGATTTCTTTTACTTTTATCCTCTAAGAAGAGATTTATTATTTATGTCAATAAATAACTGGTCAAATGATCTTTCCATTTGTCTTGTGGAAAGAGAAAGTCAAATTTGCCTTGGCTTAAAGACCTAGACTCTATGAGAATACATTTTAGGTATTGGTCTAGCTCAGGACCAAATGACATGCACAGTATCCTGTCCAAATAGCAGTCACACTTCAGAAGAAGTCCTACATCTCGGTTAAAATCTGTCAAATCTACACAACAATGCAAGTTTTGCTCCTAGTTTATTAATAATACATGTCAAAACAAGTAGTTGTTGACCCCAAGGTTTGTTGGAGCAGGCCTTGATTCATTCTCTCTCTCTCTATATATATATATATATATATATATATATATATATATATATATATATATATGTGTGTGTGTGTGTGTGTGTGTGTGTGTGTGTGTGTGTGTGTGTGTTTGTGTTGTGGTCATGCAACAATGTTCGCTAATGTGGGTATTCACTCATTCTGTTCACTCAGTGACAGTACCTGAGTTATTAACATCTCTTAATAGCTGTGCAGGTGGCATAAAGGGATGAAGCCTGGCTATGGCACAGGTGACCCAAGTTCTACTAAAGCCTCAAGCACTTCACTGCACAGATAGTGGAGAATGGGCTTGTCTGTCCCTGGGGGAAAGGAGCACA
Source organism: Protopterus annectens (assembly GCF_019279795.1). NCBI lineage: Eukaryota > Metazoa > Chordata > Ceratodontiformes > Protopteridae > Protopterus > Protopterus annectens. Next base: position 74,836,175 of record NC_056725.1, on the reverse strand, counting down.
CAAGGTGGACCTGTCATCAAAGGTCATCAAGGCTAGATTTATTGCCTGGATGGCCATGAAAGCAGGGCTCAGGAGGTATGACCACTTTAAAGGCCCGAATAAAAATATCTTCAAGCCACATTTCAAAGCACACCAAGCCTAAAATAACATGTCAGTATGATGAGGGAGCAAGTTATGGTTAGGAACCCCCTGCACCTGGTCACAGTATATAGCCACAGGTTCCACACCACACTCCTGAGCAAGGGGGATATAAGCCCTTAAAGCCAACAGGTTATTTTTATCCAGAGGAATAAGACCCACCCAGTGACTGGATATGCTGGGAAGTCTCTGAGAGCAGTGGCACCAGGAAAGGAGGTATAAACCTGCCAATAACAATAAAGTATAAGCATAAGGAATATCTCTGTCTTAGGACATTCCACTGCTGGAACTAGCAGGAGGATACAACCAACATTATGACTGCAATCACAGAAAAATCTGGCTACCCCAAACTGATTAATGGGCATATAAACTTAGATCCAACTGTCTATTAATAAAATTAGGTGGGAACCACTCCATAAATGCATCAGAAAGCATTTACAGTAAATGGATTTCTGCCTTAATAAAGATCATGAAGATGTGGGTAAGAAAGCAGAAGTGATGGTTGTGGTAGGAGTACAACTTTGCAGGCTGCAGTTCTACACAGCTTTGAGTTATAAAAATAACAGAAAATTACACTGACACCTTGTTTAAGTTTTCCTTTATCCTGATCCATGCTCTCTAAGATCTCCTCATCTTGGAGAATGTAGACATTTGTGCAGTTACTGAAACATGGTTTAAAGCTGCAGAGAACATCCCACCAGTTCAGGGATACAATGCTTTACACACTTAGACCAGCTACTGCATAGGCAGGGGCTGAAGGTGGGAGTGCTTCAATCTACATCAAAACTTGCAGATCACTAAAGCCAATAACTCTGCTGGTGAAGCACTATTCTCTTGCACCATAGGCAAATTCTGGAACTCCCTCCCACCCACAATTACCTCCATACCATCATGCATGCACCCACTTCAAAACTTTACTAAAAGCGCACCTAAAAACATGCTGGCTATGCCCTTGCAGCTCCCACTCTAATATCACCCACCCCATCCAACCACTACCTTTCTTTCCACTCCACTAACTACCTTGATTATAGCAAGCTCAGATGCTCATAAGCCTAGTACTTATTATACAGCAGGAACTTCTTATTGTAACAGTTGTTAATGTCTGTTATGTACTTCACAGATAAAGATTCTAGTTGTCTACTGATGTACTATGTTCTTCATCTGTAAATATGTTGTAAGTAATTGCTATGTAAATTGTTAATTGCTTTGTAATCCAATGTAACTACTGTCTGTTTATTTTAACTGTGGAGCTTTTTTCCCCGGGCCTCTGCTGAAAATGGACCTACATCCAGTCGGACACTCCCGGTCAACAAATGTAAATAAATAAAATAAAATAAAATAAAATGATCATTAGATTATTTGTCACTTATACTGTCTTCCACACATTTCATTGCCTCTTTGACAGCAATGTTGCTTCTTTTTATCCTTTCCCTTTTTCTTGAGTCTTACTTATTTTTTATTGTAAATCCTAATAACATATAAGTGAAAATTAAAGAAGACTTAAAACAAGAATAGTATGGTTCTACTCCTTTAAATAAGAAACACAACTTCACCCTAAAGATCATGTATGATAAAGTATATAGCTTTTATAATGAAAAGGCTGTAAATTAGTACTTCCTGTTACTTGTTGGGTCATATGCATTAAGTGAAAAGTAATTAGGGGCAGTTATATTATTAACTAAACAAACAGTCTTCAAGCCAACTGCATTGCCTTTAATAATAACAAATATTTCACTATACTATTTTCATCTGTTCATTCTATGTACAATACACAAATCTGCATGGTTGGGAGTCTGCATAATGGTTATGGTGTTTACCCTAACAGGCACAAGGTACAGGGTTTGATTCTCACCTCTGAAAAGAAATTACCTAGATTTAAAAGGGTCTGGAAGGGCAGCTACCTTAGAATTTACCTAAGCAGTGACATTGGAGTGATGCCATTAAATGCTTGGGTATAACTGTCTGTAACTATACATGCTGTTTAGGGTTGAAAGTGTAGCTTTTACTTAAAGGAATGAACAAATCAAATGTTTCGCAATTTTTTTTTTTTTTTTTTTTTTTTTTGTGACATTGTCAGAATCTTTTTTCAATCAGCAGCATTCTAAGCTCATCTAATATAACATGGTCAGAAACGTGTGTGCCCTGGTCACCGTTTATTGTCAAGACCATATATTCCCCAAAAGTATTTCTATAGACACTGAAAGTATCTTTATTTGGCAGAAGGGCATACTTCAGTCCATTCTGACTACATGTACATAATGATAAGAATAAATTCATAACTTTGATACTTGTATAAATAGATCAGCCATTTTAATATTTGGCTTATTTCTCACAATGTGGGTCTGCAGATTAGGCATTTTTTCAGAAATGTTTTGAGCTAAAGAAATCATTTCTGCAGTTAATCAGTCTGTCCTCACAGCTTTGATTCTTATCCATTGCCCACGAGAAACACATTGACGCACTGAAAAAACATAGGATAAAAATCCTTAGGCAATACTAGGTGGCCATCAAAGAAATACCACAAATTGTCATGGTGGGGAGTGAAAAAGGCATGTATCATGTTTTATGTGTTTATGTACTTATTTATTTATTTATTTACTCTGTCTTGTGTAAAAGAACTGTTATCAACAACAATCTAACAGTAAGTAACAAACACTGGAGATCCATTACCTTAAATTGACAGTGAAACTACAGTCCAAGAATCACCATTTTACCTTTAGTAACTTTACTTTGATCCTAGCAGAGGGAGGACCAGATACTGGTTGTACCAGAGAGGTACATATTCCCATTTCTTAATAAGAGTGCCATTTGCTTTCATGAACACTTTCTTTTGCCAACATATAGATAATAATGTACAACCCAAATGCATTCTATGAATCAGTGTAAATGCTCACTGCTTTACCTTTTTCAATGCTGCAACCTCTTCTGAGAGGTATTTACTCATCTGTGTAGAATAAACACTTGGTTCACAGGTTCATATGTATTCACTAGTCATGTGGTCCAGGGGACAACTAAGGAGCCTAGCCAAAGTTTTCTAATTGCCCAGGAGCACTGTATGGTTAAGTGCCTTTCTCAGAGTGACTCAGTAAGCAAATGCAGACTGAGGGAATCAAACCCTGGGCTATAGAAAATGGCTTAGTAATAGCTCCTCTGAACTAACAGTGAGAAAAATGAATCCAAGCAATTTGTGTTGAAACACAGTCCCAAGCCTTTGGATCTTCTCACAGCAAAGGAAGTGTGGACGTCGGCTACCTCTTAGCTACATAATGTACTTCTTGTAACAACAGTACAGGAATCATTATAAAGACAACATCCTTCACAAAAAAAAATTAAGTCAGGGTTAGAGAGTAATGTATCTTTCATGTCCAGACTTGGCTTGCTGAGTTATGCTGTGGTTAGGACACGGTTGTTTCATTCTCCATTAGCTGTTATTAGCAAGACAGAGATAGGGTTAAGAACAGCACATTTCCAATGGTAATATTTGTAACAAACAACAAAAAAACTCTCGTAAGTGTTGACTCTGGATCAATTGCAGATGTTGAGTCTTAACTTTTAATGAAATTGTGTCAGTTGCATGAGAAAGAGCAAAAGTAAAGACAGACCCTAGTAGCAAAGGCAATGGCAGCTTCACATTGGTTGCAGATGCAGTAACTGCTCTTAGACAGTGATGGAATTCAGTCACCACAAGATCTAGTGACACACTCTAGTAAGCAATAGGTCTGTGTTTCCTTCGGTGTAGCTGTGTAAAGAATCCAAAGGCTAAATTCTCACTTCTATGACAGAAAAGATATTGTCTTGCAGTGTGCATGCTGGTGCTGTAAACAAAACATATTTTACATCGGGAGAGCTTGCCCCAGATTCTTTGCTCCTAAATAGGGACTCTGCAGTATCCAAGAGGAGAGTGTCATAACAGAGGTGTATCCCCGTATCTCCTTTTGACACTAGCCTTCCATGCCTAGGAAAGTTCTCATTTCAGAACAACTTTGACAGTAGTCTCAGAAAGGGAGTGCACATCTGTAAAAAGGTTGTGTCCCAAGTACTACACTTTGCATATGTATATATATATATATATATATATATATATATATATATATTTGCATATATATTTGTATATATATTTTTGTGTATATATATATATATATATATATATATATATATATATATATATATAGGTGAGTGCATGATTTCTAAGCTTTTAATAAAGTAGTATCACACACACACACACACACACACACACACACACACACACACACACACACACCTTAGAATAGCCAGTCATACAGCACATTTTGAGAAGCAGAAGGAAATTGGCACACGTAGCGACTACTCATGCAGACATGGAGAGAACACACAATATTCATATGCACAGTGACTGGAAGTTAAGAATGAATCCCTGACTCAGTGCTGTGAGGCAGGGATCTTAACTAGTCAATCACTGTGTTGTCAGAAAGACAAGGTACAAGCAAATCATCCAGGTACTGAATAAGGATATGCCCCTTTGCAAAGGTAACAATATTAAGGTCTTGCTTAAAACTTTCCATAAACAAAGAAGGACACTTTCTATATACCTGAGGTAATTTAGTCCAAGTTTTCTGATGTTCCTTTTAAGTAAAAGCAAATAACTACCTGATATCAAGATGAAAAGGAAGAGAAGAGAAAGATGAGAATAGAAAATCAAATGCAAAATTGCATGATTTGATTGGCATACAGGAAAAAATGATTACACTGTTAGAGACAACAGGAAAAATTTTATTTATTTATTTATTTTATTTTACTTTTGTTGACTGGGATAGTCCGACTGGATATATATCCATTTTCAGTGAAGGTCCAGGAAGAAAAGCTCCAAGATAATAATACACATTGAACATTTAGTAAATGCTAGTTTCAAGCAGATTACAGTCATAAGCAATACCAACATTTAGCACATATAGTACTAACTTATTATAAAACACTTTACAAAACATAACATTATTTTCAAAGTTATATATACATAACATTACATTCAGGTTTAAGACACACTGAGCAGCAGTTATACAATTGACCCTTCCTGAAATGGTGTGGTAGAAAAAAGTTAGAAGTAGTTGAAGGTAAGGCACCTAAGAAATAGAGAGGTCACTAGTTGGGTTAGTGCAAGGACATAACCAATGAGTTCTGAAGTATTTCTTGAGTCTGTTTTTTAATCGAGTTAGTGAGGGTTCTAGGGTCAAATCAGCTGGGAGTCTGTTCCATGTTTATCCAACAGAGTTGGCAAACAGAGAGTCCCCAGCTGAGTAGCTGGATTTATATGTTTGAACTAGGAGACTAGTGGATGATCGCAGTGGCCGGGTGCTGGTGTAGGGGCTGATAATATTTTTTAGTGCAGGTGTATTTTCTGGTTGCTGAAGGACTTTATGTGCCACTATTAGCTGGTTGAACTGCAGTAGGCTAGGCAGTTTAAGCCATCCTAGGCAATTTAGGTTGTGACAGTGGTGTGTCCGGTAGGCTGTGCCAGTAGCAAATCTGGCAATGTGGTGATAGCAAGATGAAAGTTTATTAAGATCTGTTTTGTTTGTTGGAGAATAGGGGTGAGGCATAGAGAAGAGTTGATAGTAAATGGGAACAGGAAATTGCAGTTCTTGCAAGTGGGGTAAGGAAAGGTTTGATTCTGTAAAGAGAGCCAAGTTTTTTATTAATGGTTTTGATAGTTTGATTGATATGCACATCCAACTTCAGGTTGTTATCAACTATGACACCCAGTAGTTTAGTTTGGGCTTCTGGGGAGAAGATAGTCCCATTGTTAGCAGTTATGTTGAAGGATGGCAGTGGGGTCCTGTGTGGGGGGGAGAAGTGGAGCAGCTTAGTTTTGTTGGGGTTTAGGATTAGATGTTGATTGGAGAGCCATTTTTCCACTGATGTAAGGTATTTTGGGTTAATGTGAATAAAGCAGCTGGTGAGGTGTCAGAACAAATCAAGGTGGAGTCATCTGCATATTGAATGCAGGTAGCATCTGGGATGACTGAATGAAGGTCGTTGATAAAGATGGAGAAAAGAAGGGGTCCTAGTATCGAGCCCTGGGGAACTCCTAATGTGATGGGTAGGCGAGATGATAGCTAATCCTGCCATAGGACTGCCTGTTGCCTACCCTGCAGGTAGGATTGAAACCATTGAAGTGCATGGTTGTTTAAGGAGAAGGACTTCAAGGTATTTATAAGCATTTTGTGGTCAACTATGTCAAAAGCCTTGGATAGATCTAGAAAGAGTGCTGAGGATAGTTTGTTATTATTGTGGTTGTGGTTAATGACATTAGAGAAGGAGAGTAGGGCAGAGGTAGTACTGTGGTGTGGCTTACATCCATGCTGAAAGTTGGACAACAGCTTGTTCTGTGTGAGGTAGTGCATGAGCTGTATGTGTACACACTTCTCCATAATTGTAGCTAGAGGTGACAAAATAGCTATGGGTCTAAAGTTTGACAGTTCAGTGGAACTGCCTCCTTTATGGAGAGGTATGACATGGGATATTTTTCTTATAGTGGGTACAGTACCTTCAGATATAGCTCTGTTGATCAAGATTGAGATGGGGTATGTTATGGTATCAGCAGCCTTTTGCAGATAGTCTGCTGGGAGGCGGTATACATACTACTTTATTAAAAGCTTAGAAATCATGCACACACCTATACATTTTGTTTCACAGCTTTAACAGGAAAAGCAGAAGTATTCCATTGGTTTTAAGTTCAACAAATAATAATACCTTTCAGTTCCTGCCTTTTCTTAAACCTCATTCCTTCTCTAAAATATTTTTATGCATGCTGTTCCCGTGATTTTGTTTTTCTATGTAATTTGCTCCTATCCTTTTCTAAAGATTCCACTTCCTGTTCTTTATCTCTGTTACTATAGTCACTACTTCAAGTATAGTTGGTTTACATTTTGAGTTCCATTTTCTAGTAATATTTTTGTCAGCCACCAGAATTAAACTTAACAAGGCCTTAATGTACCTAGGCAATTCAGATTCTGTAACCCAGCTAAAACAAAAATCACTTCTTTAGTTACATTCATTTGTTCACCCAGTATTCCTGATAGAATATTCTGTAGGGAATTTTTAAACTCTGCTAACTCATTGCACTCGCAAAATGTATGTTCCCAGATTCCTCTTTTCCCCATCACATTTCCAACATTTGCCATCTACCTGTGGAAAAATCATTTGGAGTCTGCTAGGGGTACAAAAGTATCAGTGCAAACACAGGCAAAAATCCTAAATCTAGATTTTGTTGCATATATGGTAGCCATACATATGTCCTCCCATTGTTTCTTTGCGAATTGCATATCTACTCTCTCTTCCTAATATTTTCTGATCTTTTCTGATTGATTCCTATAGTTATTGTATAATATTTTATATGCCCTACTAATTATCCCTTTTTTAACAGCAGCTTCTCACTTTCATTTTGCCGATACTCTGACATCAGTCATTGCTAGGGAAGGCAGTCACTAGCCTGCAATTCAAATGTTTTCTTGGCCTCTTCCCATTCTATTACCTTTCCTTCTCTATTTATTTGTTCCCAACCTTGGTTCCTTTGCCATCTTCCTCCAATAAATTCCAGCCCTATTCTTATCTCATCCGTTGTGCTAAAGAAACTGTAAAAGAAAAGATTAGCCCTGTAGAATAAATCTGAAAATCTTTATTAGAACAACATAATGACCTGAAGAAGATAAGTGCTTGGATTGCGCGTGTGTGTGTGTGTGTGTGTGTGTGTGTGTGTGTGTGTGTGTGTGTGTGTGTGTGTGTGTGTGTGTGTGTGTTTCTTTGGTTTACTATTCATGAAGCCAACCTTTCAGCTACAGTACATAGCAAATATTTAAAGATACATCAGTATAATATATATATATATATATATATATATATATATATATATATATATATATATATATAAAATTGTATACCAGTAATTCAGATGCAAATGATCAATTCACTGAACATATCAAAAAAAGGCAAACAAAGTTAATTATAAAAGAAGGGAACAATCTGCACTAGGTATCTTATGCAACTTGTTTTTCATTTTGTTTTAGGTCTGATATGACAGTAAAAACAGATGGCATCTTCTGTAATGCTGTCTTTATTTCTGCTGGAAATGAGAAAATAATCACCGGAGTGTATCTGAAAAACAGATTCCTCCTCAAAGCTGTCAAACGATGACTGACAGTGTTTCAGATAAGAATAAAGTGATGTGCCATGCTGCTTGTCATTACATGTTTAATTAAGTACATTTTAAAAGTAGAAGTGTGTTCTGTTGATGTCTTTGACCAATTCATTACTTACAACTGCAAGTGAGTATAGTGATTGGGTGCAAAACCTAATATGAACTGATGAAAAGTTTTATTGGAGAAATAATAACAATACATGTTTATGGATTGTGAAAAACTAAATGTATATTGGGGAGAGATAGGCATAGTTTTATGGGGTTATGGTGTTTTTTAACTAGGTCAATAATACCAATAAATGTTCCACTTCCTTTATCTGTACAAGAGCCAAACAACAAAAACTGTTCTGGAGTCTCCTGGCAATAGCTAGAAAAATTATTACAAAAAATCGGAAATCAAATTCAGTTTTACATTCAAAGAATTTTTTAATTTAAAATACAATAATATGTAAAACTGAAAAAGAAGCGATCAGAACAAGATCTATAAATCATACTAAGACTTTCAGCATTTGGGATAGCCTTGAAATATTGCTACTGAAATACCAAGATTCTTAATGTGTTAATTGTATAAGATTACCTTAATGATTCAATGTATTAATAACATTGCACAATATATGATGTTGAATTTCTTCCTTTCTGTGCATATATTATAAATATGTTAAATTTAAAAAAAAATCTCAAAAAAATAAAAATAAAAATTCAAAATGTATTTCTAGTACCTATTATAAGACTGCGGTGGTGGTGCTGCGGTAGCGTTGTCACCTCACAGTTAGACGTTGCCCATTCAATTCTCAGTTAGAGTGTCTTCTGTGTAGCGACATGCGTGAATGGGCATTCCTTCGTTGAAGGTTGTGTGTTAGGCCCGGCAAGCCAGTACATAAAAATCTACTGCCAATCATTAGCTGACCGGAGTCCCGCTGTGGCGACCCCTAACCGGGAAAAGCCGAAAGACACAAACAAATTCCTAGTACCTATTATGGTGGGTTTCCCTGAGTCCTGCTAATAGTTTCAGTCAAAATGCATAAAGATGCATTTATTTTATTTTATTATCAATGAAACTAGCTATGGAATCAGCCATAAAAAAGTATTAGGATAACCTCACCAATAACAATAACCCACATTGCAATAGTGATTGGCCATGTTACTGTAACAAGCTCTTCTAAAGAGCCAAGAACAAGTAAATAGAGATGCTGTAACAGTTTCATGATATGTCCATTAAGAATAGAATTATTAATTTATGTGTTCTTCTAATCAGTAAACCTTTTTCCTAAACTTATTAGAAATACTATACGCATTTATATAATTAAGTATGTAAGAAGAAAATTTGGACAAAATAAAGTGCTTTTAAAAAGTCAATTAAGGAGTTAGGAAGAATTTAACTGACGTTGTAAGTGCAATGATCAAAATAATTGACCTTGTTTGTTTTATCTAAGCCAACATTAAAAATTTCCTGCTGCCTAGACAACTATATTTACTTTTTTTTTCAAGATTTGATTTTCTTGTTGATGTGAGACCACAGAAACTGAGCAGAGAATGGGAACAAAATTATAAAAAAGTAAAAACTATGCATTGAATAGGCATTCTGAGTTCAATACACATAGCAAGACACAATGCCCAGCATTTATAAAACTTTGCTGTGTCACACTAAATGATTCTGTATGATGAGCAGCAATGAACAGGTTTTGTGCAATTCACAAAACTGAGCAACATGACACAGCCAGCTGAAATAACAAGGCTGAATATGTTATATGCTAATAACTTCATAATGTATGCTAATGAGGCAAAAAAAAACATGACAGACTGATTCAAAAACATACACAGAGCCACTGTGCCTGCCTTAGCTTTGTACATGGCTAAATGCTCATGTTAAGGAAGTAATCAATATCAGAGGTTGAGGCAACTTTTTTAAAAGTTCTAGCTGCAGGAGGCTGTTATAGCAGCAACTGCAGCTGGTGGATGAGTACTGGAAATTATTTCTCATAGCAAGAATTTGGATCTCTTTTTTTTCTAATAATTTTTTTATTTTCCAAATAATATAATGTTTAACAATAAACAAGTATTATAAACCTTTATATACACACTATGTACAATTGACCTGAACAAAGGAGGGAAAATTAATAAAATACATGAAATTAGTAACAAAAATTTATAATATTCAATTAATAAAGTATAAAGTTACACATTAATTATTTAGAGTTCATTTTTAATGTCTCAATAAGAGTTATTTTTTTCCCAAGGATTGTTTGTCCATGTTTTAGGTGAAATTCTTGATTCCTTCACCTTGATTTCTAATGTCGCTGTTTCTTCCATCAATCTCAAGAATTCTTCCAGAGTAGGTTCTTGTGAAGACTTTCACTTTCCAGTTATACATTTCCTTGCCCAGCTAGTATGGACCAAAGTAGGTATAGATTTTTTTATTCACTCCAATTGTATCATTAACATTTAAGAGGACTAAAAATTTGGTTAAAATAAAGGTATCTGTGGGTATAGCTTGGAGAAAAATAGTAATTTCTTCCCAGAATTTTTTTATATTAATACAATCAAAATATATATGAGAGCAATCAGCTTTACAGTTTAAAGAACATCTACAACAAATGGATTTATCAAGTGAATTGAATTTGACTAGTTTATCAGGTATAATAAATGCCCTGTGAATATATTTCCATACTTGTAAATTAAATGTTAAGTGAACAGAACATAAAAGATTTGTTTTACTTTCAATTGATAGATTAGTGTGACATCCTTTTGCTATGAAATTCCAATATCTTGCATTAGGGTTAGTTTTATATGTTATCAATATTTTGTATAATTTTGAAATTAGATTCGTCCAATTATAATTGTCATAAATAACTTCAGATATTAGACTTATCAAATTTAGACTAGTTTTATAAGGAGAATTAATAATTTTACTATTAAGATCCTTAACATATGATAGTATGCTTTGTAGTATCAACCAGTCTGCTGATAGAATGTCATATTTATTCTGAACGTGTTGAATGTCTAATACTATTTGATTCTCTATACAATGTTGCCAACAAGTGAAGTTTTCCCCTCCCATCTAGTTAAAATAACATTATGAATTTTATTGAAGAAATTCTTTGTAGAGCTAAAGGGTATTATCACGTCTAGCCAAATCTTAATATCCATGTTAGTGTATATAAATATGCTGAATAAATTGTAAATATTATTTATATAATTTAAGTTTGTTGGTTTTGTTATATTATATTGAATATTAACAGTCAATATGTGCCACATCCTATTATTTTGTTCACTTAATATACAATTTTTAATTATTTTATTATCATTTAGAAAAACAATAGTGGGCAATCTTTTCCATGTTGAAGAATAATTAGGATCTATCCAGTTAATGATAGTTCTTAATATGGAAGCCTTTATGTATGATTCTAGATATGGAAGTTTAATTCCACCCATTTCCCAAGATTTAATATGAGGTATATAGGCTATTCTATTTCTTTTTGGATACCAAAGAAAGTTTAATAGAATTCTATTTATTTATTTCAAGATTTTCTTGTTAGGTACTATAGGAATAGCTTGTGCAATGTAATTAATTTTTGGAAGTATTGTCATTTTTATTATTTGTAATCTGTCTTCAAATCTCAAGAACATTTTATTCCAGCTTACTATTAACATTTTTATTTTATTAATTACGTTGCTATAATTTGTGGCTAACGTAAATTTCAAATTATCACATAGTGTTATTCCTAAATATTTTATTATGGGAACTTGTTTTCCTGTCTCACACTTTGTAGTTAAGGTAAATTCTCTCTTTTTATTCAAATGTATATAATTTGATTTTCCCTTGTTAAATCTAAGACCAGAAATATGATAAAACCTTTCCACTATTTCATCTAGTTTTTGTACTGATTTCTCTGAAACAGATAACGTGAGTAAAACATCATCAGCAAATAACATAAACTACACAGTCTTCCAAATCTCTCAAAGAATCCACAAAGATATAGACTTCTGGACTTTACCTCAAAATGTATGTATTTTATCTATTATATTGCCTATTATACTCTGAGACATTTATACCTTTTCTTAAACATATACTTTATGCAACATACTCATCACAAGTCTAGTGGCTGTGTTTGATAATGTTAAATGTTTTTTCAACTTAGAGTGACTTCTAAAAATATAGTTACATCTCATTCACAGGCAGTGAGGAAAACTAGATTCAAATGTTATCTTTCACTTTAGTATAATTAGTTATATGTAAAGGAAGAACAGAGACAACATATACACAAATGTTTTTTTTCTCATCTCCCTTTTTATTAATAGTATATTTAGTTCACCTCATTGTTGCATAATAGGAATTAAAAACATTAATCATAGTTTCTGTGGCTTACTGACTTCACTATACTTCAAATTCCCATTTTAAAAGTAACATAGATATTCATATTTTTAAATGTGGAAAAAACAGACTCACTATAAACAGAGTTCCGTTACTGGGATCTGACAAGGCTGTTATTTGAAACATTCTCGTGCACTAGTTAGAGATTCCCTTGTCTGCTATGAAAGATTTAAGGTGGAAATAGTCAGTTAAGGAATCCCCTGCCTGTCTGTTGTTAAGGTAGCGCGTGTAGTGTGATAGTTGCACAAGCAGTATATTCTAAGCTCATTTAACATGGTCTTTGGATTATTAAAATCTACAAACCCTGACTTCTTTTAAATAAATAAAAAGAATAGGTGTGAAATCAGTGACAGAGTAGTTGTTTTTCATGTATGTAACACAAAAAAGATTAATTTGCAGTAATATTGAATAACATCCAATTGAAAAAGTAATAGAAGCATTACAGACTACATTGTTACACTTGAAGTAAACACAGTCCTTTCTTACTTCTGAATTATTCCTACCTAGGCTATAAGATACACTATGCTATGGTGATCCAGTAGAATGACATGTCTGATAGTTTTGTAAGCATCTGTTACAGCATTGCAAGTGTAAATAGGAAAATATGTGTGTGAGATGCACATATCAGCTGCACTTGTGACATACTTCTGTGCACATAATACGTAAAATTAAGACAGATTTTAGACATATTTTACAGAACACTTCATTAACCTGGTAACAGAAATCATCTAATTTCAGGAGCCGCAAAGGGACTTATTACCTTGTACTTATAACTCCTGCTTATTTGAATATAATGTGCACATTGCTTTATTAGATAACATAGTAAACCCTGTACTGTGCAGCATTGTTATTTTCCTCTGCTCACACTGCATAGACATGTTCAATTGAATTGATTAAGTAGTAACCAAATAAATAGTGAATACAGCAGATAGTAAATTACTGATTACTCTCCTCACCCTTTAGTGCTTTCTAATCTTTGGTAAGTGGGGGTTCAATTTTCAGTAAAGTGGCAAAGATGCTGGTAATTAGCCAAAATTCTTACACCAACATGCAAGTAGTTGTTTAACTGCACTACTAAATTGTGTGGGCATGTGTACTTATTTTCTGTGATGAACAGTTAATTTATTCCCAGCAAAACTTTAAGCCATGGTTCTATAACTCATAAAATTGGCATCTCAGACAGTCTTGCGAGTGCCTGTTGATGTATTGTGGGAGTTGCCTTGATGACGGGGGAAGTACTGGGAAACCTATAGTAAAATTGCACATAAATTAGCATAATAAAGTAGTTTAGATGTCATTTATTCTACCAAGAATTGTTTGAATTATACACTTACAGACATAGGTTCCTAAGAAATGCAAATCCTAAAAGATATTCTGTATGCTGCACATCTGGTTAAGACAGGGATTTATAACATAAACTACCTTTAATCCTTCAGACATAAGTTGTATAGCTGACTATTATGCAGCTGATATTTTTACTGAATATTGACAACTGTTTAAATAATAAGGTTATCAGTTTCTTAGTAAGATGGTTGGTAAAACGAGTTCACCTTGGAATTTCATCTTTATTTCTTTAAAGTAAAGGGCCCATGAGAAAATGTCTTCATGGTCTGCTTGTGCTACTGCTTCAAGTAGTAAAATAAGACAGATTTATAAATTGTAATTCCTGATGAGAAATTCAAGTAGAACACTAATTAAATAGATATGAGATAGAGAGATTTCTTAAGGCACTGTTCAGCTTAATAGGTTTTGTATTTTTTAGAGTGTCATTACTTTTAACAATTTAATAACAAAGAAGGGAGTCTGCCTACTCCTGTATCTTGCTGCATGACACAGTCTTTGATAAACACCCTATTATAAAGGTTCTAAGGAACTGTGGCTGTGCAGAACAACTTCAGTAATGCTCTGTCTTGACTAGCATATTGTTCAATATTCTGTGATGATATTCTCATAATATGAATTGATATTATAACTATGCATTAGTATTAAGAAGTTTATAAATTGCTCACCCACATGGCCACTTATCAGGGCAAATTGCTTCTGTTTCATCATCAATGAGTGATCACTATGGTCTAATGTTGTCTTTCTTAATTTTTTCTTTTAATCTGTCACAACTACATTCATGGGTAGACATAAAATAAACTGAATCTGGTTATGTTTTCATTTGTCTCTAATTGAAAGCACGTGAGTGATATGTAGAGATTTATGACATGTATTGTTCACTAAACATATTTACATTATCATCTCTAGTGAACACAACTCTAAGGGTTCATTCTATGGACTACATAGTTTTTGTAGTATGATTCAAGTGTTCTGAATAGACTTGTCTGTATTTATCTTCACTTATTGATACATTTCTAAATCTACTTCACTTAGTTATAATATATTTTTAGTATGTAGAAGGGTGTTTATCTGACATAATCATTAGTATATTGGTCATATCAGAATATTGGAGACTATTAATATGTATATATACTACTCTTAGGCTAAAGACAACTAATGTTAAGCAACATTTACTGTGTTATAAATGAGATTTTACTTTATGAATGTTTAAGTAGTGCATGTTAGGATAATAATATTCTGAAAAAAACATCTAGTCTAATCTAAAATTAAATTGTATTACCAAATCAATACTTATTTCCATACATTATGTTAATTCATTATTAATAATTATATAGGGAAAATAATAACTAATATTGTTAAATCTCCAAAATAAGAGAAAAGGTGTACTGGAGCTTAGTTAGTTAGTTTTGGGGTTGTTTTTTTTTTTTTTTAACTTTCTTTTTTCATGAGGGAAGTTATGGCAGGCAATCTGTTAGATTTCTTCTCATCTAGCAGACTGGAAGTGTATTTCACTTCATGTACATTAGAGGATTTACAAAAATATTTGTATACTTGTTGTTATACAAGTAATTTTTGCATTTTTAGTTTTTCTTTTTTTATTGGCCTGAACTAAACTCTATTTTAAGTTATTTGACCAAAATTAAAATACTGACTACAATGAGAATTATTAACACAGTAGTTACACATTTTACATTTGGTATGGTATTGCAAAATATAATCTTCTTCTTTTGGCTTTTCCCTGTTAGGGGTCGCCACAGCGGATCATCTGTCTGCTCATGATTGGCAGTGGAGTTTTACAGTGTCGAGTTGCCAGCCCAGTGCCCAACCTTCCAAAGAAGGCACACACACTTGCACACTCAAACCTAGGGCCAGTTTAGAGTGTCCAATCCACCTACTGCATGTCTTTGGGATGTGGGAGGAAACCGGAGTACCCAGAGGAAACCCACACAACCACAGGGAGGACATGCAGACTCCACACAGAAGGCACCCCAGCTGAGAATCAAACCAGAGAACCTCTTGCTGTGAGGCAGCAATGCTAACCACTGCACCACCGTGGCCACCAAGGTACTACAAAATATAATGCAAAACAAATATGATGTAAAGTTAAATACTGAGAATGGACTTGATTATTTTATCCTTAAACACTAATGGTTTAAACAATCCAAGGAAAAGATCTAATGTATTAAGATATATAAAATTAAACAAAGTACAAGTAGTATTTCTTCAAGAGACTCACTTCAAAACAAATGATACCTTTAGCTGGAATCCTAATGAATATATGATCTTATCTCATTCTTCATATATGAAAAAGACTAGAGGAACTTTAATTTTATGGAAAAAAATGTCGCTATGCCTCAAATCATTTATAAATATGAAGATAAAGAAGGACTCCTAGCCATAGTAATAGTAAAATATAACAATAGACTCTGGACATTAGTAAATATATATTGGTTTCCAGGTATTAGGGTTGGGACAATAAGAAAACACATGGATCTAATAACTAGAGTATATAAAGGAAATTTGATTTTGGGAGGTGACTTTAATTGTATATTGGATAAATCAGAGACCACAAGCAAAAGAAATGTACATGTAAGTTCTATAGGGAAGCTACTTAAGCAATGGGAAGAAAGTTTAAATCTAAATTATACATTTAGTTATAAGGAGAACAATTCATTATTATTTTCACAACAAGATCACAGATTTGGGACACATACAAGAATTAATAAAATCTTCATATCTCAAGAGCTAAATTTAAAAATAATAAAATTTTCCATAATCCCTTGTCCCTTTTCAGACCATAATTCATTAATTCTCAAAATACATACAGATTATAAGAAATTCATTTTTATTTCAAGAATTCCAGCTTACATTTCAAAATTAAAACAATTTAAATCTTGGTTAGATTCAGAAGTACAATACTTTTTAGATATAAACTACTCTACTGAAATAAATGTAATTAATCTTTGGGATGCCTTGAAAGCCTATCTAAATGGAAAAAATATTTCATGGTATAAAAACAAGCTAAAAGAGTGGGAATCAGAAATATGTAGCATCCAAAAACAATTTACAGATCTCACTATTAATTCATCTACTTACACACAAAATAATCATTAAAAAAGTATTGAAAGACTTAAACAAAAGATATAATGAAATCCTAACTCACAAAACTAATATAGCTGTAGAAAGGTTAAAACTAAGTTCCTATGCAGTATCACCCAAACCTATGCATAATTTAGCAATACGATTAAAAAAATTGATTGAAAATAATATTACAAGTATTATACATGAAAGAAGGAAAAAAAATGTTTTGGATATAAATGATATACTAAATGCATTTAAACATTATTTCTCTGACCATTATAATGATACTTCACATATAACTAATACATCAAACTTAGACCTGAAATTAGTAAAGGTAAGGCGATACCAGAAAAGTTAAAGTTAGACATTCAAAAACAGAAATCTCTAAAAGAAATTACTCAAAAAATCAAGGAAAGTAAAAGTAATAAAACACTGGGAAATGATGGAATAATTAATGAATTGTATAAGATATTTCCATCTTCAGTAATATCATTGTTTCACAAAACTTTGAATGAAATTCTAGCACAAAACACAACTCCAATTTCATGTAGATACTCCTTAATTACGCCCATTATAAAAGAAAACAAAGTCCCTTTACAATGTAAATCTTATAGGCCAATATCTTTACTTAACAATGATTATAAAATCTTCATGTCAATATTAGTAAGTAGAATTAAAAAATCATTGACACACATAATAAATGAGAATCAAACAGGATTCATTTATAAAAGACACACACATGACAATATATAAAGAATTCTAACACTCATAGATTTTCAAAACAGAAACAACCAAGAAGCTCTAATAGTAGCTTTGGATATAGAAAAAGCCTTTGCTTCATTGAGCTAGAATTTTCTTTTTAAGGCTTTAGAATTGTTTGAATTTCCTACTAATTTTATTACGCTAATAAAGAATATTTATAAAAACAATTTGGCTTATGTAAAACTTGGGCCATTTACCTCGAAGGCTATTGAAATACCCAAATGTACAAAGCAGGGAAGTCTCCCATCCTGTTTGCATTAGGAATTGAATTATTTGCCTCATTAGTATGCCACAACTCTAATATATCAGGCATAGATGTATATGGTCAACTCAAGAATTTGGATCTCTTAATAGACATGATCATTTAATTCAATCAAGAGAAAGCACTTTTTACAAGTGTCTGTGTGTATGTATGTTAGGCTTACCATTTGTCCCTCTATGTTAGGGATAGTCTTTCTTTGGGCAGCTGTGTCCTGTAAACAAAAAAACAAAAAAAAAAATAAAAAATGTCAAATATCCTGAGATTTTAGGAGAAAAAATATTCCCAAGTTTTTCTTAATAATCTGAAACACATACATGTTATATGAAGTAGCATAAGCAACTAAAATTCGACAAGAATAAACTTTTATTTTGGCAAAAAAAGGGATTTTCTGGCACTGGCCGTAGGTATGTTTTACCCTGCAAAATCTCATGTTTCTATTTGGGCATTTAAAAAGGTGGCAACCCTAGTGTGTGTGTGTGTGTGTGTGTGTGTGTGTGTGTGTGTGTGTGTGTGTGTGTGTGTATATGTATATGTATATGTATATTATGTATGTGTTTGTGTGTGTTGCTGATTCCCAGATGGTAAGTTTCAAAACAGATTTTATTAATTTGGCATCATATTTATACGAGGAGCGTTGTCTGGTTAAGTTGCTTGCCCAGTGTCACACAGTAAGCTCATGGAGGTAGAACCATTCAAACTCTGCATCCTTGACTGTAGGAGGAAGCTCATTAAGACATGACATTTTTCTTTTTAAGTCTGTTATTGACAAATTCAGGCCAAAAAGCCAAACCCCACTAGCTGTGCCTCATAACAGACTTGAAAAAAACTCATGGGCTGCCATTTAGCTGAAACACCTTATGTCTTTATAGGGTCATTTGCATAGATCCCATGTTACCTCTAATGCAAGAGGTTTCAGGGAACTACACAGTGAAAAGTCTAGCTTGGCTAGATTTTTCTTTTAGTTTTTACTGATTGTTTTTTTGTGTGTGTGTGACGTTGATACTCATTGTTTTAGATTATCAGCCATTCAGGTAAGTCAGATCGGTACTGAGTGGTATTAGAGACTATAGCTATCCTTGATGACAGGGGAGATATAGGTAGGTCAAAAATGAGGTATAGGTGTCTTGCAAGCATGTAAGCCCCACCTTGAAACTCCCCCAAAAGAACATTATGTTGTCTGCTGTATTATTTCTGATTTTGGTATGAGAAATGGGTTGCTGAACAAAAGCTGCTACAGGATTTATATTATCTTTAGTTGTTTTGCTTTATTCGTTGCAATAAAGAATTAATTTATTCACTAATAAGAATTGTGTAATACAGTCTAAATATGTTGCATTTCAATAATTTATTTTTGCAGTACATTCTTTACAGACTCCGTCAACTGTGAAGGGGATGGCATTTGTCAGCTCATACAGTCTGCACTATTTGGCATGATGGTCAGAACTGCCTGATCTTAAGCATCCATTATGTAGTTATTGTTTCATATTACCGTGCAACAATTTTCTCTACAATATCAGACTGTAAAGGATTTCTTTATTTAGTTAAAAACCTGTTACCTGTCTGGTGGTTAATGTGGACAACTGACGTTCTGACTTGTTAATGAACTGCTCACTGCCCCAAGGGAGCAGGGCTTGAATCTTTCCACTTTCATATACCTACTAAGTGACCTTTAGCAAAGCACTTAATCAAACAGTGCTTTGGTGCAATTGAGAATTTGGGTTAGGCTCCTTTAATAGTCTCTTGGACTGCATCCTATTAACTAACCAAGAGACTAGAGTTGTTTTTTTGTCTGACATTCTCTGTTGAATAGATGATATAGTCCATGAAATGTTGTGGCAAGATCATCAGCACGCTAGTATTTTTTATTCAAAATAGGCTATTAATTCTATTATTTTGAGATGAATCAAATTTATTTATTTATGGTCTCATTGACCAGCAGTCCTCTCCCAACATTGATATTAGTTCCAACCCCATTACTGCCCGTCCTACTAACTCTCTTTTAACCTGTCATCTGAACATCAGAAGCATAAACAACAAAGTACATGAACTTCATGCGGTACTAGTAGACCTTTCCCCTGAGATCTTGTGTCTAACTGAAACATGGTTAAAACCCACAACTACCGATAATGAGATACTAATCCCAGGTTACAGTATACATCGTAGAGACCGAGTTCCCAGGAAAGGAGGTGGAGTAGCCATACTCTATAAATCTGATCTAACTGTATCTATTGAGGTTTTGCAACCACCTCAATTTAACAATGCAGAAATACTAATTTCCAAGCTTCAGATTAACAGCAACAAATTTATCTATATTATTTGCTTGTACATTCCCCCAGGAAATAATATAGAAACCCTCGAAAACACCCTTCACTGGATATCAACTCACTTCCCCCAAGAGACCTTAGTTCTCGGAGACTTTAACATAGATTGGAATACCTGTGCCCCCTCAGCTCCTTCCTCACATATTAACCTTTACTCTTTCAAGCAAACTATTAATACTCCAACTAGGCTAGGGAAACCTAACCAGAAGGACAGTATACTTGACTGGGTACTAATAAATAAGCACCCTGATCACTATACAACTGGTACTCTCCCCGATAGTTTAAGTGACCACCACCTCACCTACATCATTAAGCATAAGATAGCCATTCCCATTCAACCCACTATCAGAACTGTTAGAAACAAAAAGAAACTTGACTTAACTAAATTACAACTAGAACTATCTTCATGTAACTGGACATTACTAAAACATCTACCCCTAGAGGAAGCTGTGCTTTACTTTAACAAAAAATTCTTAGAAATTCTTAATTTTCATGCACCCACTCGTTCAAAGAAAACCAAAGCTGTAGATGTTCCTTGGCTTTCAAAAGAAACAAGATTGAAAATAAAACTTAGAAACAAGGCGTGGTCTGTCTGGCGTACTTCCAAACTCCCTTTGGACCAAAGTAAATACAGACAACTTAGGAATGAAACTAAAAGGCAAATATTACTAGATAAAAGACAATACTATTGTAAATTGCAAACCGACCACCAAAACTGTCCACAAAAATTCTGGGCTGGACTAAATCAACTTCTTCATCCTGGTCGCACTACTACCCCTGCCCCTGCCACACTCATTGATAAATCCCCTGACGATGTCTCCAATAGTTTTAACCACTTCTTCACTGAGACAATACAAACTCTGTCTAATCAATTACCACCTAGCCTTCATACCTCTGACCCTCGAACACTAAAAAATATTCCCCTACTTACCTTTCAACCTGTTGCAACTTCCGTTATATGTAATTTAATTAAAAAACTAAAACCCTCCACACTCTCAGCCGACCAACTCCCAGCTGAATATTTGCAAAAAACAGCTGACGTAATTGCTTACCCAGTGTCAATCCTCATCAACCGCTCCTTAGCAGAGGCCATAATCCCCGAGATCTGGAAGATATCATATGTAATTCCTCTCCACAAGGGAGGCACTTCCACTGATCTTTCTAACTATAGGCCCATATCCATACTTTCCCCTTTAGCAAAAATAATGGAAAAATGTGTTCAGAAACAGTTCATGAAACACCTAATGGTCAACCAACTACTGGCTGATACCCAACATGGTTTCAGA
Source organism: Protopterus annectens (assembly GCF_019279795.1). NCBI lineage: Eukaryota > Metazoa > Chordata > Ceratodontiformes > Protopteridae > Protopterus > Protopterus annectens. The sequence goes on along the minus strand of NC_056725.1, from coordinate 74,814,439 downwards.
CCTCTCCACAGTACCACCTTAGCCCTCCTTGTCTTTTCAAATACCATAAACTCCCATCGTAATAATAACAATCTCTCATCAGCACTATTTCTGGATCTGTCAAAGGCCTTTGATATGGTGGATCATAAACTTTTAATCAATACATTGCCTTCACTAGGTCTTGACACCATTGCTGTACAATGGTTTAGTTCCTATCTATCTGGCAGAAAACAAGCAGTTTTATGGCAGACCAAACTCTCTAAGCTACTACCCAATACATTAGGAGTACCTCAAGGATCTATTCTAGGGCCGCTATTATTTTCCATTTTTATCAATGATCTGCATACAGTTACTCCTAATGCCAGTTGTATACAATATGCAGATGATTTCACGTTACTCTGCTCCGGTACTACCCCTTCAGATTTACAACTGTTAACCCAGTCTACTTTCAGCAAAATAGAAAACTGGCTCTCCAGTCGTCGCCTGATTCTCAATCCAAAAAAAACTAAAATGTTGTTGTTTCTTCCAACAAAAAAGTCCTACCCCATTAACTTTACTATCCAAGCAAAGGATGGGACCATTATTTCTCCAGACCTCTCGACAAAATTACTAGGGGTAACCATAGACAACAAACTAAAATTTGATATACACGCAAACCAAATAATTAAGACCATTAACAAAAAGCTAGGCTCTTTATATAAAATAAAAAGCTTCCTGACCCCCCAAGCTAAAATGGCCATTGCCCAGACTCACCTCCTCTCATCACTCCTGTACTCGTCCCCCTTACTTCACAATATAAGTAAAACTACCATGAACAAACTCTCTAAATGCTACAATCATATTGCAAGGTTTGTTACTGGGTCCCCATATAGGACCCATCATTGTACCAATTTAGCCAAACTCAACTGGTCTGAGCTTCCTAACCTAATTACTTTCAACCTACTAGTCCTTACTCACAAAATCATATATAACCCTGAATATGCTCCTTCCCTCAAAGCACTACTTCCCCTTTGTAATAATCCCCGCCCATTGAGGTCATCCAACCGTCTCCTAATCCAAACACTCAAAACTAATAACTCTGCTGGAGACTTCCTTCTCTCCAACGCTGCAGGTAAAATTTGGAACAAACTTCCCCATGATATTATATCCATCCCTACTTTAAGTCAATTTAAAGCTAAGCTAAAAACTCATCTGGGCTCAATGCGAAGTTGCCATTGCCTAAACCCGGGATAGTCCACTCTAGAATGTAATAACTGTCTATAACTCATGAATATTCTACATCTCCTTACTATCCTACTCCTCTTACATTTAAAATAAATTAGAAAGAATAAGTTAGAATGCTCTTATTTTGAATGTATATTTTGCTTCATTGTTTAGTGAAGTGTTTTTGTAACCTGTGTTTTGGAGCTTTTCTCCCCGGGCCTCCGCTGAAAATGGACATGCATCCAGTCGGATCCTCCCGGTCAACAAATGTAAAATAAAATAAAAATAAAAATAAAATAAAAATGCAAATTTGCCTGCCAGCAACAGCATCTGCATTAGTAATAGTTCTCTTTAATGTGGAATTATTCAGATGACTTTTATTTCTGCTGAGATTGTGCATAATAACTTAGCATGTGTTATCATATGGTTAATATTTATTATACCCTCATCTTACATACTCTTCTATTATACTATGCAATAAATGGTCAAGCCTTATGGTGTTATGCTAGTCAGAGGGCAGATAGCTGTAGTTGCACTCAGTGTCATCTGGTGCCCCTCCAAAGAAATAAAACAAGCTCTTCTACATTTAAAGAGAAGAAAGAAGGCAAGAAAAAAGCTCTTTCTTTACATTAAACTGAAACAAACTGCTTGCCTTATTTGTAGCAAGCAATCAAGAGAGATGGCTAGAAAGGTGCTTGGTGTGACATCTGGAAAGAGGAAGGAGGACACGGAGACCTGGTGGTGGAATGAAGAAGTACAGAAGAGTATACAGAGAAAGAGGGTGGCTAAGAAGAAGTGTGATTGTCAAAGAGATGAAGAAAGTAGACAAGAGTATAAGGAGAAGGTGCATGGCAAAGAGAGAGGTGGTGAAGGCTAAGGATAAGGTGTATGAAGAATTGTATAAAAGGTTGGACACTAAGGAGGGAGAAAAGGACCTGCACCGATTGGCTAGACTGAGGGACCGAGCTAGTAGAGATGTGCAGTAGGTAAGAGTGATAAAGGATAATGAGGGAAACGTACTCACAAGCAAGGAGAGTGTGTTGCGCAGATGGAAAGAATACTTTGAGGGGTTGATGAATGAAGAGAATGAAAGGGAGAGAAGGCTGGATGATGTGTGGATAGTGAATCATAAAGTGCAGTGGATTAGCAAGGAGGAAGTAAGGATAGCTATGAAGAGGAAGAAGAACAGAAAGGCTGCTGGTCCAGATTTCATACCTGTGGAAGCATGGAGGTGTTTAGGTGAAATGGCAGTGGAGTGTTTAACTAGATTGTTTAATGAAATCTTGGAAAGTGAGAGGATGCCTGAGGAATGGAGAAAAAGTGTTTTGGTACCAATTTTTAAGAATAAGGGTGATGTGCAGAGCTGTAGTAACTACAGAGGGATTAAACTGATCAGTCACAACATGAAGTTATGAGAAAGAGTAGTGGAAGCTAGGTTAAGAAGGGAGGTGATGATTAGTGATCAGCAGTATGGTTTCATGCTAGGAAAAAGCACTACAGATGCAATGTTTGCTCTGAGAGTGTTGATGGAGAAGTACAGAGAAGGTCAGAAGGAGTTGCATTGTGTCTTTGTGGATTTAGAGAAAGCATATGACAGAGTGCCTAGAGAGGAGTTGTGGTATTGTATGAGGAAGTCGGAAGTGTCAGAGAAGTATGTACGAGTGGTACAGGATATGTACGAGGGTAGTGTGACAGCGGTGAGGTCTGCAGTGGGAGTGATGGATGCGTTTAACGTGGAGGTAGGATTACATCAAGGATCAGCTCTGAGCCCTTTCTTATTTGCAATGGTGATGGACAGGTTGACAGACGAGATCAGTCAGGAGACACGTGGACTATGATGTTTGCAGATGACATTGTGATCTGTAGTGAGAGTAGAGAACAGGTGGAGGAGACCCTGGAGAGGTGGAGATATGCTCTAGAGAGAAGAGGAATGAAGGTCAGCAGGACTAAGACAGAATATATGTGTGTGAATGAGAGGGAGGATAAAGGAATGGTGAGGATGCAGGGAGTAGAGGTGGCGAAGGTGGATGAGTTTAATTACTTGGGATCAACAGTTCAGAGTAATGGTGAGTGTGGAAGAGAGGTAAAGAAGAGAGCACAGGCAGGATGGAGTGGGTGGAGAAGAGTGTCAGGAGTGATTTGTGACAGACAATTACCAGTAAGAGTGAAAGGAAAGGTCTACAAGAGGGTAGTGAGACCAGCTATGTTATATGGGTTGGAGACAGTGGCATTGACAAAAAGGCAGGAGTCAGAGCTTGACATGGCAGAGTTGACGATGTTAAGATTTGCATTGGGTGTGACAAGGGTGGACAGGATTAGGAATAAGTATATTAGAGGGTCAGCCCAGGTTGGAAGGTTTGGAAACAAAGCCAGAGTGGCAAGATTACATTGGTTTGGACATGTGCTGAGGAGGGATGCAGAGTATATTGGGAAAAAGATGCTAAGGATGAAGCTGCCAGGTAACAGGAAAAGATGAAGGTCTAAGGTAAGGTTTATGGATGTGGTGAGAGAGGACATGCAGGTGGTTGGTGTGACAGAGCAAGATGCAGAGGACAGGAAGAAATAAAAACAGTTGATCTGCTGTGGCGACCCCTAACGGGAGCAGCCGAAAGAAGAAGAAGAAGAATTACTACAGTTTATACTACACACACTGACAGCTACAGTGCTTCAGTTTTGCCACAAATACAATACCAGCATTTAGGAGCTGGTATATCATGAAAAGTGATTGTGATAGGCCAATCGCTCCCCCCTAACACTTTGCTCCTAGTGTAGCTGCCCTCTTCACCTCACCATTACTATGCTAAAGATGCTAGTGATCTTAAAACAATTTCATGTAGTTCATCCAAGCTACCAGTAAAGCACATATAATTTATTTCTTCATAACAATAAGGAGTGTACACAGTCAACAAAGTGGCTATAACTGGTATTGGATGTGGTGGGCTATTTGTGGATGAATTACTTTATGTTCTTATCATCTTGTCATTTTTAAACAATCTTTAATTTGGCTTTGCAGGACTATTGAGTATGTCTGTGTGTCAACTAAGTTGGAATACTTTATTGTGGCTACTGTGTGTTTGCATAAAACAGTCTTGAAATATTTTTACTTTGGCCATTACTATTGCTATTAAATTTTGGACACAGATATCTGAGAAAGATGAAGTCACCAATATATCTATAATTGCTGGGTATGGGGATATCTGTGAATAAAAATAACTAATCTGTTGAGCTGATAATGTTAAAAAGTCATGAGTCTGTCTTTGCAGGACTATTCTGTATTTGTGGAAAGCACATTGGAATATATTACTGTGGCCATTTTTATCACAATCAGACATGTGATGTGTACAAAGTCAATAAAGTGGTCATAACTGATGAGTAAGGATATTGGTGCATTATAATCACAGCAGTTTGAGTGGACTTTTATGGTTGAAATGTCATGAAATGGGAACTTTTGTCATTGTTAGTTAATACATTTTGTTTTACTGCTTACTATAAAAATGTTCAAAACTACAAATTTAATACATACTATAACAAATATTGCTGTATTAAACAAGAAATATAATTAAAAAATCAAGACAGTGAATCCAAAAGAACACATGCATTTATGCATGGTTCTAGACATTTGTGTGAGGGGCCCATGGTTTGAAAATAAGCCAAGGTACAGTTAATCCATCACTGCCTATAAGTCACATGTGACATAGGTGTTATAAATTGTAATGTGAATAACAGGAGAAATAGTACTGGATCATGGCAGTAGGACTGCATACCTGGGGCATCAACAGCAAAAATTCTCTGGGCCCTATCCATCTCTGCCATGACATCCAACACCGCATTGGGGAACTCTGTTTGGTGCTACTGCTAAGTGAGATAAAGAACCCCTCTGCCTCTCTAAGGGATGGTTTAGTAGATGCCCACCACCTGTTGCCCTCTGTTTCTATGCCATGGTCACTGCTCTTTGGGCAGCAGCACATACCATATAGGTTCATAGGTTCATAGGTGTTTACTAAGCTAACAACCACAAGGGCCTTTTTAAGTCTAGCCATGCATCCCAAATCTCTGACAGGTTCTGCTACCCTTGTTAAGTGTAAGCATGGGCCTGGGAGATGAACCATTTACAGGTTATCTGTGACCTTTAGAGACATAGGTGCCAAACCAGGGATGAATTTATGGTTTCCCATCCAATTGTCCAAGTTGCATTTGAATTGGGTTAGGGAGGAACTCTGTTTCACATGGATACATACTTATCCCCCTAGCAGGTCCTATTTATATCACAGGCAAGGTTAGAATGGGTAATTCTGGTGCTGTTTGTTTTGTGGATATACAGTTGGTCCATCAGAGTGGGGTCTGGCAATACCCTGTATGCCAGGCATAGATCTCCCCTCAAAAGTCTGTAGGAGACAGAATACATGGATAGGGCCTTGAGGCAGTCTGCATAGGACATATTACTTATGCCCTGTAGTCTTTTAGTGAGGAACCTCTGTGGACATTCCAATTGCTGGATATGCCTTGTTAGGTACATACCAAATGGGGCACTGTACTCAATGATAGCTCTGATGAATGCCGAATACAGTGGAACAATGACTTCCTTGGACTTAGATGCCATACCTTTGTTTATAAGTTGCACAACACAGAATGATTTCCTCACCACTGTAGACACGTAATGATCAAAGGCTAGATTACTATATCTATGTGTGTCTATAAGTCCCTGACTACTGGGTCAATGCTAAGGGGTGTGTTGCCAATATGATAGTTACCAGGGGTGGATTACTTCCCATTATGCATTTCTTGGCATTTAGTTTTAGTCCACGGCTCTGACACCAGTTGTTTGTCTGTGTCAGCCCCTCCTTTAGAACATTTGTGTTAGTGTGACATTCAATGACAGCTCCTAATTTGTAATCATCTGCAAATTTAGTCAGTCAGAGACCACTGACATTGGCCATGACTTCTGAGAAGTAAATACCAAAAAGGAGCGGTCCAAGGACTGATCCCTGAGGGACTCCACTTGTGACTGGCCTCATTGTAGAGGTGAACTCCCCAATTCTAACTTCATGGGTCCTGTCTGTGAGCCAGTTGGCTATCCACTGAGTGACATATGGGTTATATCTAACCTCTTGAGTTTGTCAACAATGCCCAAGTGGGGTATTGTGTCAAATGCCATGGTCAGGTCAAGGTAGGCAGTGTGAACAATTTTGCCCTCATCCATTGCTTTGGTGATCTTCTCAAAGAAGTCCACCAGGCTGAGTAGGCATGATCTGCCCTTGACGAATCCAAATTGGGTTTGGTCCAATGTCTGGAGGTTTACTATATCTCTACTGATCAGCTCCATGATAATTCTTCCCATGGCTTTACATATAAGACTAGTGAGACTTATGGGTCTGTAGTTTCCAGGGTCTGTAGATGGCCCACCTTTGTGCAGAGGGATGACTGTTGACTTTCTCCATTCATGAGGAACAAAGCTTGTTTGGAGGCTACAGTTAAGTAGTAATTCCAGAGGCCCTGATAGGTCATGTTTCATGCTATCTAGAAGGCATCCTGGGATATTGTCTGGGCTCATTGATACAGTGTTCTTGGTCTTAGAGAGAGCATTAAGGACCTGTTCCCTAGTGACAGTAGGAGCAGTTATATTTGATAATATTTCCTGAGGGAAGGATGTCGGGGAGAGAGGAGTAAAGTTGGAGCTGAATTAATCAGCTAGGAGGTTTGCTATATCTTCTGGCTCAGTATAGGTGGCTCCATTTACAATGAGCTCTGCACACAATTGTGTATTGCATTTTTGTTTGCTTACATAGCTAAAGAATGCTCTGTGGTTGTCCTTGGCCTGGGAGGCCAAATTTACTTCAAATTTGGCTTTGGTAGACTTTATTTGCCCTCTGAGTTGTTTGTTTAGTTTGATGAGAGTGCTTTTATCCTTATGGGTGCTGCACCTCCTAATTTTTGCCATGATTTTCTTCCTCCTGTTATACAGCCGATTGATTTTGTGATTCCACCAGGGTGGCTTGTTTTTCTGAGTTAGTTCTGTACTTCTTCCTGGTGGGTACAGCTGCCTCTATGCAGCTATTAACATGCTTGTACAGGGTTTCTGTTAACAGTTCTGCATAGACAGAAGTGTTCTCAGGATTTATGGGGGCTTAAAATTTTGCCAGGTTCTCACTTAATATCAGGAGGTTAGCCTTAGAATAGTTCCTGACTATTCCTGGTTGAGCTGGGGGTCCAGGTTTTATTTTTACTTCAAAGAAGACCATTTTGTGTTCTGACCTTACAAGGAAAGGCATTACAGTAGGGGATATACAGCAGTCTCCCATATCAGTGAGGACCAGATCCAGTATGGCTGCACCCCTGGTTGGTGTATTGACTATCTGGTCCAGGGAATTTGTGTTTACAAAATCCAGGAATCTCTGTTCATGTACATTTGATGTCGTATAGGAGTCCCAGTTAATCGTTGGGTAATTAAAGGGGTCTACTTCTTTTGACCTAACTCCCATTTGCCCGACATCCATTTGCCCGAGACCAAGTGACTGAAACTTCATTTGCCCGACACTTCATTTGCCCGACACTTCATTTGCCCGACAAGTATTATTAGCAAGAAAATGGAATATGCCCCCTTCCCCACTGTAGTGCGACCCTGGAGTTAGAATATATAGTTGGGGGGTGGGGGGGTGAAGCCCCCCACTTACTTTTCTTTTACTAAGCAATATTACATCAAAAGTTAACAATATCATATGAAATGAAGTGGGTGGGCTTTGCCGCCCCACACCCTCTGTTGTGGGAGGGCTGTGTTATTCTAACTCCAATGTCGCACTACAGTGGGGAAGGGGACATATTCCATTTTCTTGCTAATAATACTTGTCGGTCAAATGAAGTATTGGGCAAATGAAGTGTCGGGCAAATTAAGTTTCAGTCAAATGGGGTCAGGAAAATGAGTGTCGGGCAAATGAAAGTTAGGTCAAAAGAAGTAGACCCAATTAAAGTCACCCATGAATATGGTATCAAGTTGGATGGTTAGTGTTTATAATAAGTTTAAATATATGGGTCATAGAGAGGGGCCTATTACTTGCAAGGAAGTGGTACTGGATTTTACCTATGGTGATTTGAACATGGAGCAGGTCAAGTACATTGTCCTGTTTGGCCAGCCTTGAAGTATATTTATTTTTGATGTAAGTAGAGACACCTCCACCTTTAGTCCCTGCCTGTGAAGTTGGTGGCATAAATGTGTGGAAGGCATTAGAACCTTGCACTGTTGGTGTGCTCTCTGTGCCTTTAAACCATGTCTCATTGACCACACAGACATCAGCATTGTCTAGGCTAAGGAGAGCTTCCATGGAGTGGAGTTTTTTGTTTAGTCTCCTTGCACTGAGCAGTAATACCTTTAGATTTTCTTGATTTTGATTTGCTATGTTGGAAGTGCTTTCAGTTTGCAATTGCCTAAAAAAGGTACTATGGGGGAAGTCAATGTTTTAGCTAATATTTGAAAGCCTAGAGGGGAGAAGTGCAGACCACCTCTGGCAAATCAGTGTGGTCTGTTGACCATCTCCTTCCATATTGACAAATATTGCACCCCCTTAGAATGATACCAGAAACTAAGCCAATTATTAAAGTCAACCATCTTTTGTTCGTATTGTGGCATCATCCTTGGAGTAGGTAAAATGCCGCTCAATGCTAGGCTCATACCACCCTGAGACACATATTCTGAGAGTTCTATGATGTTTCTCTTCATATAGTCTAGGGAGGTATGTCTCAGGTCATTTATTCCCACATGGACTATGACTGAGTCATATTGATAACTGGGGTCCAATGACCTGAGTGCATGCGTAATGTGGCGGATCCTAGCCCCTGATAAGCAGCTGACTGTAACTTTCTCCTTACTCAACCTGGTGAGAGGGACATCAGTGTGTCTCACGATGGAGTCTCCAATGACTAGAATGTTGGATTGTGTGTTAACTTGCTTTATGGGCTTACAGGTAGACGCTCCATGAGATGCAGCTCTATGTGTTGATGTGGGTGTTGTTTTAAAAGAGTATGTTTGAGATTGCTGAGGGTATTTCTTATGTGTACTTTGCCTAGGAGGTCTTTGTGGTTTAGGAAGGTGATCCACAAAGGCGGTGCTTCTACGGACCCTGGAAATTACCGCCCCATAAGCTTGACGAGCCTTGTCTGCAAAGCTGTGGAGAGGATCATAATGGAACTCATAAATAAAGACATTGGGGACCTACAGACACTGGATCCTACCCAATTTGGCTTTGTCAAGGGCAGATCCTGCCTCTTGAACTTGGTCGACTTTTTCGAAACAGTCACTAAGGCCATTGATGAGGGTAAGGCAGTTCACACAGCCTACCTTGACCTAGCAAAAGCATTCGACACAATACCCCACTCGAGCATCATAGAAAAGCTCACCAGCTTAGATGTAAACCCATATGTCACAAGATGGGTTGCAAACTGGCTCAAGGACAGAACACACAGGGTTAGAGTTGCTGGTGCCATGTCAGACTCTAAGCCGGTCACGAGCGGTGTCCCACAGGGCTCAGTCCTGGGCCCCCTCTTGTTCGGCATTTATTTTTCTGAAATGCAGGCAAACATAGGGGGATTGTGGCTGACAAAATTTGCAGATGACTGCAAACTGGGCACCATAATTGACACTCCATCAGACACAGACATCCTCCAGAAAGGTCTCATAGAAATGGATAACTGGTGCCAGAGCCATGGCCTTAAGCTAAATGCCAAAAAATGTATAGTCATACCCTTTGGGAAAAACAAAGTAACCCCTAATTACCACATAAGTGGTAATCCATTAAACACGGAAGAAGTTATCAGGGACCTGGGGACCCAAGTTGACAGTAACCTCTCTTTTGACACTCACATTGCCAAAGTGGTTAGGAAGACCTTCTACATTGCCCACTTGATCATGAAGGGATTCACATCCAGATCAGGAGAGGTCATTGTACCCCTGTACTCTTCACTTATCAGACCAATGATTGAGTACAACGCCCCATTCAGAATGTACCTTACCCGACACCTGCAGCAGTTGGAAAGACCCCAAACGTTCCTCACCAAAAGGATTAAGGGGCTCAAACATATGTCATACGATGCCCGACTGAAGAAACTCCAGCTCTATTCAGTCGCATACCGTCTGCTCAGAGGTGATCTGTGCCTGACATACAAGGCCATGTCCAACCCGGAATTAATGGACATGCTCCACCTCAAAAAATCCAAATCCACCAGAGCCACGAGAGCAAGAGACTTAAACCTCAACACGGATATAAATAGGACGTGCTGGAGGAACAGATTCATCACCCAGAGACTCCCTACACTATGGAACAGAATCCCAGTCCATGTGAGACAGAGCCCTCACTGACTCTGTTCAAGAGAAATCTTGACGAGTGGATGGGAGATCGTAGGTTTACCCCGGGAATCATCTCTGTATCACTGCTGGACAGAGGCACAGCAAACTAATGGGTATAGTATTCTCATCCTAAGGGGTGGTGAAAGCCACACACACTCTGGCTAGGCTTATAAATGCCCTAGGGCAGATAGCCTAGTATGAACCTATGAACCTATGAACCTATGAACATGGAAGTGCCTCAGTATATGTGAGTCTATATGTATGCTTTTGAATTGTGCGTGATGGGTGCAGCATGTGTACTACTGACAATCTTCTTCACATTAGGAGTACTTTTATGTGAGAGCTTTGCCTCCAGCGACATTGTGCAAATACATCTCTCACATACCATATCAGTTTGTTTGAGAATTAACTGGTTGTCAGTAAACATGAGGCAATTTCTACATTACCTCAGGATGCCCATATCCACCAAACCAGTAACAGAGACAGTAGGAAAGTTTATATCCATGGCAACAGACCCTTTTTTATTGATTAGATTGTTGGAGTGAGAATATCAATCACTGTCAGGAGTATCTGGTTTGCAAACTATGTGGATGGTGTTTGTCACTGCAAACTACCTGTCCTGTATGCAACTAGATATTGGAGAAATTTCAATTGTGCTTTTATAGGAAAAATGTCACTCAATGTATTTGAGTCTGTACAGAGCACTGTCAAACACTTGAGGAGAAACTAATACATAGACCCTGAAAATTTAAGGATGAAGTATTTAGGCAGATATTCTGAAGTTAGAAACAAATCAATCAGTACTTACTGAAAACAAAGAATTAGCTTGTCAAGAATGAAGAAAAGAGGGGAGTTGCATGAATGGCTACTGCCTGGCTACTACTAATGCTGGTCTCACCACAGCTTCACTCTGTTGGGATACAATATTCGTTTGCTTCTTCTCTCACCAGAAGCAAAATGTTAGCACCAGTCCCAAGAAGAGAAGCAGGCCACAGCCTGTTTGGTGATCCACAGTCTTGTCCCAGATGATGCTAAGGTCTGTTGGCCTGTAGCCTTTTTCTGGTAGATGCCTCAAATAGCAACCAGACCAATAAGGTCCGTTAAGCGCAGACACTCACTTTCCAACCAGAAACAGTCAAGAATCAATGCATTCTGCTCCTGCTCTCACCAGGATCGTAATATAAGCCCAAATTCCAAGCTGTCATCTATAAAGCAGTTATTAGGCTTTCTGGTGTTCAGCAGTCTCCAGGAAATAATGTCACTGTACTCCTTCTATCATCAGGAAATAACAGAAGCACTAATCATATGATGATTACTGAGAAGCAGAATGTGGGCTCTCCAATAACTGGTGGTCTTGCAATAGATGCTTAAAGGTAAGATGAAAAAAATTATTTATCCTGAACACTGCAGTGTGCACTAAGCAGTTAGATATGAAAGTTGGTAACTTAAGTTTTAGCTGTACAAAAAGTTAAGTTTTACTGGAGAGCCACTATTTTTAAAAGAGCAAGATAGATTTGAAGGGGTGGGCACTTTTGTATTGTGGTACTATAGAATACAGTAGGATGGCAATAAATTTAAATAGTTGAAGGGGAGTGATTTCACAAAATGATAATTCTGTGCTTACACCCGACAGTAAAAGTGGAGAGGAAATAAGATATATGGTCAAATTAACATAAAGAGCAGGCAACTAGAAAGACAGTGGTGTCTAACTCACAAGAGACAGAGTTGTGGTATTTTTTCAAGTTTTAATATGCAATTAAAAGCAAAATATAAGTAAACACAGTATAAAGAAAACAATCACAGTATACAAAATAGAAAAAAGGCAATAAAGTAATACAAAATACAAGAAATAAAAAGCAATCTAACCTTTCTCTCACAGCAAGTTGTGGCAGAGTCTGGGTGAGCCTTTCCAGTTAAGCTCTTAAATGTTACCCCTTAAATAGAAGGTCTAGTTCCTAGCTCCACCCTCTCAGTTCACAGATGATTAACCTTAACTGACTTGTTCTAACTTATGTGTGATTGCTTAACTGACCTGTTCTACTTTCTGTCTATCTCACAAGAGACAGAGCTGTGGTCGCTTTTCAAGTTTTAATATGCAGTTTAAAGTTGAATACAAGTAAAATACAGTGTAAAGAAAACAAATCACAGTATACAAAATAGAAAAAGACAAAAAAGTAATACAAAATACAAGAAATAAAAAGCAAACTAATCTTTCCCTCACAGCAAGGTGTGGCAGACTCTGGGTGAGCCCACTGGCACACCATGTCTTAATTATAATCCTGACTACCTACAGTATCAACATTGGTGACAGTTTTATGCTAGACATGGTCATGGAAGGGCTGCTCAGTAGAAGTAGAAGCAAAAAGCCATCTACCATGGAAATGGAGGGCTTTTAATACCACCTCATTTTCTGCATCTGTAATCTTGGGCTTGCAGATGAATGTGACTTTCTGTGACTGTTTCTTAGGCATATCTCTGTTGATATGGAAAATACAGGAATTAACAGGTCTCAAATGGGTGTTACAAATCCTGTCATAGTATACTGATAGGTCATCAGCTATGTTTATTATCACATGACATCAAACTACACATATCTACAAAGTGATATTTAACTGTCAAACATTATTGTGACATAAACACAACCCCATCCACAAACACACACACACACACACACACACACACGCACACATGCACACACGCACACACAGACACACACACACACACACACACACACACACACACACACACACACACACACACACACACACACACAGAGCACATGCCTGCAAGTTCACAGAAGCTTAACAACCAAATGATCACTACTCACAAATTATGTTGAAAGTCTGTGTTATGATCCAATATGTGTAAGGTAGACAACTTTAAACTGGTGTATGGCACACCTAGCATTGCTCCAACCTACCAGAATGTGACCGCATTCTACAATGGCCAGTTTACTTATAATGTGCAGCTTCAAAGAGCTTTGGCCAATACATGTACATAAACTGGAAAAATGACCCTCACTTCTAGACATTACTGTAAAAAGCACACAAAATACTATCCTTGAATGAAGAAGTATTTGTAAAAAGTACAACACTCCTTAGTTAAGCAGATAGTTATGAAGCAACACATGATAGAGGCAAGAAGAATATGGATTTGAACAAATGTTTATCTTACATAGCACAGTGATGATCTATGGTTCTAGTCACAAATTATATTGAGTAAGTTAACCCACTGGGCATGATAATTATGCTAATTAGGGCTCGTGTCATTTTGTTCCTCAATCACTTAATTTCCATGTCAGTTGAGCATATATTCTTAGTAGCAAAAAGATGGATAGATGACTGCCATGATTCAGACATTAAACATTATTAGAATCTTAGTGATACAGTACCTGTATTTTATTATATTGGCATCCATCACCCGAAAGAGACTGTCTTCTGTGGCTAACATTGTGCGAAGATTGGGGCAAGTGAGAACTGATTTAGGTGCCAAGTGTCTGCCATTTTCCAGAGATCTTAGAAGAAGAGACAGGTATGGCTGGAGAAAATGAGGGTAGTGCTCATTTTAGAACACTGAGGAGGTGAGAGGAGAAGTCCAAGATTTTTCTAGACATCCTCCTTATGTTGTAGAGCTGCAGGCTCCTGCATGAGGGCAATACCATGTCACAGTATAAGGCCAATGCCTGGACTAGTTTAGCCAAGGCTATCACCCATATGTCTGGCATTCTACACAGGAGTAACAGAGCCCTCACCACTACAATGAATTGATTTGACATAGCCTGACCTGCTTGAGCAATGGGAGCCTGAAATTAAGTCTCAAGCATCACCTCCATACTGTAAGCATAATATAATTTACTTCTCCATACAACCTGCCAAGGTATGGTACCATACACCTTTTCATGTGGCTCTCTCTTTATCCTAATCTCCTGCAGAGATTAAAAGAAACAGGGGTTGCATAGGGACAAACCATTGCATCTAAGACAGTGCTGGTATAGCTGTTGTTCCAAAAGATGAATCTGTCTGCATAGTGACAGCTGTTGCAATTAAAATTAATGGCATATAGCATTTATACAGCAAGACCACATCTGTCAGTATTGACATACCTTACTGGAAGTAGAATCACTGTGCAATGCTAGACTTTTACTCCTGCATGACAGCCTGTCTCTGTGTAGGCAGAAAATTGGTTCATCATGTTTCATTTTACATTGTAGGGATGGCTGTAGATTTATTTCTAGCCACTAAAAGATATGCTGTTGTCATGGCATCATTATACATGAGTAATCTCAGTAGTACCATTGAACCACTAAATGGTCCACATATGTCTTAGCCATAGTTATTGCTTGGTTAGCCACTTCATAATATACAGTCCAATGTATATCACCTGTACTTCACATTTTTGTTGTGTGACCAGCATTTTTGTTGTATTGTTGTCAAAACTACAGTAGCATCACTGGACACAAGCACAGATATGCTGTTCAGATAAATCTCTCCTGCAGTTGTCATGCTACCAGACTGCATATGATAGGTCCCCATAGGAGATTACACAGACAAAAGGTTTGCAATCATAACTAAAAATGTATTTTGCTAAACTGTATTGTAAGTATTATCAAAGCTCAGAATACAATTTTATGTTTTTATGGCTCTTCACCCACCCTCTTTGTTGCTATCCGTTCTCTTTTGTACATTTTTTAGATTCTTTTTTATGTTTCTCCATTACTGTTACTGTTATAAACAACAGCACAGAGACTTGGGACAACCACATTAAAAAGGTCTGTCAGCCCCCACAGCTGGCAACCACAACACCACTGCCACTGCAGCCACCACCACCAAGACCATCATCACCAAATACATCCAACACATATGGATCCCAGTCTGACGTTGTTGCCTCCTTAACACCTGCTCTACCTGCATGACCTGCGTCAGGTAGCCCTATACCAGAAGGTTTACTATTGAAATTGCAAAGTACTTGTGCTCGAATAGCATGTGTTCAAAAGGCACTTTTACAATGGGCACAACGCCGAACCAGAATACATTGAATGCACAACACTGAATGAGTAGTGTACTTTGATTATCTGAGTTCAGAATTGTGAGTGGAGATCGCAGTTCAGTTAGGAACACGGAATTAACCCATTTTCTCACTGTAGTGTGATCCAAGAGTTGATATATATAATTTGCAGGGGGTGTGTTGGCGCAGCCCCCCACATGTGGGGTACAGAGGGGCTTGCCCCCCTGCAAAATAGTAAAATACACTTGCCATTGACTGTAGAATGTAATGGTACGTTACGCTGCATAGCATACCTCCTGCTATGCAGAATACATAGAACTATGGGTGTCGATGTTTTCACTTTCAATGTGGATGCTTGGTTGACGTTATGGATTTCCACATTTCAGGCCGACATTGTGACCAGTCGACAAATGCATTTTCAGGATTTTAATAGTAAACCATACCAGAAGATGGTACAGTGGTACCCACTAATAGCAATTCAAGTGGAGGTAACACTTTTGTCAACCATTAAGAGATGACAGACCTTGTGTAGCATTAGCCATATAGACGCTATGCTCCAGTAACTCATTGAGTTGTATCTCTGCCCAATGCTATCTTCAAGTTCTGAGGCAGAACCAAGTGGTGATGGCTCCCAGGGTGAGAAGTAATCTGCACAGTGTCAAAGTTGCAGAGAGTACACCTCTGAACACCCAGTTCTGTTCCCAAATGCAGTGTTCCATCCCTTTCATGTATAACTACCCCTTTATGTTATACAACCCTCCCTATACCATTTGTCTATCTCCCTCACCATTGTTTTCCTTCTCCCTCTCTATGCTATCCATAACCTGTCAGTCATGTGCATCTTCCCCTTTCATCTCCCATTATCCACATCTTACTTCCCCAACATCCTTCCCTTCGTCAATTTTCCCTTCTCAATATTAAAATAAAAATTGCATCTACCCCATAAAAAATACCCACACATACCTCTGAACTTCACAGACCCTTAATTACTGTACACAATTACCTAGAAAAGTGCATCATAAAATTTGAAAATTATGACACATGATTGATGAGTTTGGTCATTAAATCCCTACAAATGTTGGTGTAATTTACATATGATTACTGAGTTAAGAAATTGAGAGATATGCTTCCTATCCCATCTCCATCCTGATCATTCCTTATTTGCTCATCTTGTGTTCTACTACCTTCTTACTTCCCCTTTTCATATCTGTCCTACACTCCCATTTCTAGTCATTAATCTTGTCATTAAAATAAATAAACGCATCACATTTGTGGCCAAAAAGACCTTATATATATTGAAATCATCTTTCTGTGATTATATGGTGCGTGATAGTTGGCAAAAAAAGCAACATTAATGGTCATCTATAATGACAGGAAAATGATAGTTCTTGCCCTATTGCAAAAATAAAGAAAAATCCTTGACACGCATCAATCATGCAAATGAGCTTAACACACATGTACATCATCAAGCAATGATGAAATAAGGGGATGTTAAGACTTTCCTTGTAAAGGCATCTATTGCTCCATGAGGTCATGATGTAATGACAATATTATCAGTGTCACAAAACCAAAACCAGATGGAGAAGAGACCGCAACCACAAAAAATGTATAGTATCAAATTCCCTAAACCCAAAATAGGCTTGTACTTATTACTTCTCCCCTCATTAACTTCTCCACACACATTCTCAATAAGTTCTAAGGGGTATTCCCTCTCCAAAAACAACCTTGTAAGAATAGAACATTCATGAATATAGTCAAGGTCATCTGAGGTCATTCGTGATGCTCAGACAAATTGTCCCTTCACTACCCCCTTCTTTTGGTGTCTGGGATGTGAACTTGTATATCTTAAATAACTATTAGAGAAAGTGTTTTTTCTGAAAATAGTAGATTTAAACTTACCCTCCATTACCTTAAGGGTTACGTCTAAATAATCTAACTGGTTCTTGGAACTTTGGTAAGTAAATTTCAAAAATTCTGTACTAGAATTTAAGTATGTAATAAATTCTTCCAATACTTCAGCTGAACCTATCCAGAAAATACATATATCATCCAAATATCGTGAGTAGAAACTCTAGTACTGGCTGTAAATGCTGTTAAATACATACTGATTTTCCCATACAGATAAAACTATATCCGCATAGGTGGGGGCACAATTGGCCCCCATTGCCACCCCTGAAGTTTGCTGAAAAAATTCTCCTGAAAAGTACAAAAAATTGTTTTGTAGAACTATTTCTGCTAATTCCAAAACCAAAAAAATATCATTGTCACTGACCCCTTTATTATTCCTAAGGGCCACCTCCAACCAGGCTAGCCCCTGTTGGTGTGGGATCACAGAAAAAAGATCTACTATGTCTATAGTCAGGAAAATTAAATTAGGGGAGTATAGATCAGTTGTAATTTTAGCCAAAAATTCCCAAGAGTCCTTTAAAAGATGACTCTCTTTCCCCCAAAGGTGTTTAAGTTTCTTGTCCAGAAACTTAGATATAGGGGAAATCTTAGAACCCTGCGCAGCAACTATAGGTCTAAGTGGGGGGTCTTGTATATTCTTGTGTACTTTGGGTATCCCAAAAATAGAGGGAACCCTGGGCCATAAATTCTCAAGATATAAATATACCTTGTAATCTATAATACCTTGATCAAATAAATCTTTGAGGGCCAGGTCTATTTTTTTATATGAAACCTTGATTTCATTCATAGAAACTGGCCTATATCTAGATCTATTGTGTAAAATGTCATTCATTTTCCCTTCATACACAATTCTGTCCATAAGTACTAACCCCCCACCCTTGTCGGGTTCCATAACTCTGATGTTGGGGTTATGGCTAAGTGAATTAAGTAGTTCTTTTTCAGCCTCTTTTAAATTAGGAATGTGTCCTTTATATCTTTTAACTTGCCTAATCCTTCTTTCTATTGTACTTTCTTCCCTTCGTCAATTTTCCCTTCTCAATATTAAAATAAAAATTGCATCTACCCCATAAAAAATACCCACACATACCTCTGAACTTCACAGACCCTTAATTACTGTACACAATTACCTAGAAAAGTGCATCATAAAATTTGAAAATTATGACACATGATTGATGAGTTTGGTCATTAAATCCCTACAAATGTTGGTGTAATTTACATATGATTAATGAGTTAAGAAATTGAGAGATATGCTTCCTATCCCATCTCCATCCTGATCATTCCTTATTTGCTCATCTTGTGTTCTACTACCTTCTTACTTCCCCTTTTCATATCTGTCCTACACTCCCATTTCTAGTCATTAATCTTGTCATTAAAATAAATAAACGCATCACATTTGTGGCCAAAAAGACCTTATATATATTGAAATCATCTTTCTGTGATTATATGGTGCGTGATAGTTGGCAAAAAAAGCAACATTAATGGTCATCTATAATGACAGGAAAATGATAGTTCTTGCCCTATTGCAAAAATAAAGAAAAATCCTTGACACGCACAAATGATCTTGGCATCAATCATGCAAATGAGCTTAACACACATGTACATCATCAAGCAATGATGAAATAAGGGGATGTTAAGACTTTCCTTGTAAAGGCATCTATTGCTCCATGAGGTCATGATGTAATGACAATATTATCAGTGTACTGAGTGCTGAACTCAAATCTGTTAAAGGTCAACTGTTGTTTTACAGTATTACCTTCTCATCATGCGACTGAATTCCATTCCTCTCCAATGTATCTTATTGATTTCACCATTCTCGTGAGTGCTTTATTGGCAGGGCTGGCTAATGCACCGAGGATATGAATGACACAGGAATGGGTTCATATCTATCCAGGTGCATGTCACTTTTCTTGATAGCCTATGTTTACCCTAATACGTGTTTTACCAAACCTTCCCTATGTATGGTTCTGTAGCATATCTGCATAATGCTCTGTTTTGGAGAATGTGAGTGATATAGGGATGCTTTCTACTCCATGAAAGCGTAATCATTTTGTTTTGCTATCATTTGCCCTTTCACCTGAAATTGAACATTTTTATCAACAGTGTGTACATTCCGGCATGAAAAATTTAGGTATTTAGTCATCTAGCATCGCTGCACTAAGAAGATGTTAAATATGCGCCTAACCAATCTACATCAACCTCAGTACTTTTTAGCTTATCTTGTGATTGACTCTCTTTGTGCTTCCTGTTTTTATCTTGGTCCTATCTTCCCATTTCCAAACTTCAGCCTGGTGATAAAATAGACAGGCACAACATGCACATACCCACGAAGGTCTTATATATTTAAATCATCCTTTTGTGCCATAAATTACATGGCAGTTGGCAAAAAGCAATGTCAGAAGTCATCCATAACTGCAGAGAAATGGCATTTTTCATTCTATGGCAAAAATAGGGGAAAAATCCTTTGAATATGCAATGATCTTGGCATCCATCATGCAAATGAGCTCAACAACAAGCTGTTATACCAAGCAATATCCTCACTACCAAAAATAGAAGATGGATATCACATACAGTGGATATAAAAAGTTTACACACCTCTGTTGAAATGCCAGGTTTTTGTGAAATAAAAAAATGAGACCACAATAAATCATTTCAAAATTTTTCCCATATTTAATGTGACCTATAACCTATATAATTCAATTGAAAAACAAACAAATCTGTTAGGGTTAAAAATATAAAAAATAAAAAACGTACAATAAGCTGGTTGCATAAGTGTGCACACCCTTAAACTAATACTTTGTTGAAGCACCTTTTGATTTAATTACAGCATTCAGTCTTCTTGGGTACACACCTGCCATCAATTAAAGATACTCTGATTAACCACAAATAAAGTTTACACCATTGGATATACCATGGAATACAGTGAAGACTACCATAAAAAAAAAGTGGAGAAACTATGGGACAAAAGTGACGTTGCAAAGAACTGGATGTCCCTTCAAAATTGATGAAAAGACAATACAAAAACTGATCAGGGAGGCTGCCAAGAGACCTACAGCAACACTGAAGGAGTTGCAGGCATTTCTGGCAAGTATTTGTTGTGTACTACATGTGACAACAATCTCCCGTATTCTCCATATGTCTGGGCTATGGGGTAGGGTTGCAAGACAGAAGCCTTTTCTTATACAGAAAAATATCCAGACCTGGCTAAAATTTGAAAAACAATACATCATGTCTCCCAAAAGCATGTGGGAAAATGTGTTATGGTCTTATGAGACCAAGGTGGAACTTTTTAGCCACAATTCCAAAAGG
The DNA here is from genome assembly GCF_019279795.1 of Protopterus annectens. NCBI lineage: Eukaryota > Metazoa > Chordata > Ceratodontiformes > Protopteridae > Protopterus > Protopterus annectens. Next base: position 74,793,705 of record NC_056725.1, on the reverse strand, counting down.
TACATTTGGAGCAAAAACAACACTTTGCATCACCAAAGGAACACCATACCCACAATGAAGCATGGTGGTGGCAGTATTGTTCTTTGGGGATGCTTTTCTTCAGCTGGAACTGGGGATTTATTCAAAGTGGAGGGAATTATGAACAGTTCCAACTACCAGTCAATTTTGGCCCAAAAGCTTCAAACATCTGCTAGAAAGCTGAAGATGAAGAGGAACTTCATCTTTCAACGTGACAATGACCCCAAGCATACATCTAAATCAACAAAAGAATGGCTTCACCAAAAGAAAATTAAAGTTTTGGAATGGCCCAGCCACAGCTCAGACCTAAATCCAATAGAAAATCTGTGGGGTGACCTGAAGTGGGCTGTGCACAAGAGAGGCCCTCGCAATCTGACAGATTTGGAGCACTTTTGCAAGTAAGAGTGGGCAAATATTGCCAAGTCAAGATGTGCCATGCTGATAGTCTCCTACCTAAGAAGACTGAATGCTGTAATTAAATCAAACGGTGCTTCAACAAAGTATTAGTTTAGGGGTGTGCACACTTATGCAACCAACTTATTGTAAGTTTTTTTATTTTTTATACTTTTCCCCTAACCAATTTGGTTTTTCAGTTGAATTGTACAGGTTATATGTCATACTAAAGGTGGGAAAAGTTTTGAAATGATTTATTGTGGTCTCATTTTATTATATCACAAAAACCTGGCATTGTAACAGGGGTGTGTAAACTTTTTATATCTACAGTACATCCCTGCAAAGGTATTATAAAAAAACATACATCTCTGTGCACTGTTCTAACATTCCCTTGATATGTGTGTTTTGTGCCCTTTTTCACTACAGGTTGCTCTTTGGCATTGCTTGCAAATGCTCTCATCTTGAAGAATGTCCATTAGACAGACAGGGGGTTCAAATCTATTGATGTCAACCATGTGGCTGTTTAGCAAAATATTCCTATAACACAGTAATAACTTAACATGCTATACTGAAGTAAGGTAAACAAAACACGTGCATGTGACTGCTTCAACGGTTGACCAAGGAGTTTTCATTCCCTGTTGATAATCAATGTTCAGTTTTCAGTCTTCAACACTGTTCAAACATTCCTTTGATATATGTGCTCTTTGCCCCTTTTCCTTTAAATTTTTGTGTGGCATTGATTGCTGCTGCATGGTCTGTAAACAGTCAGACAGGAGTTTAAATCCAATGTTTTGATGGTTGTTTTCTGCAAGCCAATGTTTGGGCTTCAACCCTATAATAAACTTTTGCTGATGTGTCTGGTTTCTGAACCCATTACTATGAGTTCTTCTGGGGCTTCCCTTAACAATGCACTGCTCTAGAGGGATATCATTGCCAGAGTTAGGGGTTCAAACACATCCACCATGTGTTCCATTCCACTGATGTGTTATATCAACCCACTCCCTAGCAATGATTCTGTAGCATACCTAGTTAATGTCCTGGAGCAGGAGATATCATTGTGAGAGGCACATATTCTACTGCATTTTCTTGCTACTATTGCACTCTGTTTCCTGGAATGTGTTTTCCAGAAGCACTTTTGATGAGTGCTTCTGTGGTATGTCATGCTAATGCAATGTTTTATAGTGTATCAGTGAATAAGGCAGGGTTCATATCCATTCATGTGTGTGTAACTTCTCTTATTATCTTGGGTTCCATGTCCCTGAAATAAAACATTCCTACCATTAGGTTATACATTATGTCATGGAGTTTATCACTTTCTAACCAGATTTATTTATGGATTTTTCTAACATTGTTGAGCTGTAAAGTACAGAAATATGTGGTCCTATCCAACATCTTTCCTGCTCACCCTTTATTTGCTAACCTAGTGTTCTACCCTCTATTCCTTCTCCTTTTCTTCTCTATTCTATAATCCCCTTTCAGACATATAATACAGTCTACATATAGATAGATACAACACACATGCCCACAAAGGGCTTATAATTCAAAACAATTTTCTGTGGTTAGACATTGCATGACAGTTCGCAGAGAACAATGTAGATGAACATGTACAACCACAGAGATTTTTCACTCTACATCCTCTGCAAAAATGATACAGAATCCTTCACATGTGCTAGTGGTCATGCAAATGAGCTAAGGCTCACTGCATACACCAATCTAAAAGAATGCACATTTAATGTCTTTGTTCCAACTCCTTCAATAGCTCAATTTATTCATACAATTAGTTTTACAGTGTCAGTGCACTGGTTTGAAGTGTTGGATCCCCTGGGAGTAGGATGTTGCTTTACAATGTTACATTTGCAGTGTGCACTTGTGCTACATTCCCTTGAGATGTACTGTATGACCATGTTCACTCTGACAGCTTAATCGCCTCCCTTTGCTCATGCATTGCTCTGGAACATTTCAGTGGGAAAGGCTTGATTCACTTGAGACATGTCTTTCTTTTCCTGACATCATTCTGCATAAGCACTACATTTATCTGGGGTGTGTGTGTGTGTGTGTGTGTGTGTGTGTGTGTGTGTGTGTGTGTGTGTGTGTGTGTGTGTGTGTGAGCGCGCGTGTGTGTAGTACCTCTTTTACTCTGAATACTGCAATGGCTTCCTTTCCTAATGCATTGGTATGAGAAAGTCATTGTTACATTTCCCTTAAGGCATATCTTTATTCATGCACTACATTTTCCATGATATGTGTGTTTTATGTCCCATTTCAGTTTCTCTGCTGTAGTGGCTCCCCTTGTCAGTAAATTCAGGATATACTAGCATGTGGACTCTGTTGATGAATCAAATCCTCTCAGGGTACCAAACATTCCATTTATAATGACAGTCCCAGTAAACTGCAGGTCCGCTGCTCACACTCTGCTATTATCAGGACTTGCTCAAGTTGGTTCATCATGTTACTTTATTATATACCACCTCTACTGTCTGCTTTCCACATTCCTCTACATGCATACTTGTATTAACTACCGGGGTTGCTCACGCATAGTCATTCTTTACTGCAGCTGATCATATTTCATTTTGGCTAAGTGGGGGGAGGGGGTGTTACCACAATCTGGCCTCAAGACTGTGCTGCAGCTGTGATGTGAAGCTTCTTATTTTGCACACTGGCATGGCTGCCTGCAAAGGTAAGAAGACTGTGGGATCATCATGTACACAATGTCAACAGTACTGACTGGGCTGCAATCACTGCCCCTATGATTATTAATCCTGGGGGCAAGACTAGTAAGGGTAAAACAAAGGTCTTTTGTTTAGGATAAGATGGGTATTAAAGAAAATTATACCCTGAATATGTAATAACTTTATAAATGGAATAAAGATCAGCTCAGCATTCAACAGATTTGTTCATATTGTACTGATATTCAAACATGGATTAACATGAAAGAAAATTTTGGATTTGCTAGATCAGCTTTAGTATTAATTTATAGGGTGAGGCGACTGACTTGAAGAAATAAGCATCTGTTTATTTAAGAAAGTTAGAATATTTGATCCTTTCAAATGACTTAATTTTAGAAATCATTTTGGATAACATTAATATTCATAATATATCAGGCAAGTGAGAGTAATCACAAATCTCAGAGCCAGATGAAAGATCTTTCAAAAAATAGCCACAGTAAAGTGCTTAAGCAGAGGGAAGATAGGTCAAGCTATATTCCTCTCACCAATATATTGGGATTTGGGGTTAAAGGCTGAGTGAAATAATTAATTTTAGAAAATGTTCGCTAAGTAGACTAAAAAATATTTTAATTAAGTTGAGTGGTACTTCATGAATCTTGAGTTTAATAAGTGAGTTACATTGTGGGAACTGTAAGGTTTGAGGGCTATAATGAAAACATTAAAGGCAGAACCACAAAGTACAAGCTGCAAGTGCCTCATTAGAAAGTAGGAAAGTGACCAACTATGTCCCTCAGGTCTCAATGCTGGCCCCTCTCCTTTTTGATATTTACTTCTCAGATCTCCAAGCAGAGAGCTAAGACCTCTGGCTAAGGAAGTTTGCAAAGGATTGCAAACTGGAAGTTGTTGTTAAGTCACAATGTCATAGAAAAAACTCACCCTAAGTAACTCTTGATGTACTAAAAATGGTGTCAAGACTAAATGCTAAAAAGTGTAGTATCATTACTTTTGGTAGGCAACCCTTCTCCCACCATACTGTACTCCTCTACAAAATGAACATGCACTTAGGGATTTAGGGACTTGGTTTGATAGTCCCTCTCTTTTGACCATCATGTAACAATGGTCATCAGGAAATATGTTTATTTAGCACAGCTAATTTCAAAAGAGATATCATCAAGATCTAAAGAGGTAATCACTCTTGTTCCCAGTATTGATCAGGCCAATTATCCCCTTTTGAGATGTACCTCACAAAACATATCAAACAAGTAGAAAAAAAAAACAAAAGTTCCAAACCAAAAGATCACAGGCATAAGGTCCATGAGCTACCAAGAGAGGCTGGAAGGCCTAACCCTTTATTCAGTGTCTTACAGACTTTAGAGGGAAGACCTCTGTCTTCCATATCACTCCATTAGAATCATTATTTTCCTTATCCTCCTGTTTCTCTCCAAGTCAAATATCTCTACCAATAGTAGAGCCAGGGGCCTACATTTTCACCAAAAAATAAATATAACATGATGGAAAGGGCATGTTTATAACCCAGCACCTCCAAAATCTCTGGAATAAACTTGCCCTGTATGTTAAGCAGTGTGACTGACTATATTTAAAGATAAGCTAGATGACTGGATGAGGATTTACAAATTTACTCCAGGTATGACCATCCAGGAGAAAAGAGGAACTCCCTGAGGGAAAGAAATGGCAAGGCAAGAGTGGTCTTGACACTTAGTTACCTTGGAATATCTATGAATCTATAAAAGGTAACAAACACTTTGACCATAGTTTATTACAAAGAGGAAGCAAGGACAGTTTACATCTGTTTAAAAATATGATTTCAATAATTTTCAATGATCTAGACATTATGAAGTTCAAACAGGAGTTTGGTAATTTGAAGACTTCATGTATCTTTCATGCTGAGAGTTTGCAATATCATATTCTACCTGATTTGATTAATGATATACATTTTACAATGTCATTATGCTTTGCTTGGAAACATTTTTTTTAAAATGTGTTATGAAAGATTTAGAAAGCAGAAAGGTATATAAAATGTTAATTTTAATGATTGAAACCATAATGGTGAAAATGTTAACGTTTTCCACCTGTTTTTCCATCTTGTTGAACTGTATCCCAGTATTTAGTAATGTTAGTTTGATTTTACTATGAATCATCATAAGAAAAAGTGATACCTAGATATCTTAACATAATGGAAAAGTTTGTATCTGACGTATCGAAAAGATTAATAGAATTATAGTCATCATAAGGAAGAAATGAAATAGCTTTGTGAAGATACACATTAAAATTCAAAAAGAAGAAAATGTTTTAATAGCTGAAAGAAATGTGAGGATATAATTATTAAATAAATAAAGGGGGAGCTGACAATCTTGTTGGGTATTGCCCTTAATTTAAGATTTTTTTTAGTGTAGATGCCACTAATATAAAATCTAGTCAAAGAGTTTGAAATATATATTATCAGATATGGATAGATTTAATACAGTTCTGAGGAAAGCAAACTTTTAAATAGTGTGATAATCTTAAAACTCGCTTGATCAAAATGTTTCTGCTGCATTAATAGCAAGAATAATTATGGGCTCCAGAAACTGATGCTTCATTAGCAAAGAGTATCTAAGGGGACCTTTTGGTCAGCAGTTTAGCTTTGGTAAAGAAATTTATACTTAAAGAGAAAAATCTAATAAAGGTAAATCAACTTTTAATCTGTTAACAAAAAGCGATGCAAACATCTTAACATCAAAATCAAAGAAATCAGTCAACAGTTATTCTACTTAAGAACTTCTGTATAAGGCTCACCATTGAGTGAAGACTGATTAGCATACAAAGCTGAAACTCCAGCTGACTGTAAGGAAGAAATTTTTTTTTTTTATTAGAACTGTGCCTTATTTATTGTTAAAAAACTTATTTATGTTAGAAAGAAAAGATGTGTGAGTTGACAAACATTTTAACACATCCAAGTCCATTCAGAAAAAAAACTGCAAAAAGCCTAGCTTTGGTCCAAGATAACTGAAAGCAACATTTAAGTTTTTTAAGTTTGTCAGAATTTTTTTATCTGCGTTTCTATATTATTATCATAATTCTGAACGAGCTCACCTTGAAAGAACTTATCCAACAGATCAGATCATTTTTCTATTCATGATTTTTTTTGTAAAATGTATCTTGGGAAATTAAACAGCCTCTACATTCTGCATTAAGACATACCCACAGAATGTCTGAGTTCATTTCACAGTATGAACATTATAACATAAATTGACACACCAGTGATAAATGCATTCAGTAATGTTGACATTATTTAATAAATTAGAATTTGAAGTCCAGTTCCTATTTGTTTTACAGAGGTTTCATAATCTGCTAAAAATCAATAATCTTAAGAGTGGTCCAAGAAAATACCTGGGCTAAATTCTGCAATCACTAACTGAAGGTAACTGAGTTTGATATTGAAAACAAAATCACTCTAGACCATGATGTACATATAATGCAAACAGGTTCTAGCAAATGATACACCTCATTACAACCATAATACATTTATTACATTTGTGTTAAGGGATTTAACACTTTCTTTTTATCCTCAGCTTCATTTTCAACAGCTTTATCTACTCCATATACTACTAGTTGCATAAAAACTGTAGGGCCACAAAGTGTTTCATTGCCTTTATTTTCTTTGAAAGATGGTAATGCTCTGGCAGACAGTCAACAGGCAGAAATAAAGTACCCCACTGTAAAACTATGGGCTTTAAAAGCTCTTAGATATGTTATAACCACACTTTATAAGTCTGGCAGGAAAAGTATCTAACAGCTTTTAGATGTTGTTATGCTTTCTGTCTCTATTCTTTGCTGAACAGCACTGTCCACTGTAAGTCTATTGCAAGAGACCCAATTTTTACTGCACTAAGGTGTGCTTATGTTTTTGTTCAGCACCCCTAAGCACTGTTAAAATGGTGTCTCTTGAATGGGACATACATAACAAGTATAGATTTTCCTTGTTCCAAAATATATTTATGGTACTGATGGATATAAAGAGAGAAAAATAGAGAAAAAAGCAGGTTTATCTAATAACTGAGTTGTGAAAGTCATATAGGAAAACCATAAATAGTAAGTATAAATAAGCTTGCATTTGTCTAGGTTACAGCAGCAAAATGAGAGTTATTATATGTATACCAGCAGTAATTATGGTTTGCACCAACTTCCTATGCAAAACATCCCATTGATTTCATGGCATGCATTTCTTGCATTAGTGCTATAGATGTGTGACATATTTATCATAGGATCATAGGAGGTTACTAGGCTAACAGCCCCAGGGCCCTTACAAACCTAGCCAAGTTCAACCTGTGTTCCCAAAGGTATCTGGTTCAAGCAGATACTAAAATGATCGCCGTTTGCCCCTGTCCAAGAGAGACATAGGTAGAACCCCTGGGTGGTTTTCCAATTACCCATCCAACTGTCCAAATTACACTTAAATAGGGCCAATAAGGGGCTTTGTTTAACTTGAATAGGAAGCTTGTTCCAAAGGTGGGGCAACCTCTGTGAGACAAATCTGTCTCTCCAGTAAGTTTTGTTGATGTCACATACTAGGTTAAAGTCCTTTGAGCCATTTTAATTGTGAATCTGCAGCATTTTCAATAAAGCTGGGTTAGAGGTTGCTCTATATGCAAGGTACAGGTCACCTCTGAGCAATCTGTATGACACAGAGTAAAGTCACAATGATTTCAGTCTGTCTGCATAAGACAGATATTGAAGACCAGGAATTTTCTTTGTAAGAAACCTTTGTGGTGTCCCCAATTGCTGCAGGTGTTTGGAAAGAAACATACCAAATGGAGCATTCTATTCTATTATTGGCCTGATGAAGGAAGAGTACGGAGGGTTATAACATCTTTTTTTCTAAAGGCAATGCCCCTTACTTATGAGATGAGCAATATAAAATGTCCTTCTTACCACTGTGGAGACATGGTGATCAGAGTTAAGGTTGCTGTCAACCTGTGTGCCAAGATCACTCACCACTGACTGTGTGTTTAGGGTATTGCTATTGATGTGGTAGTATGCAGGAACATCATCCTTGTTGAATAGGATGATAATGCATTTTGTTGCATTAATTTAAGACCATATCTTTGGCACCAGTCATTAGTCTGTGGAAGACCTTCTTGCAGGATGCTGACATCGCTAGGAGTTTCAATGATTGCTCCCACTTTGCAGTCATCAACAAACTTTATAAGCCACAGCCCTTTAGTTTTAGCCTGTACTTTGGAGAAGTGGATTCCGAAGAGCAGGGGTCCCAGAAATGATCCCTGTGGAACACCATTGGTTACAGGTCTACTGGAGGAGATGGAGTCCTGTATTTTGACTGTATGAGTTCTATCAATGAGCCAGTTTGCAACCCCCCTGACAATATATGGGTTGATACCCAGCTGGGTGAGTTTATCAATGATGCTTAAGTGGAAGATTGTGTCAAAGGCCTTGGCTAAGTGTAGGTAGGCCATATACACAGATTTGCCCTCTTCTACGGCTTTGGTGACTGTCTCGAAGAAATCCACCAAGTTTAACAGGCATGATCTCCCCTTGACAAAGCCAAACTGGGTGTGGTCAAGCATTTGTAGATTTCCTATATCTTTGTTAATAAGGTCCATGATGATTTGTTCCATGGCCTTGCACATAATTCTGGTCAGGCTAATGGGTCTGTAGTTCCCAGGGTCTGTGGATGCACCCCTTTTGTGCAAGGGGATGACAATAGCTGTTTTCCATTCTGCTGGGACAAAGCCAGTGCTTAGGCTGTGATTGAAAAGCTTGCCCAATGATGATGCTAATTCCTGTTTTAACCATATAGAACACACCCTGGGATGTGTTTTTGGCCTTGGAGAGGGCATTTAATACCTGCTGTTTGGAGATACTAGGTGGGTGACAGGTGTTAGGGATGCTTTGGGGTATATGTGGTGGGGATGGGGGAGTGAAGTTTTCACTGAACCTGTCAGCCAACAGGTTTTCTACATCCACAGGTTCTATATACGTAGTACCATTAACTATGATTTCAGTGCAAATCTCGCCTTACCTTTGAGGTTATGGATGTAACTAAAGAACGCCTTCTGGTTATCCTTAATTTGGGAGGCTGTTAGATTCACAATTAGCTTTGGAGAACTTCACTAGGAGTCTTATTTGCTTGTTTAAGTTGAAAATGGGGTGTTTCCAGTTTTGAGACCATTCCTTCTTACTCTTAGACAGCAATTTCTTTCTCCTATTGTATAGCCTATTAATGACAGTTGTTCACTTGGCAGGTTTGTTTTTTTCTTGAAGGTCTTGCTTTGGTTCTATCAGGTATGGTAGAGTCAATACAATTGTACAGGTGCTCGTATAAAGTATTGGTGTATAACTCAGCATAGGTGTCTGTTCCATCAGTGGGGGGAAGGGCTGGGAAGCTATTTATGCTGCCACGTAAGAGGTTGTAATTGCCCTTGGAGAAGTTTTCAGTCCAGTTGTTGCTATGAGGGAGGTTCTTGTGTAGACTGATTTGTGGTCAGATCTCACCAGGGATGGCCACACAGTGGGGGTAGTGCAGTGGTCCCCCATGTTGTTGAGCACCAGATCCAGGATGTTTCAGTCCCTTATGAGTGTGCCAACTAGCTAGTCCAGGGCATTGGAGCTAATGAAGTCCAGGAACCTTTTGGCAAATGAGTTAAAACACCTATAATTTACCCAGTCAATGGATGTGTAATTAAAGTCACCCAAAACCAGGGTGTTTGGTTGTATCTTGATTGATATATATAAGCAGGCTGAGTGTATGTCCTGATTCATGAAGGGGGTCCTATAGCTGGCAATGATCTGAAGAGGACGTCTTACCTACTGTCAATTGCACCTGAAGTAATTCAAGGTAATCATGCTGTTTAACCAATCTATCTTTAATGAATATTGATACACCACCTCCTTTAGTTCTCATGCCTTCAGTCTGTGGTCTGAATGTGTGGAAAGAAATGTAACCTGGTATAGCTGGAGTGCTCTCTGCAGCCTTAAACCAAGTCTCAGTGACTGCATAAACAGCATCTTCCAAGGCAAGGACTGCTTCCAGTGAGTGCAGTTTATGGTTTAGACTCTTGGCATTTAGCAGCATAACTTTAAAGTTGTTTTTAGAGGGTATTTTTACATCAGGAATTTTGTTTTTGTGGCATTGTCTAAAAAAGGCACTATGGGGATGGCAAGAGCCTTAGCCGGTAACCGAAATCCCAGGGGTGACAGATGAAGACCATCTCTAGCAAAGCATTGAGGTCTGTCGACTGTGTCATTCCAGGCTGACAGATACTGGATTCTCTTTGCGTGATACCAGAAACTAAGCTAATTGATGAAGTCAATCATGTTTTCTTTGTATTGAAGTATCATCTTAGGCAAAAGTAAAATGCTGCTTAAGGCTAGGGAACTACCTGCCTGAGACACATAATCAGAGAGCTCAGTCATGTCTCTCTTCATATAGCCCAGTGAGGTACATCTGAAATCGTTCAAACCGACAGTGCCTGTTGTTGAGAGACTTGAGTGCATGTGTGATGTGGCAGATCATGACACCTGAAGGCAGCTGACTGTGACTTTTTCCTTAGCCAACCTGGTGAGAGGGACATCTGTGTGTCTCACAACTGAGTCGCCTATGACTAAGATGTTTGTTTTTGTGTTTTGCCTTAAGGGTTGACTGATGAGACACTAGTGTGTGACATATTATGTGCACTATGTTCTGCAGAGAATGTATTATATGAAATGTGCTTGTGTTTGTGTTTGGGAGGTCTCTGATGTTTAGGTAAACTTGTTGTAATAACTTCCATATATGTAGGTTTGTGTGTTGTTGGTTTGGTAGGTGCAGGAGGTGAGGTGTGCATGCTGACAACCTGCTTAGTATCAGATGAACTGATTGTTGAGTAAGAGAGCCTGGATTCTAGGTTCTTGATATAGATGTATCTCTCACATAATGAATTTTTGTGAACTAGAAGAAGTGGGTTGTCAGTGTACATGAAGCAACTGCTACATTACCTCAGGATTCCTATGTCGACCAGGCTGGCTGGAGAAATTGTGGAAAAGTGTCTGTCCTTAATGCTAGGTAAGTTGATGGCATCAGAAAACAGGGAGAGGAGAGGACGGACCAGGTAAAGTAGAAGACAGGAGAAGTAGACAAAAAATATGAAGGGCTAGTGGGTGTGATCTGTGTTGGTACCTCAGGAGCTTTGCTGAATGTATCATCTGTCAGTGAGGGGCAATCATGAGAACCCACTGATGGAGCACCAGCAGAGTACTAAGGGAAAATTTGCAGGAAAAAGTGTTTGAGTCTATAACCGCCAACAGTGCCCACCATTGAATGAAAAAGGAGAGATACTGGGGATTTGAGTATGCTTAAAATTCCATGACTAAAATTTTAATATGGTAAAAATCTGTTTAGGTTATAGAGCAGCTGCTGTAAAATGTGTAAGCTGGTCTGCATACAGGGAGAGGCTCTAAATATAAAGACAAAAATATCAGTTATAAACCCAGCTACAATAATAATATAACTACGCACAGAAAAACAGAAACCAATCCCAGGCCCACACCAGGTTTCCCCTACTTTTAGATGTCTGAGGATTGTTCTTAATGCAATAGAACAAAAGAGTGTAGAGCATTTACAACAGTCAAACAACCCAATAATGATATGTGCAAAAAGTACAGTTGTGTACCTACCATAAATGTATATGTTCGAGTGTATTCACTGTTGCAGTCATTACACTTGGGTTATCCTGCTGGCAGGCTACCCGCAGTCAGCCTGAATTCCAAAGTCCTGGTCCGGCGTTGGTTGCTGTCGCCTCTTCCCTGACGTCAATGCGCCAGGGGTATAAAAGATGCAGCCAACGGCATTTTCTTCAGTTTTTCTTGCCCCAGATGTCAGGTGCCCCCAAAAGGGTAGGCTAAAAATTTTGCAAATAAAAATGCATGCACTAAAAAACATTATCTTCCTCTACAAGCAAATACACCACCTAGGTTGTATAGAAAGGAGAAGTACAGATAAGTCCCAGCAATGAAAGGGGGATGGTGGGAGGGTAACCTGGACTGCAACAGTGAATACACTCAAACATCTACATTTATGGTAGGTACACAACTGTACTATGTTCATTGTGTTTCACTGTTGCAGTCATTACACTTGGGTTGAATCCCAAAGCTGAGGTTGGGCGGCTGGGTCTAAATAGGATTAGGAGTGGCTATGAGGCCATGCAGAACTGTAGTGGCAAATCCTGCTCTGGATTTAGAGTAAAGAGGTAAGTGGTAGTGCTTGGTAAAAGTGCACTGAACTCCAAGTTGCAGCCTCCAAAATTTCCTTGGTTGGTACTCCTCTGAGAAAAGCTGCTGATGTGGCTGCTGCCCTGGTAGAATGTGGCCTAATATTCTTAGGCACTGATTTGCCATGCTGTGCATAGCAGAAATGAATGCAGTGTCCTATCCATTTTGAAATAGTCTGCTTTGAAATAGCCTTTCCTTGTGATCCTGCAGCATATGCCACAAAAAGTTGCTCAGTTTTTCTGAAAGCTTTTGTTTTGTCCAAGTAGAAGTGTAGCTGCCTGTGTATGTCCAAAGAGTGCAGAAGTCTCTCCCCTTTATTCTGGGGATTTGGATAAAAAGTTGGCAAATTAATGGTTTGGTTAAGAGCCATACTGGATACTACCTTTGGCATAAATGTTAGGTTTGTCCTTAGAGAAACCATGTCCAGATTAAAAATGATAAAAGGTTCCACTGCCATTAATGCCTGTAACTCTGAGACTCTTCTTGCTGAAGTTACTGCTAGGAGCAGAGCAGTTTTCCATGATAAGAATTTTATCTCAACTGTATTGGCTGGCTCAAAAGGAGGCAGTGTGAGCTTTTCCAAGACAAATTTGAGGTCCCATGTAGGTAACCGTGCTCTCCTTGGGGGTCTTATGTTTTTTTGCCCCTCTGAGGTACTGTCTTAGCAGTGGATGAGAGAAAATAGGAGGTTCCATATTGTAATGAGCTGAAATGGCAGAGACATGGATCTTAATTGATGAGAAAGATAGGCCTTTGTCCAGCATCTCAGTTAGGTATTGTAAAATCTGAGGAATGTTTGGAGCAAGCGGTTCAAGTCCTTGTGCCTGGTTCCAAGCACAGAATCTCTTCCATTTTTCTGCATAAGATTTCCTGGTGCTGGGCCTCCTGGCTTCCAAAATGACATCCATAACGGCTTTAGGGAGAGGTGTGTTCTGAGTGGCTATAATATTCACTATGCAGCCAGATTTAAGGTTCTGAGTTGGCTGTGCAGGATCTGATTGTTTTGATGGGTCAGAAGATGAGGAATTTGAGGTAAAGTCCAGGCTGGCCCTTGAGACAAGCTCTTTAGGATTGGGTACTAGTGCTGGCATGGCCAGTCTGGGGCAATCAGAATCATTTTTGGCTTCTCTTGTCTGACTTTTAGGAGTACCTTGGGGAGGAGAGGCAGTGATGGAAAGGCATAAACTGTTAGGGTTTTCCAGCTGAATGATAGAGCATCCACCTTCCATGCTTGTGAGTGATAAGTCCTTGTGCAGAATCTCTGTAGTTAGCAGTTGTGAGGGGAGGCAAATAGATCTATGTCTGGGCATCCCCATTTCTTTGTTATCATGCTGAAGACTTGTGGATCTAGTTTCCACTCATGAGGGTCCATGAGGTTTCTGCTTAGTTCGTCTGCCAGAGTATTTTTCTTTCCTGGCAGGAATTGTGCCTGCAGATGTACTTGATAGGTCAGTGCTGTGCTCCACAAAGTCATGGCTTGCCTGCAGAGGGGGTAGGAATGTGTGCCCCCTTGCTTGTTTATGTACCACATGACTGTAGTATTGTCCGTCTTTAGCAATAGTTGTCCTGGATGTAGTAGATTCTTGAAGGCTGTCAGGGCATTCTGTACAGCTAGCAGCTCTTTTTGATTGATATGAAGATGCGTTTGGTCTGTGAGCCACGTGCCCTGTATATATTTTCCCGCCATGTGTGCTCCCCAGGCATAATCTGATACATCTGCTGTTAGTGTCTGCCTGGCTGTGGGTAAAGTGAAAGACTGTCCCTTGTTGTGGTGACAGGCCAGTGCCCACCATTGAAACTCTTGTTGCAGGCAGGGAATTAGAGTAATTATTGTTTCCAAACACTTTTTAGATACCATTGTAGCTTCCTCATATACAGTCTTGCATATGGAATTAGCAGGGTCTTTGTTGCCATCATTTGAAAGTAATGAGTCAGTTGCCTTTGTTTGTCTGGCATGAGATAAGCCATCTGGGCAGTTGCATTTAAGCTTGCACCCAGGAATATTATCTCTTGAGAGGGCAATAGTTTTGATTTATTTTTGTTTAGTGTGTACCCTAGGCAAATTAGTAATCTTTTTACAAATGCCAGATGCTTTAGAAGAATGTCTTTGTTCTCTGCTTGAATTAGGCAGTCATCCAAGTAGGGATATATTTGAAGTCCTCTTTGTCTGAAAAATGCAATTACTGGTGCCAGACACTTTGTGAAGACCCTGGGCGCAGTAGATAAGCCAAAGGGCAGTGCAGAGAATTGGTAATGCATTGAGCCAGCTATGAATCTGAGGTATCTTCTGCAACATTGTCTGATTGGGACATGCAGGTATGCCTCTTTGAGGTCCAAAGTAACTAGCCAAGTCTTCTTGCCCAGCATGGGTAGAAGTTGCTGCAGTATCAACATTTTGAATTTTGGAATGTCCAGGAAAGTATTTAGAGTAGACAGTTCCAGTATTGGTCTCCAAGCTTTGTCCTTTCTGGGTACCAAGAAAAGTCTTGAGTAAAATCCTTGCCCCTGCTCTTGCTGTAGTACTTTCTGAATAGCCCTCATGTCCATGAGAGCAGAAATTTGTTTTTGTGACTCTGCCCATTGATTGTGTGGCAGGTCTGGCATACCTTCTGGCCTTGGTAGGGTGTGAAAGTAAGTGGAACCTGTAACCCTGAGAAACAATATTCAGTACCCATTTGTCCTGGGTGATCATGTGCCAATTTTGTGAGAAAAGTGCTAGTCTTCCCCCTAAGGGTGCTGCCAAAAGGTAAGTGCTTGGCATTGGTAGAGGAAAGTCATTGGGACTGTTTCCTGTAAGGTTCTGATTTGTCTTCTCTGCCTTTGGGGGCTGAAGCCCCCCATTGTTTAGGTCTGTATGAGTCTTGGGGCTAAGATCTTGGGGCTCTTTGTGGCCTGTCTGACACTGGAAAGGACCAATTTTTAGAAGGCCAGTTCCTGCCAAATCTGGGTGACTGAACCTGTAAGAAATCCTTTACTGTCTGCATTGATTTTGCTTTATCCTCCATTTTCTTTAACACCTCTTCTGCCTTAACACCAAACAAAGTATCATGCTGTAATGGAGCATCCAATAATTTTGCTTTAACATGATCAGGTATACTTTGTTCTTTTAAACAAGCATGTCTTCGAACGACAGAACCTGTGACTGCGGCTCTGCAAGAAGCCTCTAATGAATCAAAACCACATTGCAAAGTATGCTTTCCCACTTGTTCAGCTGCATGCAATAAATCCTGCATTTCCTTATTTTCAGGACATTCTGAGCTTGTAAGCATTTTCTGTTTTAGCAAAGACATTAGGTATTATTGATATTTAAGCATGTAAAACTGGCAGTTTAAAGCCCTTACAGCTAAAGTAGCAGAGGTGTAAATTTTTTCCCCCATCTGTCCAGTGCTCTAGAATCCCTATCAGAGGGAACAGGGTTTTTGCAGTGGAAGCCTTTACCCCTTTGGGACCCTGAGAAATTGTTTCTGGGTCAGCAGCAGGGTTTTTATAAAGAAATTTATGAGAATCTGGGACCCTGTAGTACCTATCTGGCTTAACTGGTGCAGGGGGTAAAGAATCAGGAGACAAACTGGATTCAGAAAATACATCATCAACAATATCTAGTACAGGGGGGATATCAAGGGGCCTGTGCTGAGGCAGTAAAAGAAAGTCTCTGAGCCTTTTCTTGGATTCTGAATAATCCTGGCTCTCCCAATGGAAATGCTCCCTCATGGTGTGCAGGTTTCCCCAAAAGAGTAATCCTCAGAAGGAGAGGCTGAAGGGATAGATTCTTCAGTGTCAAATTCCTCATAGGGAGGAAGAGAATATCCCTGTTCTGAAGAGGAATCAGAGGAAATACAAACCTGGTCAGAGGAGTCATAGTCAGTGTCTTGCCTAGGCCTTTTATCAGGAGGGGAATGGGAACCCCTGATCAAAGTAATTAGGTCCTCGGCCATTTTAAGCATCTGTTTCTTTGGCATGGATGACTGTCCAGGAGAATGCTGTACTTGTTTCTTTGTCTTTAAAGGTGTTTTAGACTCTGCCTTGGTTGCTGAAGTGGTCTTGATAGTAAGCTGTGTAGGTCTGAAAACACCCTCAGAAGCCGATGCCTGCTCAGCGGCTCCGGACCCATCTGAGGGAATAGTTTCCGTAGGCCCAATACCTTGAGTTTCCAGAGGCCTAGTTGTCTCCACGTGGGAGTCGGAGGCGGCCTGTGGCTCTGAGGTAACGGGTGTCGGGGACTGCGAAAGCGCTTCACCGAGAACCGGCAAACCGGCGACTGGCCTAGAAGAGTCTTCATCGTCAGTTTTGGACCTCGGATGCCTGTCCTTTTCTTTGTCCTTGCGCTTTTTATGAACTCCGGTCATCGGTTGTTCCGACGGCAATATATAGTTAAACCTTCAGCCAAAGTAATGTAAAGCAAAATCGAACCGATGCTTAATAGCGGGTTGGTTGAATCTAGCACAAAACCGACAACTAGCAACGTCGTGTTCAGGGCCTAGGCAAGGGATACAGTAAGAATGAAAATCCTTATGAAGTATTTGCTTCCCACAAGAAATACAATTGTTAACTTTTACTGACATCGGTCTGGAGCAAGAAAAAGTTTTCCCAACAGGGTACTTAGTTTTATTGAAGACTTCGGATCTGATATTCAATTTCGATAATCTCAGGAGTCGGCCAACCGGCACTTGCGAACTGCTTTTGCTTCAGGCACCGCGCGGCAAGAAAGACTGAAGAAAATGGCGTCGGCTGCATCTTTTATACCCCTGGCGCATTGACGTCAGGGAAGAGATGACAGCAACTGATGCCGGACCAGGACTTTGGAATTCAGGCCGACTGCGGGTAGCCTGCCAGAAGGATAACTCAAGTGTAATGACTGCAACAGTGAAACACGATGAACATCAGCAAAAATACAGCCATCTACAACATAGCTCATGACTGTCCTAAATGAACATCAACTGCCAGGAAAAAGAAAATGAAAAGGCTAAATCAATAAGATAAATTAAATGAAACTATTTCACAACTAATGCCTGGCATCCAGAATAACTTGGTCAAGTGAAATTTCTACTCATTTAGTGATAATCTACAGCAAGGTTGCTGTACAGTCTTTGCAACTACCATATTTCTCCATAAATAAGACCTATCCAGAGAATAAGATCTAGCATGGTTTTCCAGGGTGGTCATGATATAAGCCCTACCCCAAAAATAAGCCCCAGTTAAGATCGTCAATAACACATGGCGGACGTGTTGAATTATAAAATAATATTATTGACACCTGTTGACTGAGGTTATCGTACTCTGCTCGCCATTTTCCAACCATTCGGACACCCAACTTCTTCTCTTTGCAGAAAGTTATAAGATTCTTTCCCCGGGAGTCCTCCATAATTCTTATTGTAACCCTAATCCTCACTCACACTTGACGTTTGAGATCCTTGGCCCATAAACACTGGCAAGTGCACTTTGATTGGTCAAAGTACAGACAACGCACGTAAAATGTGCGCACTTGATAACAAATGGGTGTGGTTGTCTTCTTAACTGTCACCATTTTTGTTGCCACTCCTGTCTTCTAAGTCTTCAATTAACCCCCTGCCCCAGACAAGATGAGTGCAAAAAAAGAGCTATTCCATCGAGTACAAGAAAGGAATCATGGAGGACTCCCGGGGAAAGAATCTGATGGCTTTCTGCAAAGAGAAGAAGTTGGATCTCCGAATAGCCCAAAAATGGTGAGCAGAGTACGATAACCTCAGTCAACAGGCAGACAAGGGAAATGCTAAGAAGTGCAAGTGTGGATCAGGTTGGCAACCATTATTTCCTGAGCTGGAAGACATAATCTGTGAATGGATTGCTAACAGGAGAGCAAAGGCTTTGGTTGTGCAGAAGGCTGATATTCAAGCATTTGCCCTTGCAATGGCACCACAGTTAGAAATATCCCAAGAAGAATTCAAAGCGTCACAACATTGGCTGGATAGCTTCCTTCAGCGATATGAACTGTCTCTAAGAAGATCGACAACACTGTTCAAGCTGGAAGATACTGAAGTTATTAAACGTGCACTTGCATTCAAGTCCTTTGTTGATGGCATCGACTTTTCTAAATACCAACTCTCCAACATGATTGCTATGGATGAAACTGCAGTGTTTATGGGCCAAGGATCTCAAACAATTGATCAGAGGGGTGCCTCGTCAATCTACATTCCCTCCACTGGTTACGAAAGTGCACGTGTTACCTGTATTTTGGCAATTTGTCTAGATGGAAAGAAAACCCCACCTCTAATCATTAGTAAGGGCAAGAAAGATAAGATTGAATGTGTTTCAGGCATTTACATTCTTGAAACCAAAATAGCCTGGTGCACACAAGCAGTTATAAGGAACTGGGTCGATGTAATGCTGCCACTTGTTTTGCGAGGTGGCGAATGAGGTCTGCTAGTCTGGGATTCAGCCAGCACTCACCGCGCTAAAGACATGAAGAACTTCCTTGCACAGAGAAGAATAGATCAAATAATGATTCCCACAGGAATGACTGCCTATCTCCAGACTCTTGATATTGCAATAAACAAGCCCTTCAAGGACCATTTGCACATGGAACTCAATGACTACATTGAAAATAGAATGGAGAGAAATCAGCATGGAAACTTTGTGAAGCCTAACCTGCAAGAGGTCGTGACTTGGGTGAAAAATTCATGGGATAAAATCACTGACAGCTGTGTTGCCATTGCACTACGAGCAGGCTACTTGGACAAACAGTGCTCATTTAAGGAGAGCTCTATTACTAGGCATGACAGATTGGAGCCAATGGTTCTACAGGAAATAAAGTCGCAAGAAATTCAGGCCAGAATTCAGGGGTTGGAGACTTATGACAATATTCCAACAGAAGATGACATGACTGTATTTGAATACCTTTTCTGTTATCGGGGCAACAGAATTGATTGCTTCTGCTTTCAGCTGCCAGCAAGCTCTTGTCAGTTTTTTGACTTTATTGTATTAAAGTAATGTTTCATTATCAAGGGGAAATTACAAAGTAAGGCCACTAGTTTCCAGACTTCATTTTTATGACTTTCCATCATTCTTCTCTTACAGTTTGGGTAAGGAATAAAGAAAGCATCACCACTCAGAAAGTGGCAGTTATTCACCTGTTTTACTCCCCTCCTCCAATACACAGGTATTGAGATTTTTCTGCACTTTCTGTTAAGCATGAAATATTGCATTGTGAAAGCTAAGGTGTAGATATTCTGAAGTCGAAATGTTTGTTGCACTGTTTATGTAGAATTCTCACACAGCTGTTAACACGTTACCTAGAACTGTTGCCCAATAACAGAAAAGTATCAAATAAATGTCAATTTGTGTACATGAATAAATGTTGATTTGTGTACATGAATAAATGTTGATTTTTGTACATGAATAAATGTTGATTTGTGTACACGAATAAATGTCGATTTTTGTACATGAATAAATTAATAAATGTAGATTGTTGTATGGGGAGGTAAATAAGGCATCCCCTGATAATAAGCCCTAATGTGTATTTCGGTGGGGGAAAAAATATAAAACCCGGTCTTATTTTCGGTGAAATACAGTAACATAACATATGTAACATTAGGTTAAGTATCGCTTTGGGCATTTTTCACAAGGATCCAAAAATAGCATATAGCGGATATTCAAAATGCACGTTATCCACAAAGAAGCCAGATACGAGATCCAAGGAGCAAATCCTATTGTAACAAGATAGACTACATTGAAAATAGTATGCAGATGTTTATAAAAGTAGTGCTAACAAAATGTAAAAGTCAGCTGCTGAATAACAAAAGTAGTAATAATAGATTAGTGTACCAATGCACTGTAAAGGAAAAGAGAAACGTGTTGTTGTTTCTGTTTTGGAGCCAGAAGCAAAATAAAACACAATTTAGTTATACAGCATTAATAAACAAAAGACTTTCCAGATCTGGAATAAATAAAAGAGAGAATTATACTAGTGACAGTTGTGAAGGTTTATAGTAAATAATTAACTAAAACAATCCAAAATGCAACAGTCATAAATAAAAGTGGTGTGAGTTAGAGGGTGAAAAAGAAGGCAGCAGAATTCCATGTTTATTAAAACTTCAAAATGAAAGACTTCGTCTTAGAAGGAGGAATCAATCATTTATTAACCAAAGCACTTAGAAAGACCTTTCAATACAACCAGTCAGCATTCCTAACTCAATTAAAGAACAATTTCATGCATTTTTAAAGGAATTGCCTAAAGGTGCTAACATGCATTGGTGCAGTAAATGATAATTTGCTCTGATTTAATAATGCCATTTAATATGTTTAAACCTTTTTAAATATATGAATTTTAAGAGCACTACTTGTATAGCTTCAAGTCTGGTATTAGTTCTAAAAAGTTAAATATCATATATGTATTTGAAGATTACACAGATTAAGATAATTAGAAAATCTTTAAATTGTGTAGAAACAGACAAATGACATGCTCAGTAGCAAATTGCTGTGACTTTTAAATAATGAACAACATTAACTTCCAAAGCTGATTAATAGAATGTTACAAGGCTCCTTTAATCATCAAGGAACATTTAACTTAATGATATATATCCAACAAAAAGATGCTTGCCAAAGACATACATCTGCTTAAAAAAAATCAAATGACTTTAAAAGTGTATTGCCAAAAGGCTGTAGGAAAACAAGGAAGTAAATTTAAATTAGCAACCTTAATCAGAATTGGCACACTCATATACATCAAGAAACTAAAGACTCCACAAGTGTGTTGAAAAAATGAACATTTCAAAATGGAGTCACAAGATACCACAGACTACACAAATAAATCAGTAAATGCAGAATATTTGGAAAACAAGCAAAATAAAATAACTATTAGACAATATAGTAGAATTATTATTAGCTATTCAAGTAGTTATTGATTAAAAGTTACCTGTGCTTAAGAGCAGAAAAGCATCACCATACTATAAGGAACAAAGACTAGATCAGTGCAAGGATAAGGGGAAGATATCATTTTAAAATATGAACATTTAAAAACAGAAACCCAGTTAAGCGATAATAGTGATTAGTCCCTGTGCAGAGTCTCTATAGGAGCAGCACACAAACTGCACACACACAAACAGTTCATTTAACAATTATCAGAAACCAGATACAAAGAATTATAGCAACAAATCTGATCTAGTTTAAAAGCAAACGATCTTAAAAAGTGACCTGAATTTCTTTAAGGCTGCTAAGTTGATAATTACAGTCATTCAAAATGAAACTTAATTTTGCAGGAAATTCATTCAGTAATGGATACATAAGAAATTGTCAAAAGGGGCTACTTTTCTTTGAACTAGTTTCCATTTTAAGAAAGTCTTGAGCAACTTTAGTTTGAAGATAATCCAAGTAAAGTCTGATTTATTTCTACTAGTCTCAGGAATGTTACAATTTCTTGGCAATTCAAATACTTTATGTAATAGAAATAATACCCATTTGTTAATCAGAGTAATGTCTTGTGACGTAACTTGCTCAAGCTCATACAATAGACAAATAAGGTTAAGGGAATCAAACCCTGCAACACAAAAACTACAGCTCACATCCTTAACCCTCTGTTCTAACAGTCAAACTTGGGGAAATCAAAAGAAGTGTTAACCTGAAAGGCTTGATATGCTGTATCCACAATCATCAGATTCCTTGATTTTGGTTTCTCTGCTAAATAGAATAAAATGCCAGAGACTGTTTCTTTTAAGTTATTTGCATCAAACTTCCCATGTAAACCACAAATCAGAGCAGTATTTCTGGAACTCTAGGCTTCCAAATCTACCATTTCCTGTTTCAACTGAATCCTTGAGCATGAGACTGAATTTTTAATTTTGTTGAATGAAATGTTGTTCACACAAAAATAAATCTTTCACTCATTCTGTTCAGTTCCTTTGACTAATTCAGAGAAAACAACACTGATATTTGTGAGCTGAATAGACATTTTTCTATAGTCATTAACATATCAGTAAAAACTAAATGAAAACTCCAGCCAAGCTAGAACTTCCACTGAGTGACCTCTCAAACCTCTTGTATCAGAGGTATATGAGTTATATGCAAATGATCCTTGTGAAAATCAAGTGTTTCAGCTATATGGCAATTCTGAATGCCCATCATTTATTTCTTTTTAAGTCATTTCAATGGACAACTTCAGGCCAATAAAGCTAAATCCCATTAGCTGTGGATATGCTTATTTCAGCCTTGTTATGACCTCATCAGCACAGCACAAGCAGAGTGCTTGGCTAAGCATAAGAAACACAGTGCTGTTATACCCAGCTGATGTCCATTATCATTAGGGTGACTGCAAAATATCCAACTAACAAACTAAAACAAAGAGTGAGAAGATCACACAGAAAAAACAATCAGTAAAAACTAAATTAAAACTCCAGCTGAGCTAAAACTTCCACTGAGTGGCCTGCTTGTGCTGTGCTGATGAGGTCATAACAAGGCCGAAATATGCATATCCACAGCTAGCGGGGTTTGGCTTTATTGGCCTGAAACTGTCCATTAAAATGACTTAAAAAGAAACAAGTCATGGGCATTCAGAATTGCCTTATAGCTGAAACACCTGATGTTCACAAGGGTCATTTGCATAAATCCCACGTGCCTCTGATGCAATAGGTTTGAGAGGTCACTCAGTGGAAGTTCTAGCTTGGCTGGAGTTTTCATTTAGTTTTTACTGGTTGTATTTTCTGTGTGACCTTCTCACTCTTTGTTTTAGTTTGCTAGCTGGGATATTTTATAGTCATTAGCTTAGGACAAAGTGCAAATCAGCAAATGGAAAGCCTGTTTTGGACTTCAGTTTACTTAAAGTAGGATTTCTTTTTCAGTAATCTTATTTACTCATTTATTTATTTTTATTTCTTCCACCTCACCACCCTTCATTCATTGTTAGTTGGCCCAGCCCTCATGAACTGTCTGTGCTAGGTCTTCCAGCTCCTCCATGCCCCCCTGTATTATTTGCTGCAGTTGGTCATGTATCATGGGCAACTGGGCTTGGTGTGTCTGTGCATCTGTCTGGGGGGGGACTTATAGGCCTACCCTGTATCCTTCCTCCCCTTGTGGCAATGTAGTACTCTCCTGAGGTGGCATGCAATGTGAGGATCCACAGTGTATCACTCCACCTTGGTAGCAGCTCAGCCAGCCCCACTGAACATGTCTCCTGTGGTGATTTCCACAGTCTCCACCAGAGATCTTTGTCTAGAAACATCCATGCACTGTCCTCCCCCAGGATGGCTACACCCATCTCTCCCTGCTGCCTCCTCAGTCACCTGAGATGCTACTTGAAAGCTGGTCACCTAGGTCATAGTCAGGACTTTATCCCTCTGTGCCACTGAAGTGGCCTAATCTTTTTTATTTATTCACCCACCCATCCATGGTTTGTTGACTGGGTTAGTCCCACTAGGCTACTGGCCTCTTTTCAGGGGCGACCAGAGGTAGCATTCATACTACTAAGGGAAATGATGGTCTCATTAGGTATATTGTCAGGCATCCAGTGGAGAATCTGTTCTAATAAGGGTATATTCTCTCCTGGGGGTGTGTAGATGGTGATTATGGTTAAGGTTTTATGGTCATTAAGTTTGAGATGGGAGATAATGAGTTCTGTTAGGTGAAAGGAGGGTGGATTGGTTTGAGGGACAGGGTTAGGAGGTCTGAGTACATAATGGCAATGTCTCCTCATTTTTTATGTGGTCTATCAAGGTAAAGAATGTATCCTGGGGGGAGAAGTTCATTATCAGTGTTATGTGGTTTGAGTTATGTTTCAGAGAGAGTAACTGTGTTGGGGGAGTACTGGGCTATCCAAGAGTAGAATTCAGTTATCTTATTAAGGATGCTGATAGAGTAAAGTGAACTATGTTTGGGAATATGGATTGGTGCATGCATGGAAGTTTGTGAGGCAGTGGTAGGAGTTGATGGGTTAAAGCATGGGCAGGGCTTGGGGCGAATGTCACCAGAGTGTTATAGGGTGTGGCAAGGGTGGAGCAGATATGATATAAAATTTTAGGAAGAGATACATTTTTATTTGATTCTGTAATGAGGAGAGAGCTTAGGAGGCAATTTGATTTTGTGGAGAGTGATGTCAGTACTGGTGAATAGTGAGGGTGAGGTAAGGATAATAGTAGTGGCTCTAGGAATGTGTAATGAAGTGAGAGGAGGTTGGAAATGTTGCCAGGGTATCAGGACACTTCCCCTACTCTTTTCAGTAGGTGCCATGGCATTATTTACATCCACTTAGCTACCATCGACTCAGTCAGATGTAACTTTAGTGTAACATCTCCTCCAAATCTTTTACTTTTTAGTTCTAACTTTTTTGAAGTGCAGATGGGGTCAATTTTTGCATTACCCTTTTATACACAGCAGGAAAACAGCCTGGAAAACAAAAGATAAAAGTATGAATGCTGAACTTAGCAAATACTATAATTTGTAGCACTGCAGGGGAAGAAAACAACTCAATTCCCTCTAAATGTTGCAAAAACAGTGAGTTAATCCCAGCAAAATTTAAATATAAATGTCTATTGTAAGAGATTATTGCAGGCAAACATGTCTGGGAATCTAGAGTAAGCATAGAGAATTCATCATTGACCTCTGACCATCCTGAAGTCATTAAACTTGCACGTCTAAGAATTGTATAAATTGACTCTCAACACTGGGACATCCCAACTGTAAATCCTAATGTTTATTAATGTAAAGAGTTCGTCACATCATGTAAAGTGTCACAAAATGCAGGTCACAAAGTTAATACGATATTTGTAAGTAAGTATAACCACCTCCTAAACACAGCTGTGGTATAAAACACTGACCAAACACTTCAAACAAAACAAGATAAAATAATATATATGTAAATTTTCCTTGGCTTGTGCTTTTTTGTTTTCCAGCCCGTTAGTCCTTGGGATACACGTTTCCTGTTTGTTGATATTTGTAAGTAAATTCAGCCAAGAACAAAGATAGTGTGAGGTGCAAAAGTAGCTTCTAATGTGATTCTTGTTTCTGATTACCTAATCAAACCAGTGTAGCAAAACTTAATTTAAGGAGAAATTCACCATATTAACGCAGACAGTATATTTCTAATAAACACAGCTTAATGGGTGTGGGAAATGGTTTTCTTACCTTTGCTGTGACGTCTTAACACTGGACTCATCTTTTATGCTGGTGTCAATACGCTTCAAGATCCCAGACATAAATTCCATTTCGCCAAAGTCATTACTGTAACAAAAGGGCAGCTCGAATGGAGGAAGTACATCTAATGTCTTACACTGAAAGTATGGCTGAGCCAGGCGATCCAAGGAGTCCTTTTTAACTTCAGGTTGGAAAGGAATGAAAGGGATGGATTTTATACATTAAGACATAACACAAAAAGTACCAAAATGCATAATCTATAGTAACACACAACAGTAAGTAACAACACAGTTCAGTCTGGCATTATTCACATCTGCTCATTGTCAAATTTACTCTTTTAAAACCTTAAACTAAAGATCATAAATAGTGAACTAATGAGAAAAACAGATATAATAGCAAAAGACATCAAATATTTTGGCTTGCTTTACAAAGTAGCGGACACATGCAACACATGTTGTCATCTCCCTTGTAGTTTGACCTTTACAAACAGCTACTGCCTTTTATACCATAATCTATTATCTTTTTTTTACTACCCACCAATGACTTTGGTAATTGATAGCAATACCCTTTCTATGCTGATTGATGTATCATAGCTTCAACCATCACCTGTTAAGTTATTGTTGTCATATTTGCAAACAACCATGTCACAGTCAACAATTAGATTTGCTATGTAGCACATCATACAGCAATGCAATAACCTGACAATCTAGGTCCAAGGAAGTGATTGTTTCATTGTATTCATCCCTCATCAGGCCCATCACGGAGTACAGCACCCCCTTAAGTATGTACCTGACCAGGCACATGCAACAACTGGAATGTCCACAGGGGTTCCTCACAAAAAGAATACAGGGCATAAACAACATGTCCTATGCAGACCAACTCAAAGGCCTATCTCTATACTCTGTTTCCTTCAGACTGTTGAGATGTGATCTATGCCTGTCTTACAAGGCACCCTTGGATCCCGCTGTACTGGACGTTTTGCATATCTGCAAAATGAATACCATTAGAATTACTCAATCTAGGGATTTAAACTTTGTTTGCAACATAAATAGGAAACATGGAGGAACAGGTATGTGTTTCAGAGAATTCTGCTTCTCTGGAACAGGCTTCCAATCTATGTGAAGCAGAGTTCTTGCCTAATCCTATTCAAAAGAAACATGGACCAGTGGATGAGAAACTGGAAATACTTCCCTGGTCTATATGTGTAAATGCTTGTCATCTGCTGTGGAAGCAAAGTATTGCTGATGCATGAAAAAGTCAACAAAAAAGGTGTAGCAGGCAGATTGAACTCATAGCTAAAGATAAAGATACAGAGCATAAAACAAATACTGTACCTGCATTGTATGTTAGTCTGTACTGGTTTGCTGTATATGAAGAGGTAGTTAATATATGGATTTAGGTAACACTGCATTAACTAGGTTTTTAGTAAGTGGAAAAAAAATGACTTTGTGCCTATTACCATGGGGATCAGTCAGCAAAAAGTTTTATTTCTTGTAAGAGTGTGATTGACTTACTGACTCATTTACAAACTTAAGAAAGTAAACAAGGTACACGTAGTTCAAAGCACCCTCAGTATTACATCCACAAGAACATAAAAAGGACATGAACTGTAGAACAAATTTATTAAAATGAGTCAGTTTCATCCAAAACACCTTGGACACATTCAACTAGGTTCAGTGCATATTAAATCCTTAAACAATCAATTAAAACCCTTAACTGATATTGGCACAATTAGTAAAATCATCAATGTAATCTTGTTGCACAATAAAAGATGAGAAAGTAAAAACAAGAAGTACAATTGCTAATTTTATATCATGTAGTATAAATAAATATAAAAATTGAAGTATAAAATCGCATGGATATTAAAATGTTATAACCTAGCTGCTCTCGTTCTTAATACAGGCTGAAAAGAGATATAGGTTCATAGGTTCATACTAGGCTATCTGCCCTAGGGCATTTATAAGCCTAGCCAGAGTGTGTTTGGCTTTCGCCACCCATTTTAAATTTATTTTGCTATGCCCTTTTTCGAGGTTAGTATACTGTGCCTCTGTCTAACAGTGACACAGAAGTGATACCCATGGTAAACCTATGATCTCCCATCCACTCATCAAGATTCCTCTTGAAGAGAGTCAATGAAGGACTCTGCCTAACCTGGACTGGGATTTTATTCCAAAGTGAAGGGAGCCTCTGGGTTATGAATCTGTCCCTCCAGCATGTCCTATTTATTTCAGTGCTGAGGTTCAAGTCTCTCGAGCAAGTAGCTTGATGGGATTTGGATTTTCTGATGTGCAGCATGTCCATTAATTCATAGGTTCATAGGTTCATAGGTTCATACTAGGCTATCTGCCCTGGGGCATTTATAAGCCTAGCCCAATTGTGTTTGGCTTACGCCACCCCTTGATTTGAGTATACTGTGCCCTTTTTAAAGTTTAGTTTACTGTGCCTCTGTCTAATAGTGACACGGAAGTAATCCCTGGGACAAACCTACGATCCCCCATCCACTCATCAAGATTCTTCTTGAAGAGAGTCAGTGAGGTGCTCTGCCTAACATGAATTGGAATTCTATTCCAGAGCGAAGGAGCCTCTGGGTTATGAATCTGTCCCTCCAGCATGTTCTATTTATTTCTGTGCTGAGGTTCAAGTCCCTCGAGCGTGTGGCTCTAAGGGATTTAGATTTACTGAGGTGGAGCATGTCCATTAATTCTGGGTTGGACATAGCTTTATATGTCAGGCATAGATCACCTCGAAGTAGGCGGTATGCAACTGAGTAGAGCTGGAGTTTTTTTAACCAAGCAGCATATGGCATCTGTTTGAGTCCCTTGATCCTCCTGGTGAGGTACTTTTGGGGTCTTTCTAATTGCTGCAGGTGTCGGGTAAGGTACATCACAAAGGGGGCATTGTATTCTATGATGGGCCTGATGAGGGATGAATAAAGGGGCACGATTACCTCTCTTGATCTAGATGTGAATCCTTTCATGATGAGGTGGGCTATGTAGAAGGTCTTTCTAACCACTTTGGCAATGTGGTTGTCAAAGGAGAGATTGCTATCAACTTGGGCCCCCAGATCCCTAATTACTTTCTCTGTACTTAATGGGTTACCACCTATGTGGCAATTTGTGGGCACATTGTTTTTGCCAAAGGGTATGACTATACACTTTTTGGCATTTAGCTTTAGACCATGGCTCTGGCACCAGTTATCCGTCTCTGTGAGACCTTTTTGAAGGATGTTTGTGTCAGCTGGAGAGTTGATTATGGCGCCCAGTTTGCAGTCATCTGCGAACTTGGTGAGCCATAGTCCTCCCACGTTGGCCTGTACCTCAGAAAAGTAAATACCGAACAAGAGAGGTCCCAGGACAGAACCTTGTGGGATGCCACTTGTGACTGGTTTCGAGTCTGACATGGCTCCAGCAACTCTGACTCTGTGGGTTCTGTCTTTGAGCCAGTTTGTGACCCATCTTGTTACATAGAGGTTTATATTTAGGCTGGATAGCTTATCTATGATGCCCGAGTGGGGTATTGTGTCAAATGCCTTTGCGAAGTCCAGATAGGCTGTGTGGACTATCTTCCCTTCATCTATGGCCTTGGTGACTGTTTCAAAGAAGTCGACCAGGTTCAAAAGGCAGGATCTGCCCTTGACGAAGCCAAATTGGGTAGGATCTAGTGTCTGTAGGTCCCCAATGTCTTTGTTTATGAGTTCCATGATGATCCTCTCCATAGCGTTGCAGACTAGGATAGTCAGGCTTATGGGGCGATAGTTTCCAGGGTCCGTAGAGGCGCCACCTTTGTGGAGTGGGGCCACTGTTGCTGTACGCCATTCTTTGGGCACATATCCTGTAGTGAGGTTGAGATTGTACAGCAGTTTTACTTGAGGGATTAGTTCTTCTTGGAGTTCATGTAGGATGCAACCCGGGACACCATATGGTCCCATGGAAGCAGTGTTTTTTGCTTTGGAGAGGGCGGCCTTCACCTGAGCATCAGAGATGTTTGGGAGGCTGCACTCTGCCGGGATAGATACTTGCTCTTTGGGGGGGGGGGTGGAGAAGTTTGCACTGAACCTGTCTGCCAGGATATTGGCGATGTCTGTGGGTTCAGTGTATTTTTTATCTTTTAGAATCAACTCAGAACAAGTCTGGGAGTTGCATCCCAGGTTCCTAACATAACTGAAAAACACCTTATGATTGGCTTTAGTGTCCTGTGCAATTTTTCTCTCGAAGCTGACCTTGGAGGATTTTATGAGGGATCGTAATTTTTTGCTAGTACTGATCAGAGATGCCTTCCCTTTTAGGGATTTTGCTCTATCATGTAGTAGCTTCCTCCTTCTGTTGTACAGTTTATTTATGGCTGGGGTCCACCAGACTGGACGCCTGCCTTTGGATGATTGGGTCTTGATTTTGTTTAGGATAGCATGACCCATGCATTCCTGGAGATGTCCGTAGAATGCGTTTATATAGGATTCTGCAGTTTGGGCCATAGTTTCCACTGGCCCTGGGGCCTTGAAGGATTCCACTTTGGTTTTGAGAAGTGTGAAGTTCGCTTTTGAGAAGTTTTTCACTGTGGTTTTCTGGGCTGGGGGTGGGGTCAGGATGTGGATATCCAGTGAAATTAATTTATGGTCTGATCTTACCAATGAGGGATATACTTCTGGTACGGAGCATAGAGTCCCCATGTTGGTAATGATCAGGTCTAATATGTTATCCCCTCTTGTGGGAGTGGTGACTAGTTGTTCCATAGCATTTGAGTTTATAAATTCCAGGAACCTTTGGGCTAAGGTGCTGGGATTTGAGTAATGCTCCCAGTCTATGTTTGGGTAGTTGAAGTCGCCCAATATAATGGTGTTCGGAGAGATCTTCATGTTCTCCAATGTTTTCAGGAAAGCCGAGTGGGATTCCTGACTTTGAGAGGGTGGTCTGTAGGATGCTATAAACTGAAAAGCAGTCTTGCCCACTGTCAGTTGCACATGGATGGTCTCCGATACTCTGTGCAATGCCACTAACCTGGAGGTGTGGATATCCTTGATAAATATGGAAACTCCCCCTCCTTTTGTGGTTCGGTCCAGGTTTTGGGGCCGAAAAGCATGATATGAGGTATAACCTGGTAGTGCTGGGGTGCTCTCTGGAGCCTTGAACCAGGTTTCTGTCACTGCACAGATATCGATGTTCTCCATACTGAGGAGAGCTTTGAGTGCATGCATCTTGAGGTTAAGACTTCTGGCGTTTATCAGCATTACCCTTAGTTTCTTGTTTCTTGTGCTGTCTATGGAGGTGGGTTTGACTTTTGAGCGTTGCCTAAAAAAGGCACTATGGGGGTGGCAAGAGCCTTTGCCAATATCCGAAAGCCCAGGGGTGACAGGTGCAAGCAATCCCTAGCAAAGCAACATGGCTTGTCGAGCATGTCATCCCAGGCTGACAGACACTGGATCCCCTTTGAATGACACCAAAATTTTAGCCAATTGTTAAAATCGATCATTTTGTCTTTATACTGTGGCATCATTCTAGGTGAGGGTAAGATACTGCTCAAGGTCAGGGTCATACCAGCCTGGGCTACATGATCAGAGAGCTCCTCTATGTCTCTTTTCATGTAGTCGAGGGAGGTATGTCTCAGGTTATTCACGCCAGCATGTACAATGACTGAGTCATATTTGTATTTGCTTTGGAGTGACCAGAGTGCTTGCGTTATGTGGCAGATCCTAGCACCTGACAGGCAGCTCACTGTGACCTTCTCTTTATTCAGCCTGGTAAGCGGGACTTCAGTGTGTCTGACAATAGAGTCACCTATTACAAGAGTATCAGGTGTGTTATTCAGCCTTAAGCGCTGAGACTACTTGGCACACTGACTTTGTGTGCTATGTGTTGTACGTGTTTTGTTTTGGGGTAGCATTTGCTTGGATGTCTGCTTTGGAGGTCTCTGTTGCTTAGGTAGATTTTTATTTAGAGCCTCTGAGTATGTTTTTGTGTTTTTATGTGTTTGGTTCGCTGTTGTGGTGGGACTATGTGATACTGGAATTGTGTTGTGTGAGGTTACCTTCTCCTCCTGACTGGTTACACCAGTTTTGAGATGAGAGAGCTCAGCCTCCAGTTTGGCTATATGGTTACATCTCTCACATATATTTGAACCTGTTTGGAGGAGGAGAGGGTTGTCCATGTACATGAGACAGTTGTAACATTGCCTCAAAATTCCCAGATTCACCAGCTGGACTGGAGAGGAAACCATTGACTGACCTTTGGACATGCTAGAGTAATATAGGGAACTGAATTAAAATGGACCAGTAGGGGACAAGGTAATCGTAGAGAGTATAAGAGTAAGTAGTGCTTATGGTTTATTAGTGCTAACTTGTAAGATTACTTATTTGGACCAGTGAGGGGCCTTAGAATGAGAATATGGTGTTTAATTTGAGAGATAGAGCAGTTCTAAGGGAAAAAGTGAAGAGTAGACTTTGTGGAGCCAGGAATAGTTTAAACCCAATTAGGCCACGCTGCCCGATGTTGCGCTATGCACCAAAATGCACAAAACCGCGCAAAAGAGTTTTTTAAGAGAGGGAGATCAAGGAGTTTGGAATTGACCCAAAATGGCCAATAAAACTACAGTTTCAAGGCAGTAACCACTCCCACAGGGGCAGGCAGGCTGCTCAATGTTTATCACTGCCACTGATGAACACAGAGACTTCCCTTTAGCCCAAGCAAATAATGGCCTCCAAGAAACTTACAAACAGTTCAGAACAGCAAATCTGTAACTGAAATTTTTTAAAATCTCAGAAAAGTGGGAAAAAAGCAAGATTTTTTTTTTGTTTTTTTAAGGAAAGCAGAGGTTCACAAGTATCAACAAGTTAGAACAGTGCAGTAAATGACCCCACACTTGAGTGCTAGGCCAGAGACAGATAAAATGCAAGTTTTAAGAAAAAAACGATTTTAAAAATAAGTGCACACAGGAAATTCAGTAATCAGCTCTAGGTTGTGTTCTAAATACAGTTACCAATACAGAAATCAAGTTTAACAAGCCAGAAAATGCTCAAAAGTAGGCGGCAATGCAGAAAACTTAACAAATAATCTGAAGCAAAATACTTAAAATCTCAAAAGTGGCTCCTTTCTTCTCTCAGCGTTTTCTCCTCTTGGTGGGTGCTTCACCAACAGCCAACAAGTCCAAAAAGATGCCAAAACCACGAGGCAATCGGGTTTTAAGAGAGGGAGATCAATGAGCTTGGAATTGACCCAAAATGGCCAATAAAACTACAGTTTCAAGGCAGTAACCTCTCCCACAGGGGCAGGCAGGCTGCTCAATGTTTATCACTGCCACTGATGAACACAGAGACTTCCCTTTAGCCCAAGCAAACAATGGCCTCCAAGAAACTTACAAACATTTCAGAACAGCAAATCTGTAACTGAACTTTTTTAAATCTCAGAAAAGTGGGAAAAAAAAGCAAGATTTTTTTTTGTTTTTTTTTTAAGTAAAGCAGAGGTTCACAAGTATCAACAAGTTAGAACAGTGCAGTAAATGACCCCACACTTGAGTGCTAGGCCAGAGACAGATAAAATGTAAGTTTTAAGAAAAAAAACAATTTTAAAAATAAGTGCACACAGGAAATTCAGTAATCAGCTCTAGGTTGTGTTCTAAATACAGTTACCAACACAGAAATCAAGTTTAACAAGCCAGAAAATGCTCAAAAGTAGATGGCAATGCAGAAAACTTAACAAATAATCTGAAGCAAAATACTTAAAATCTCAAAAGTGGCTCCTTTCTTCTCTCAGTGTTTTCTCCTCTTGGTGAGTGCTTCACCAACAGCCAACAAGTCCAAAAAGAACCAGGTTGGACATGGCTTTATACGTCAGGCACAGATCGCCTCTGAGCAGGCGGTATGCCACTGAGTAGAGCTGGAGTTTCTTTAACCGGGCAGCATATGGCATCTGTTTGAGCCCTTTGATCCTCTTGTTGAGGTACTTTTGGGGTCTTTCCAGTTGCTGCAGGTGTCTGCTAAGGAACATCCCTAAAGGGGCATTGTACTCAATTATGGGCCTGATGAGGGATGAGTAAAGAGGTACGATGACCTCCACTGATCTAGATGTGAATCCCTTCATGATTAGGTGGGCTATATAAAATGTTTTTCTAACCACTTTGGCCACGTGGTTGTCAAATGAGAGATTGCTATCAACTTGGGTCCCCGGGTCCCTAATTACTTCTTCCGTACTTAATGGATTACCACCTATGTGGTAATTTGTGGGCACTTTGTTTTTGCCAAAGGGGATGACTATACACTTTTTGGCGTTTAGCTTGAGGCCATGGCTCTGGCACCAGTTGTCTGTTTCTATGAGGCCCTTTTGTAGGATGCTTGTGTCGGCTGGAGAGTTGATTATGGCTCCCAGTTTGCAGTCATCTGCGAACTTGGTCAGCAACAGTCCTTCCGTGTTGGCCTGTACCTCTGAGAAATATATACCGAACAAGAGAGGTCCCAGGACTGAGCCTTGTGGGATGCCACTTGTAACTGGTTTGGAGTCTGACATGGCTCCAGCAATTCTAACCATGTGGGTTCTGTCCTTGAGCCAGTTTGCAACCCATCTAGTGACATAGAGGTTTATATTTAAGCTGGTGAGCTTATCTATAATGCCCGAGTGGGGTATTGTATCGAAGGCTTTTGCAAGGTCCAGGTAGGCTGTGTGGACCACCTTCCCCTCGTCAATGGCCTTGGTGACTGTTTTGAAAGAAATTGACCAGGTTTAAGAGGCAGGATCTGCCCTTAACAAAGCCGAACTGGGTAGGATCCAGTGACTGTAGGTCCCCAATATCTTTATTTATGAGGTCCATGATGATCCTTTCCATAGCTTTGCAGACCAAGCTAGTCAGGTTTATGGGGCGATAGTTTCCAGGATCCGTTGAGGCACCACCTTTGTGGAGAGGGACCACTGTTGCTGTACACCACTCTTTGGGTACATATCCTGTAGTAAGGCTGAGATTGAGCAGTAGTTTTATGTTTGGGTTTAGCTCTTCTTGGAGTTCATGTAGGACGCAGCCCGGGACACCGTCTGGTCTCATTGATGCTGTGTTTTTTTGCTTTGGAGAGGGCGGCTCTTACCTGAGCATCTGAGATGTCAGGGGGGCAGCACTCTGCTGGGATAGATATTTGTCCTTTTGGTGGGGAGGGGGGGAAGAAGTTTGCATTGAACCTGTCAGCTAGGATGTTGGCAATGTCTGTGGGTTTGGTGTATTTTTTGTCATTTTGGACTAATTCTGAGCATATCTGGGAATTCCCACCCAGGTTCCTAACATAACTAAAGAAAGCCTTGTGATTATCCTTAGTGTTCTGTGCAATTTTTCTCTTGAAGCTGGCCTTAGACGATTTTATGAGTGCCCGTAGTTTTTTGCTAATACTGATCTGAGATGCCTTCCCTTTTTGGGATTTTGCTCTATCATATAGTAGCTTCCTCCTTCTATTGTATAGTTTGTTTATGGCTGGGGTCCACCAGTCAGGACGCCTGCCTTTGGAGGACTGGGTCTTGGTTTTATTTGGGATTGCATGATCCATGCATTCCTGAAGGTGTTCATAGAATGCGTTTATAAAGGATTCTGTGGTCTGGGCTGTATTTTCCACAGGCCCGGGGGCTTTGAAGGATTCCACCTCGGTTTTGAGGAGTGTGAAATTTGCTTTAGAGAAGTTTTTCACTGTGGTTTTCTGTGCAGGGGGTGGGGTCGGGATGTGAATATCCAGTGAGATTAGTTTATGGTCTGATCTTACCAGTGAGGGATACACTTGTGGTCTGGAGCATAGAGTCCCCATGTTGGTGATGATCAGGTCCAGTATGTTTTCCCCTCTTGTGGGAGTGGTAACAAGTTTTTCCATAGCATTTAAGTTTCTAAATTCTAGGAACCTTTGGACTAGGGTTTTGGAGCTAGAGTAATGCTCCCAGTCTATGTTTGGGTAGTTGAAGTTGCCCAATATAATGGTGTTTGGAGAGACCTTCATATTTTCCAGTGTTCTCAGGAAGGCCGAGTGGGGTTTCTGGGTTTGGGAGGGTGGTCTGTAGCAGGCTATAAACTGGAAGGCAGTTTTACCCACAGTTAGTTGCACATGGTTAGTCTCTGATGCTTCATGCTGTGCCACCAACCTGGAGGTGTGGGTATCTTTGACGAATATTGATACTCCCCCTCCTTTTGTGGTTCGGTCCAAGTTTTGGGGCCGAAAAGCATGGTATGAGGTATAACCTGGTAGTGCTGGGGTGCTCTCGGGAGCCTTGAACCAGGTTTCTGTTACTGCACAGATATCGATGTTCTCCATGCTAAGGAGA